>NC_052624.1:5913077-6215283 GCF_016161935.1 Mauremys reevesii | reverse complement strand
CCTAAGTAGCAAGGATAAAACTACACATTGAAAATCCCAGCTCCAAGCCTTTAAATCCATGTCACGCTTCCCTACCAAGTGATAATCCATTGTTCTCTGTTAGCAAAGAGCTGCCAGCAGCTGCCACTTGATTTCACCTGCATGGCCTTAAATGAGTTCATTATTCAATTAGACAAAGTCAAACAACTCTACTGAGCCTGGTATAATCAGACACACTGGGTATAAAACTAACTCCAGTTTTACACTTGCGTAACTATTGCCTTGGTGGAGTTACTCTGGAGTTACTCTGGGGTAGTGCCAAAGGTGTGTTTAGTGCATTACAAAGGAGTCCTGGTCCATGTCCCATTACAATCTAATTCAGATACAGGCTGAATAGATCAGACAAATGTATATACAAAACTATAGGCCTGATTTTCATGTTGCCAACTCTCAGGAATTCATTGCAATATTTTTTTTTGGGGGGGGGGGGTGGTTCTATATCTCTATAGCTCCTAGGTTCATGTGGCTATTGGAGAATCTCAGCTTGCTTTTTTAAAGAAAGCTTCTAACCCAGGGGCGGCTCTAGCCATTTCGCCGCCCCAAGCATGGTGGCACGCCACGGAGGGCTCTGTGCCGGTCGCTGGTCCCGCGGCTCCGGTGGACCTCCCGCAGACGTGCCTGCGGAAGGTCCGCTGGTTCCGCGGCTCTAGTGGACCTCCCGCAGGCATGTCTGCGGATGCTCCACCGAAGCCGTGAGACCAGCGGACCCTCCGCAGGCACGCCTGCGGGAGGTCCACCGGAGCCGCCTGCCGCCCTCCCGGCGACCGGCAGAGCACCCCCCGCGGCATGCCGCCCCAAGCACGCGCTTGGTGTGCTGGGGCCTGGAGCTGCCCCTGTTCTAGCCCTCACAGTTGCAGAGAAAAACCTGAAAATGTGTCCCTGGTTTCACCTCAAGTCTCCACCACCAGAGGGCAAAGAAAAATAACCCCAAATCTATCATACATAAAACCTCATGATTTTTAGGGGCCTGGGTGATGACTTCTGAATGCGTGAAGCTGCTGACACTGCAAATCTGAAATACTTTTATGAATCGGTTGAGAGAGCCATAAAATCTGAGAGTCCATAGGCCAGACCCTGGGACAAGATGCCTTTGATTAAACCCACTATTATTATTATTTATTATTTGTATTCTTGTAGTGTCTAGGAACCACGGACATGGATCAGGACCCTCTTGTGCTAGGCACTGTACAAAAACAGAACAAAAAGGGAGATAGGAATGTCCACTGGGTATTTCCCTGTTCTTCACTGCAGTCCTCATGGGTGGGACATTACTAGAGATGGAGTCCAACAGCAAAATGCAGTCCAGAGTTCAGCACCTAAAGGTCAAGGTTTTCTGGAATCCCCGTTTTGGTTTGGTGGCATCTCTAAATGCAACAGGCCTGATTCTCCTCATGCTTAGCTTGGTTTTGCTCCAGAGTGATTCCACTGGTGTCAGTGATGTTGCACTTGATTTACACTGTGAATGAAAAGATAACTCGTAATGTAGAGGCTAGATTCTCTGCTGCAATGTGGTCCCAAAGCAGCAAGATTTCTACAGCTGGTTTCCATGCTACCCCATCCATCCCTTGAGGTAGGGGGTATATCAGGCTAATGACACTTAGTGCTTCCTGAGAGTGGATGGATCATAACCAATCAGCTCAGAACTGGATTCAGAACCAGGAAGTCACTATAAGCATCTGTAGGACTAGAACCTGGGCCCTAGGACACCGACCCTTCTGCAGCACTACCAGGAGCACAGGGTGGGATTCTACTGGGGGACCCTGTGAAGCTTGATACTGCAGGAAGTACCACCCAGCGGGGCCTGTGTGGTGGGCCAATGATTGGCCCAAGCAGCTATATAAACCAGGAAGCCAGCATGGGGAGCTGTTTGAGCAATGGTGCAGACGCTGCCTGCTGGCTTCTGCTCCAGGCCTTGCCTTGCCTTGCTGTTAGACTCTGGCTCCCGACGCCAGTGTGTCTCCGACTCCTCTACATGCAGCCTGTCTGTAACCTGGTGCCTGACCTGGCTTGACCGTAACTCTGTGGCTCTCTTGACCGCAGCTCGGTAACTGACCGGTGCCCTCCGGCTGCCTGCGTCCCAGCACAGTCGCAGTCAGTGCCTTTCTGCCCCCGAGCTGTGCTGAGAAGGTTCTGTGCACAGCTGAGAATCTGGCCACTAACCGTTCCTGGGTAGATAACTGAGGCGTCACTCAGGTCCAGCTCCCCAAAGCTATTTAGCTGATTTCAGTGGGGTTAAGGGCCTTAAATAGTTTTGAGGATTTGGGCCTCAGTGTCGTATCTCAGTGCTCTGTGCTCTCGTCTCAGTGCATTCAGTACTGCGTGGGGCCTGCAACTCTAGGTCGGGCAGGGGTGAGGTTTGGAGCCAGGTTTCCTGCAGTGCTCCAGGGAGTTTGATATATGTTGGAAGGACCAATGCCCAGGCGGTTGCAGGGTAGAAATAAAAGTGAAGGTCAAAAGTGAGATAAAACCCCAGTGCTTCTGCAAACACTCAAACTCCTACATGTCTTTTCCCAAGGGTCGACCCGCTCTGCTTGGCTGACCTCTTCCCCTCCGCCCCCACTGCTGTGGCTCACGTCCCAACCTGTCATGGCGCCTCTAACAAGAACCAGTGATAAAAGCATTGGCTTGGCTCCAGTTCTCCTAGGAGCCACTTAAATATTAGAGCAAATGGGATGGAGATTTTCTGAATGAATAGGAGTAGATGGGGTGACGGCGTGCTCAGAATTTGGAAATGCTGGTTCGTCCCTTGAAAAGATCTGAACGCCTCTGCTTCCTACTCAGAAATTTCCAGTGACCTAACAGGGCTCATGCCCACCTCTTCAGCGTGGCACCTAATGCACGGGGAAGAGCCTGATCCATACCCCCTGAGGTCATCTCTAATGACAGTTCTCTCTTCTGTCTCCAATAGGTGTTTGATCAGGCCATAAAACAAGACACAAATAGTGAACATTAATGGAAGTTGCTACAGATTTATACACTGTATAGAACAGTAAAGACCAGATTCTGTTCTCGGTTACACGGTTGTAAATCCAGAGTCACTCTGTTGAAGTCCTTGGAATTATCCAGATGCAAATGAGATCAAAATGTGGTGCCTAGACAGTAGGATGAGGACAACCTACTGGAGCATCCAGAGTCACCACCAGCCCAGAGAAGAGAATGTGGTCTAATGGCCAGGTTACTGGAGTCAGGTGATATGGCTTCTCTTCCCAGCTGTGCGACCTTGAGCAAATCACTTCATCTCTATCTTGTCTATTTAGGCTGTAAGCTCTTCAGGGCAGGGACCAGCTCTTCCTAGGTGTTTCTACATCACCTAGCACAATGAAGCCCTGCTGTCATACAAATAACAGCACTAGAAAACGAGAGAATCCTGTTAGAAGAAGCTGCCAATGCAGAATTATTCCTCAGGGCACATTTCATGCCCAATGTTATTAAGACAATCTAAGCCCCGGTGCAGATACCACTAGGTCTACTGAAGAATTCTTCCATTGACCTGGCTATCTACCACCTCTCGGAGACGTGGATTTATTATAGCAATGGAAGAACCCCTGTGCTGCTGTAGTGTTTTTAGCGTAGACACTCCCCTACTTCTATACATCTGTTTTACAATCTGATGTCATGAGCACGTAGAGTTTTTTAAATAAATGACTTTTTGCTTGATTAATACTATTATAAATCAAAATAAATTAATAATAATAATAATCAACGCAGTTTGAATGTTTAATAGCATGCCATAGATCAGCTGAAATTCACAAGACAAAATACAGGATATCATAAAGTAATTTCAGCTAATGAATGTATCTGAGAAAAATGGAATCTGCTTATGAAAATGCTATGGTCCCAGGAGTCTAAGAATTGCCTTATAGGGTCAGATCAGCATTCTGTCTAATCCAGAATCCTGTCTCCAACAGTGGCCTGTACCAGCTGTTAAAAAGGAAAATGCCAGAAACCCTACACTATGCAGTTATGATATAACCTGCCCCTAGGGAGAGTTACTTCCTGACCCCATCAGTTAGAGGCCGGCTTATGCCCTGAAGCTTAATGATTTTAACCCTTCCAAAACTGTTATTATTTTAATATTTACTATAATAATTCTGGATCATCTTGTAAAAGTGCCTGATCCTTTTGGATCATGTTTTATTATGAATGATTGGGTCAGTCATGGTGCCATTTCAGTAATATACACATATAGAAGTTCTATTAAGCAAGGTATTATTATCAAAAGATAGAGCCTGTTATTTAGTGAATGTCTTATCAAAATTTCCCGACCCAAAAGGGGACTATGGGAGGGATCGCAAAGCTATTGTAGGGGGGTTGCGGGACTGCCATCCTCACTTCTGTGCTGCTGCTGCTGCTGGCAGTGGCCCTGCCTTCAGAACTGGGCTCCCAGCCAGCAGCTGCAGAGCTGCCTGCAGCCAGGGGAGGTTCCCGGAGATGGTGTGACGTTATGAGTGTAATACAGTATCTCACTGAAAGGCGACACAGGGCCAGAAAGAGTTAATTAACTCACAGACTGACATGACCCATGGCCCAATTTTAAAGACTTGTTAGGAAGATATGTAAATGAATAGAGCTTTGAAATGCAGCGGGCATTGTTAGAGATAGAAGGGGAGCTGTTTGCTCAGGTATTGTGATGTAAGCAAACAAGTCTTGTCTATTACTATGGCTTTGATTCAAAGATCAAAAAAGGAGTATTAACATTTAGGAAGACACTTGAGTGATATAGTATTATTGTCAATATGTCTTTTTGGAGGTTGTGGTGACCTGTATCTGAACTGTTTCAAGGATAAATTACCCTGTGCTAATTGCCAGGATGTTTGGGAGACAAAGTTAAGCCTATTGTTTTCTCAGGCCAAGAGGCTGCTGGAAATGTATGAAAACCCTGGGACACGATCCTTCTTCTTCTCAGATCTGCTCTGGGTTTCAAGAAGGGGAAACCCTAAGCCATAAGAATTGAGATTCCCAGTCACTGACTGGAATCACCCTGAATATGGACATTGGACTATAACCTCTGGACTATTTCTAAAAGAACTTCTGGCAACTACAAACTCAACATCTCTGCTACGTATCTGGACCTCAAGACATTAAACTCAAGTCTGTATATATATTGATCTTTCAACCAACCAACACTCTCTCTCTCTTTTATTTTTTAATGAATTTTAGTTTAATTAATAAGAATTAACTATAAGCGTGTATTTTGGTTAAGATCTAAGTTATCATTTGACCTGGGTGTGTGGCTGATCCTTTGGGATATGGAGAACCTTTTCTTTTATATGATGAAATAAGATTTTCAGAATTTATCATCATATGTTTGACAGGTGTGTCTGGATGGAGGCCTGAGGCCGGGTACTTTAAGGGAACTGCGTTGTTTGGACTTCTGAGTAACCAGTGAGGTACTGCAGAGGCTGTTTTGGGCTGGCTTGGTAAAGCTAAATATCCACCAGTGTTTGGGGTTTCTCTGCCCCGTTCTGTTTGCAGTTCACTCTGATTGAGTGACCTCAGCTGGCTCCCACTGGCACCGGAGTCATAGATGGGTCTGATCCGGCCCTAGCTGATGACCAGGAGCCACCCAAGGTAAGCCCACACCCCAACCCTGTGCCCCAACCTCCTGCCCCAGCCCTGAGCTGCCCCAAACTCAGAGCCGCCTCCTTCACCCCAAACCCTCCTCCCTGGCCCCACCCCAGAGTCCATACCCCCAGCCAGAGCCTGTACCCCTCCTGCATCTCAACCCGCAGCTCCCTCCTGCACGCCAAGCCCGTCATCCGCAGCCCCACCCAAGAGTCTGCAACCCCAGGCCAAAGTCCTCACCCCCTCCCACACTCCAACCTCCCGCCCCAGCCCAGTGAAAGTGAGGGAGGGTGGGGGGAGAGCAAAACACCCAGGGAGGGGGAATGTAGTGAATGGGGGCGGAGCCTCAGGGAAGGGGTGGGGCTAGGTTGTTCGGTTTTGTACTAGTAGAAAGTTGGCATCCCTACCCAAAGAACAAGGGGCGTCCTTATGACACCACCCAGTGTGGACACAGTATGGCTTGACTAGTGCTTGGCAGTGTGACCGCCCATACCTGGGCTAGGCTAACCCAGGTGCCAATCAGCCGGGCTAACTGAAATGAACGTTCTCTTACTCTGTAAATATGGCAGAGTTGGCACCATTAATGCCACACACATCGGGGGTGGGCAAGGGGAGTTCACATTTCAAAAGATAAAATCTGATTTCTGGGCCAATCTCATGGATGGGGGGGATGACTCATGAGTTTTGAACATTTGAGGCTGACACTATTGATTTGTAGGGTGCTTAGCAATGTTAGGCCCTGATCTCGGTCGGGGCTTCTCTGTGCTACCATAATAACTCATAATAACCAAAGCTGGCAGATGCGAAAAGCCCTCCGTGAGCTGCGTCTCTGTCAGCAGATCTGCAGCTCCAGCGCCTCTGCCCATCCCAGCTGCGTTGGCATCGGGCAGCCAGTTGATAAAATTACTACGGTGCAATCAAAACATGGCCCGGGGGGCTGTACAGTGTGTCACTCCTCAGGCAAATGGTTAACTGGGTAAAAGAAGAAAAGAGAGTCTCAGAGGGGACTCTGGGGTGATGTGTGGCTTTTTTTGGTTTGTATTTTCTGCATGCACTTGGCTTTCATTAGCAAACTCTGCTTTAGGGAAAGACCAGTGCTGAAAAAGCAGGTCGGGATTTTGAGGGGAACTGCCTGCGTGAGCATACGAAAACCAGCGTCGGGAATCAGGCCGTCAGCTCCAGTAGCACTAAATTCAGCCAGGAACGGAGAGAGAGGAAATATTTACTTTCTAATTCTTGCCAAGAAATTGACTAAGCTCCATCCCCTAATGGAGAAATCTGGTCGGATCCTTTGGCCCGTTCCTACCCTGATGGGCTGGAGTTAGGCAAAGCGTGTACATAAAACAGTACGTTGGCTGCAACATTTATTTTCAAGGCACACTGGAGCCAATTTTTGCTCTCTTTTTTAAAAAATAAAATAAAATAAAACAACAAACCATATAATAATAATGAAAAGATTTATCCTGTGTTAAATGACTGACTTTGGGGATTGGATTACTGGAGCAAAATTCATAACTGTGAGGGATTTACAGTCTCCTTTGTGGTGCTAAAGGCAAAATCGTTCACAGTCCTTCCCTTAATGTAAAAAGCCTGCGTTCTGCAACAGGCCCAAGTCTCTTGCCACCAAGAGACTGTGCTTTCCTTGGAAGGGGGCTGAGCACAAAAGCCGGCAGAGATCCAAAAGGAACAGATTTCAAAGACTTCTGCGGCGGGGCGGCGGGGGAAAGGCCCTCTCCCATTCCTAAAACATTCTCCAGTACTTTGGTTCTGTGGCTCTCATTTCTTTCCCCTCCCCGTGGAAAACAGAAGCTGGATGGGCTGCTAATCTTTAGCAAATGTTCTCCTGGCGGTTTCCCAATGACAAGACGTGATGGCGGGGTGTGAGTGCCTAAAAATAACTGGCTCATTAACGCGCATCGATTAGCGTTGTGCATCTGTGCAAAGGGGCATTAGCAGTGCTTTTGCAAAGAGGGAAGGATAGCTCAATGATTTGAGCATTGGCCTGCTAAACCTAGGGTTTTGAGTTCAATTCTTGAGGGGGACATGGGGCAAAAATCTGCTTGGGGATTGGTCCTTCTTTGAGCAGGGGGTTAGACTAGATGACCTCCTGAGGTCCCTTCCAACCCTGTTATTCTATGATTCAATGTGCAACACTTTCAGTAAGGATCCATCCCCTTCAGATTCCTTCCCTTGCAAAGGGATCTGCATTCACAGACCTTTAGGCCATTATCATGACTCCATGCAGGCACAATGTGCCCTGCAAATACATCTTTTAGCAGGAAGTGAGTAGACCTGGCTGAAACTTTTTGGTCAAACGGTTTATTCACTGAGACATGCAGTTTTGGGGCAATACAAACTCTTTGTGATTTCAGGTTGGAAATGTAACAAAATGAAAAATGTCACTCTTGGTTTGACCTGAAACACATTTTTCCCCCCAGATTTTTTGGATTCAGCCACTGAACGAAAAAAAAAATCTGTTATTCAAATGTAGTGAGAATGTGGTGGTGTAGCCTTCAGTGCAGACTACCCATCTCAGTGCAAGCCTGCCAGGGACCCTGGGTATATGCTTGGGTTGCTGGCACGCAGCAGGGTCTGAGACACTGTGTCTTCACTCTTATTGTTACCTGTGTCAGCTAAATTAAACCTGGCAGGGCTGTGCCTGCCCGCACTACAATTAACTGCATTTCCAGTGTGGATGTACTGCCAGTGTGGCTCTTTGTCTCCCTCTGGTGGCTGGATGTGGAGAAGAGGTTTGAGTCTGCTATTGACAAGGCAATACTGGAGCTGGTGTTTCAGTTCAAGGGGCAGAGACCCCATATTTTTCTATTCTGGGTTCGCTTCCTGTGTCTTGTCCAGCTAGGGATGTCATTGCCCCTGCACTCTCTGAACTTTAATTAAAGGTAAGGGTGCCGCCTACTTTCACAGAGGAGCATGCTGGCTCATTTCTAGGTTACTGGTTCAAAGCCAGTCTAGGTTAGTAGGAACCAAAGGTTACTGCTGTTCAGTGGCTTGTGTTTGGTGGATCTCACTCCACTTCCTAGTGGACAAGCGTCCCCATCAACTAAACATGATTACAGCTGGCGCTCCCCTATTGTCAGTTTTGCAGGGAAGCCACGCGCTGAATGGACCATGGAGTCAGAATGATCAGCTCAACTCCAAGTCGAGGCTGTAGGTAGCAGAGCTTGTATTTTGCCAAGGGACGTGAGCAGGAGAGGGAGGTTGGTGGATGCTGAACAGATGGGGACTAATCCAAATTGAAATTTCTAAGAGCGGATCGGCATTGAACCAGTGAATCCAAGTACAAGGTCCTGCAATAAGGTTCCATTCAGCAATACACTTAAGCATGTGCTTAACTGTAACATACCTTAGTAATAGCAGGCAAGCTAGAAGGAAATAATGTCACGAACTGGCAAGAGAGCAGCTCCAATTACCAGCTTAAACAAGGTTTGGTCATTGAAAATCTACAACTTAAAGACCAGACTATGAACCTTCAACTCACAGGTTAGACCCATCTTAACTGGGCTCATAGGCAGTGTTGTTGTAGTCATGTTCATTCCCCCAGGATATTAGAGAGACAAGGTGGCGGAGGCAATACCGTGTATTGGACCAACTTCTGTTGGTGAGAGAGGCCAGCTGTCATAATTACACAGAGCCGAGGAAAACCTGTGTCAGTTTGAAAGCTTCTCTCTCTCACCAACAGAAGTTGGTCCAATACAAGATATTAATTCGCCCACCTCGTCTATCTGAACTAGACTCAGCAGAATTTGAGTTTTACTTTTTTATAATTTTGACGGACAACAACAATATTTATTTTCAAGCATTTTTTCCCAATGTTTCTCAATTTAAATTATGGGGGGGATCAGGCGATCGGGATTTAAATACTTATTTAAGGGTAATAGACACTGAGATTCAGAAAGTTAGTTTTATAACTGTTAAAACACAAATTGTCAACAGCACATCAAAATATACAAAGTAAATAGGCTCAGATCAAATGTTAAGTTCTCAAGCAGCATTTTTCTTACTTTGACTAGCTGTAGATTTTGATTAGTATCGATGGGAATACTTTTTTTGTCCGTTTGTTTGTGTACGGTGAAATCGATGTTTACCAATAAAAATCTAATCTTCCCAAGCCAAGTCTTTACATATGGGGTATGAAAGGTACAGAGAGACATCTAAATGCCTGTGTAACTCACTAATGAAGGTGTTACAGGTCCCTCTCTTTGCTGCTACATAGAGGAGATGAGCTGTTACAGTCAATAGCCATCATCAAATGCCCTTTAGCCCAAGCCGTATTGTCTACACTGCCATTTTCAGCGCTAACACTGTAATCATTAATCTATCGCGCTCCCAGTGATAAAGCTACCACTGCTCATGTGGGGTGAGGTGTTTACTGCCAGGTGAGCTCTCCCCTGGCGATAAAGCATGACTACACTGCCCCCGTCACAGTGCTGCTTTTAGCTCTGGAGATTCCCTGGTGCGATCCCTGAGCTGTCAACAAAGAGGGGGCAAATACCTTAGAAAAATGCTAGATATAAAATGGAGTTAATTTATACCACCTGGCAAGACTCGTCAGAGAGCCCGACAACCCCTCATCTCTAAAGTTATCCAGAAAAGACGATGGGAGTATTTCGGACTGGTGTTAGGAATGCACCAGGCGCCTGCCGTGTCAGGCACACCATTAGGCAGCTGGAGTGACACTCAAAAAGGGCCGACTGCAAGACTCTCTCTGTTGAACAGTGCTCAGAGAGGGAAAACGTATGGGACTTAACACTGAGGACAGGCAAAGAGAAGCCCAGGATGGCAGCCCCTTATTCATGCCCTAAGGAACATCTGATAGCATGCCGAGGATTCAGATAATGTTAAGCCTGTGAGCTGCTCCGTTAAAGTCAATACTACTACTTGTATGCTTAAATATTTTGATAAATCGGTGCCTAAAAGGCATAATTCTTAATTATCTACTACACATAAGGGTATTATTATTACTACTTCTATTGCCTCTGGGCATATATGCTGCCAGCCTGTTACAGGATACGATCCCCCTGGTTAGAAAATGATCTCTCATCTAATAGTCTCTTTTAACATTGTCGCCTCTGGGCTTTCCATAGAATGATTAGCATTCAACAGATAATAATCTGACTTGCTGGCTAAGAGTATAATGATTCCAGCTAATGGCTGGACCAAATATAGGATAAAAGCTTACTACTGGTGCTAATAAACGCAGTTGTTCCTTTAGCCTAAATGGTAGTGAGCTGAGTGCCTGGGTTTTAGCTGAAGCTGCTAGGTTCAATACCTGCTAATAACCCATCATGGGGGTAATATTAATCTCAGCAAGCTTGCTTTTTAGAGAGACCCTTTAATACTAGCAACCAGAAGCTCCGAGGCAGGGGTAGGCAACCTATGGCAAGCGTGCGGAAGGTGGCGCACGAGCTGATTTTCTGTGGCACTCACACTGCCCGGGTCCTGGCCACCAGTCCGGGGGGCTCTGCATATTAATTTAATTTTAAATGAAGCTTCTTAAACATTTTAAAAACCTTATTTACTGTACATACAACAATAGTTTAGTTCTATATTATAGACTTATAGAAAGAAACCTTCTAAAACATTAAAATGTATGACTGGCACGCGAAACCTTAAATCAAAGTGAATAAATGAAGACTCGGCACAGCACTTCTGAAAGGCTGCCGACCCCTGCTCTGAGATGTACAATCAGCTGTTCATTCTGTGGCGGCTTACCACCGGGTAGTGGGCACAGTGTATTACTCTAGCCCTTGGTCAGCATGAAGACCGTATACCCCACACCACGTGGCACCTGAGCAAGAATAGCAAACATCACAGTAGCACATGATGGGTTTTGGCAATCAGATTTATAGAGAAAAACAGGAGACTGGTAACCAAGAGGCAGTGTGGTCTAGTGGTTAGGTCAGTAGCCTTCAATGTAAGTGATTTGGGAACTACTCCTGCTTCTTTCATCGATCGGCTCTGTGACCTTGGGCAAATCACTTCCAAATCCCGTGTGTCTGTTTCCCTTCCTAGATTGCCTATTTAGTGGGGCAGAGCTGGAGGCCTGGCAGCCTTGTCGGATCCGGTTGTGTCACCGCTCCTCCCTGACCCCATATTCAAGGCCATCTCATGAGTTTCATTAGATAACTTAATGCACAAGGGGGAAAGCGTCCTATGTGTTGTCTGAGTGAACTGAGACCCTGGCCGAGTCTTGTGGTTCCTGTTCGATTGTCTCCATGGTGACGATGCACCCAGTCTGGTGGTGCCTTAAAGACTAACAGATTTATTTGGGCATAAGCTTTCGTGGGTAAAAGACCTCACTTCTTCAGAGGCATGGAGTGAAAGTTACAGATGCAGGCATTATATAAGGACCCATGAAGAGAAGGAAGTTCCCTCACAAATGGAGAACCAGTGTTGACAGGGCCAATTCGATCAGGGTGAATGTGGTCCAGTCCCAATACTCGATGAGAAGGTGTCAATTCCAGGAGAGGCAAAGCTCCTTTTGTAATGAATCAGCCACTCCCAGTCCCTATTCAAGCCCAAATTAATGGTGTTAAATTTGCAAATGAATTTTAGTTCTGCTGTTTCTCTTTGAAGTCTGTTTCTGAAGGTTTTTTTGTTGTTCAAGAATAGTTACGGTTCTCCACTTGTGAGGTACTCCCTTCTCTTCATGTGTCATTATTTAATGCCTGCATCTGTAACTTTCACTCCGTGCATATGAAGAAGTGGGTTTTTTACCCACGAAAGCTTAGGCCCAAATAAATCTGTTAGTCTTTAAGGTGCCACCGGACTCCTTGTTGTTTTTGTGGATACTTTTTGACATAAAATCACCAGAAAAAAAAAAGTGTGGAAGTGCAAGAGGGGCGAAGGAAGGAATGTATTTAGAGAAATTCCTCCTGCACGGGTCAACTTTCCTCCTTCCACAGTCTCTTCTCACACAGGTTGGGAGCCACTGCAGTACAGTGACAGCTTGTATCCAGGGCCAGAGGGCCAAAAACAGAACCAGCTCCAATATTTATTAGCCTCAGGAATTTGGGGGCACTGCGCAACCATTGCAGTCTTGCTATAAAAAACATCCTGGCATCTATTTTGACCTGGACGCACAGAGGGACAATTTCCCTTTTAGTCTGGAGATACCTTCCAGCTACCCAAGAAAAATCACCGAGACACCGAGACAGAGTGCAGCTCTGTGTTTTAAGCTGATTAGCTCTAACCTCAGGAGGTTCCAAAATAAACCAAGTTTATGAACTGTGGCCCCTTCACAAGGAAACCTTATTTTTGTCTTTTTTCTTGTGTATATCAACAGGGCTCGGAGCCTGACGTGCGCTGCAGAGACTAAACCCCCTTGACCCTTTCATAATTGCCCAGTGGCTTTTTGGAGATCTGTTTATAGAAAAGAAAAAAAACCCCACCCCTTTCTACAGACAGCCGTACTGACTGTGCGTTCTGTAGGGACACGTGCTTGTGTCCAGAACAGCAGGGCACTAGAAGCATATAATAATGTGGTTAGCTACGTTAAAGAGATGCCCTGTGTCATGAAGTCTTGGAAGACCAGGCTCCTGAGTTTTCCTTGCGTGTTGAGGGAGGGTTGAGGGGGGCTCCGAGAAATACTCTATGAGAATTTAAGCCCAGGGATATACCCCCTGTAAGGGTATGCCAAAATCTGAGGAAAGGCGCAAAGAGATCTCAAAGCAGTGGGACGAGGATAGAGGGTCTTGTGGCCGAAGCACTAGTGTGGTATTCTAGAGATCAGAGACACAGACTTCCTCCGTGATCTTGGGCAAATCGCTTAATCGTTACGTGCCTCGATTCCCCATCTGTCCAATGGGGATGGTAATGTTCCCCATTGCCTATTTGGACTGCAAGTTACTCAGGGTAGGGACCGTCTATTTTTGTTTGACCGGCACCCAACACAATGGGGCCCTGGTCTCAGTTGGGCACCAAGCGCTACTCAAATATAACCAATGATAACGGCCTGGAGTTCAATTCGAGGGGTTACTGGTATCTCTGGTTGGAGAACAGGGTCAGTTAGCAGGAACAAAAAGGTTTCTCCAGACAGTCCAAATGTGTGAGTGGGATGTGTTCCCACCGAGTCCAGAATTCGGGCAGAGGAAGGAGAGAGAAACCCAGAGCTAAACAGACTGGAAACCCGAACTCTTTTCAGGGGACAAATATCACCTTTTTCATGTAAGCTGTGAAATGCGTCTTTTTAATTTCCTGTCATTTAATTAAGACAGGAAATTGCGTTCGTTAAAACTTTATCTTCTCTGTAGCCCTTTATGTGACCTAGTCAAAGGGAGTGAATGAAGGCTCTGTAGTACGCCGTCGCATTCCAAAATAACCTTTATTTCGGCAGCATCGCCACATGTTTCTAAACAAACAGCTGAAGCTGCAGCTTTCATTTTCGGTCTGAGGCGCCGTCCAAGCTGCAATGGATCCTTGAATTCCTCTCCTGCTTATGAATGGGGAGCTAATCTATACAGCCCAGGCTAATTAGTTCCTGGTGCCAAACTCAGTGTGTGCCATTTCATAGATAACTCCTGATTATTAGGGCCCTACCAAATTCATGGACTATTTTGATCAATTTCATGGTCATAAAAATTGTAAATTTCATGATTTCAGCTATTTAAATCTGAAATTTCATGGTGTTGTAATTGTAGGGTCCCTATCCCAAAAAGGAGTTGGGGGGTCACAAGCTTATTGTAGTGTGGGGGGGTTGTGATACTGCTACCCTGACTTCTGCGCTGCTGCTGGTGGCGGCGCTGCCTTCCGAGCTGGGCAGCTGGAGAGCGGCGGCTGCTGGCCGGGAGCCCAGCTCTGAAGGCAGAGCCGCTGTCAGCAGCAGAGCAGAAGTAAGGATGGCATGGTATGGTATTGCCACCCTTACTTCTGTGCTGTTGCTGGCAGGGCCCTGCCTTCCGAGCTGGGTGCCCAGCCAACATCTGCCATTCTCCAGCCACCCAGCTCTGAAGGCAGCACAGAAGTGAGGGTGGCAATACTGTGACACCCCTAAAATAACCTTGCAACCCCCCTGCAACTCCCTTTTGGGTCAAGACCCCCAATTTGAGAAACACTGGTCTCCCCCGTGAAATCTGTATAGTACAGAGTAAAAGCACCCAAAGACCAGATTTCATCGGGGGAGACCAGATTTCACGGTCCGTGACGTGTTTTTCATGGCCGTGAATTTGGTAGGGCCCTACTAATTATTCACCAATTAAATAAAACTAAAACAGGGGGAAACGGGAACATCAAATGTCTCTGTTTATGATCAACACTTGATAGGAATTAAGCTAAGAATTTTCATGACTATTTAGTTCATGGTAGTGACTGATACATTGATGTTGTCTCAAAAGCGCACGCTGAGAAGAAAGGTGGTCCAGTGATCAGTGTGCTGCTTTGGGCAGCCTGGTTCAATTCCTGGTTTTGTCACAGATGTGTTCTTAAGGAAGTCACTTATTCTCTTTGTGCCTCAGTTCCGCATTTATAAACTGGGGTTAATAGCACTGCCCCCTGCACAGGGGGGTAGTGAAGATGGTAAAGATTGTGAGGTGCGCCGATACTACAGTAATGTGGCCAGATAAGTGCCTTAGATAGATCATGTATAGGTTGCTATCTGCTCCAGATCTTTGCTCTCAGCATATCTCACCTGGCACTGTAATGTCATTCTAGCTCACAAACAACACGGGGTTAAGCAACATTTAGATGAGAGACCTCCAAGGAAAGGCCAAAGCAGTGATGGTGGTTTAGGTTCGCTTACAATATGTCCGTCACGGTGGTAGCTAGTTTATTCAGCAGCTGGCAGTGCTCTTTGAGTCTGTGCTAAGCTACGTCTCCAGCTCTAGGCTGCGGGAAGTGCTGACGTTCGGAGGAAATGTGAAACCAAGGTCCGGAGCACCCATGCTCATGATAGAGCTCATGGCATTCTCTTGCCAGGGGAAGGGTATGTACTCCAGAGACTTGGGCAAATTTCAGTTTGGGGGATTGCATTCAAGATTCCGCTGGTTCCCCCATCACTTTTTTTAGAGATAGAATCTTTCTTTACAATCGAGCACCCTTCTTTACTTCAAAACCTAAGTTACCGTGCAATGCGTTAAACCATTGATGCACTCCTCCTTTTCCAGCAGCAGCCCCTGTCTGTTGCCAACTTCCTGGCTTCACCTGTTCCTCCACAGTTGTATCTGCTTGCAATGACTTCCCTGCTCCCTGTTTTTTCCCCCAGGTGCAGCCTGTGGAGTTAATAGGCCTAGCTTAACCCCTTCCAGTCCTGTGTGGGCTGGACACCCATCACATGGGGTGACTGCCCAAGACCGTGATCCCTGGGTGCGGTGACCACCTGACACCACGACCGCAGACCCGTTCACACTCCCCAACAGAAGTTGGTCCAATAAATGATATTCCCTCACCTACTTTGTCTCTCTTTTGCAGCTATAGCTTACTCCATTTAGGGAATATGTTTAAGCTATACAGTACAAGCTGTGTCTCACTAGGGGTCTTTTGCTGGTATAGCTATACTGGGATAGCTGTCTTCACTTTCCAGTGTAGACAAGGTCCTACTCTCACTCATGATCCTGACAGTGAGGTGTATTAGTCTGTGGAACAGACTCCCAAGTAAAGTCCCATCACTTGGAACATTTGAATAGAGAAAATTATGAAACACTAGCTCAGGGGTAGGCAACCTATGTCACGGGTGCCGAAGGCAGCACGCGAGCTGATTTTCAGTGGCACTCACACTGCCCGGGTCCTGGCCACCAGTCCGGGGGGCTCTGCATTTTTATTTAATTTTAAATGAAGCTTCTTAAACATTTTAAAACCCTTATTTACTTTACATACAACAATAGTTTAGTTATATATTATAGACTTATAGAGACCTTCTAAAAATGTTAAACTGTATGACTAGCATGCGAAACCTTAAATTCGAGTGAATAAATGAAGACTTGGCACAGCACTTCTGAAAGGTTGCCGACCCCTGCGCTAGAAAATGGGGAACATTCCTGCACTGGCTCCTGGGAGCTGGACTAGATGAGACCTAATCGTGGTAGAATCTATGGCTATCGCTGCACTGTGAGTGCTGGATGTGATTCCCAGCTCGCATGGAAATACTCGGGCCGTCTCTCATCTGAGCTAGCAAGTTGAAAATAGTAGTGTAGCCACAGTAAAACAGACAGCAGCCGCACGGGGCTAACCACCCCATACACAAACCTGCCGGAACCCTGGGTACGTACTAGTGGCTAGTTCATGCTGCCACTACCACGGCCACGCTTCTTTTTAGCACACTAGCTCAAATGAGAGCTAACACCAGCAGGTCTGGTAGCGCTGAGATGCTGGTAGCGGAGGCGTAGCATGGGATTCTTTGAACATGGACTGGTAGACGATGGGATGGGACAGCAAAATGCTAGCATGATGGTTGCCATAGCAGGACTGAACTGGTGACCTCCAGTGCTGAAAGCATAAGCTTGTATCATTCACGGTGAGCTAAAAAGCCTCCTCTTCCGTGTTGCTACTATAACAGACTCACATACTCTGTCTAGCAGGCATAGCTGGGGTCATAATGAGACTTGGCAGAATTCAGTGGATTTATTTTTTATCATTGGAGTGAATAATATTGATTTTAGTTTTAAGCCTTTTTTTTTCATTTTTATCCATTTAAATTTTCACAGTTGTGGGAACTTTTGGGAGGATCAGACATCGGTGCAGTCAGACAATAATTAATGACCGCAGACATTGAGATTCAAAAAGTGAATGCTTTTTATAACGGTCTAAATGCAAATTATCAACATCACAAGTCAAAATATGCCAAATAAAAATCCCTGACTCATCCCGTCTGTCCCACGCAGCAGTTTTCTCACTTTGCCTAGCAGTAAACGTCGATATTAGTGATGGAAATATGTTTTTGCGGGTGTACGGTGAAATTGACATTTATCAGCAATTATCATTGCAAATCAAATTGTTCTAAGCTTACTTACAACGCACACTGACCTGCGGGTCCCACTAGGGCTAGGTATTTCGTGATGCTACGCTCATAACTGGGTAGAGTTCTCTGAAATAGCCATTGCTGTTATATATTTTATCAGCGTTGCAGATGGCTCTTCACAGGGAAGCTAGAAAGACAGGTAGCTGTATCATCTCTATGCAATGACAAGGCACCACGACTTGCCTGTTAGTCCTACCCACAACTCAGTCATAGTTACACAGAATCATAGAATATCAGGACTGGAAGGGACCTCGGGAGGTCATCTAGTCCCACCCCCTGCTCAAAGCAGGACCAATCTCCAGACAGATTTTTGCCCCAGATCCTTAAATGGCCCCCTCAAGGATTGAACTCACTATCCTGGGTTCATCTGTCACTCCACGCTAGAACCCTTACAGGGTATCATTAAATAGTTACAACCCGTACTCAGTGGGGAACACATCCTGAAATAATTTCCCCCTGAACCCTCTTTACTGGCCTTCAAAACAACCTTGCCAAGCTCATCATCAGAAGCTCCCCACACACCAGGATATAGCCACTCAAAGTGGCACAGACCCTGCCAGAAAAACAGATGCAAAATCTGTAGACATAGCTCCACTGCTAACCTTTCAACATCCATGAGACCTACACATGCTTATATATGTGGTGTACCTCATCCAGTGCGCTAAATGCCCCAACAACAATGCGTCCATGGAAGGTGTCATCCTGGGAAGCCGTGCAACGCTGAACGTTGCAAGCACCACCACTATGCCTGGTAAATAGATCAGCTTGGCGGAATGGTGGTGGCAAGTCCAGTGGTTAGAACCAGGCACTGAGGCTTAAGAATCCACAGTTCTAGTCTTGGTTTTTCCACTGACTTTGTGCTAAACAAAATATTTTCCAAAATGGCCACTGATTTAGGGTGCCTCAGATTTTTGGTGCCTAGCTTGAGACACCCGGGGCTTGAGAAAAGCTGATCTGCTCCCTCCGCCTGCAGCTCAGCGGAGCGCTCTGCCCCTCTGCAAATCAGATCCGGAGACATCCCAAAACCATCTTGGAAAATATTGTCCTTCCCCTCTGCGTCTCAGGATCTCTCTCTGTGAAATGTGGACACCCACAGCACCCCCTGCCTTTGCAGAATGCACACAGCTCCTCCGCCGGGGGAGACGCTTCAGGGCATTAGCACAATCTGACCTTTCGCCCAGCTGACCTCCTGCCGCGACTGCAATTCACACATGCTTGTCTGTCTTCGGCTGCCCTGTGACTCTTTCCTCTGTGTTTAATTTTCAGGGACTCAAAAGGGCTATGTGTGCGTGGGCTGCTTGCCTCCTCCAGCCTCCCCTGCAAACCGTGTGCCTGCCCACGCAGCATCAGGTGAATTGAATCCTGCCCTCTCTTTTAACACAACCCCGGGTGCTTTCGAGACATTCCAGAAATACTTCCTGGAGGGGAACAGGACCTGCTGTCTACAGCAAGCGCGGGGCCGGCCTGCCTGTTCAGTCTGGGAAAACTGTCTCCTTATGCTGTGGTTACAGTCAAGAGAGTGAGTCTCTTAAACCAGTGTCACGTAAAGGTGAATTAAGCAGCTTTTTACCTGTCCGGGCTGAGTTCCAAATAGAGTTGTCTCAGGCCACTCGGGTGGTTCGGTTTACAGTGCCTGGGGGGAAGGCGGAGGAGGGGGGAGTGTTGTATGAAGCTTGATTGCATTTCATGTCATGCGGATATGTGGTCTTAAGAGCATATGTGCACACGCACACACATGCACACACACGCACATACATGCACACGCGTGCACACACACACACACGCGCTCTCGCTCTCTCTCTCTCTCTCTCTAGCAGTGGTCCCCAAACTTTTTGTGTCCTGCCTCTCCTTACCCTGACCGCCCCCGCCCAGCCTGGGAGCCGGGCCATGGTTGGGGATAGGGCCACGGCTGTGAGCGGAGTTGTGGTCGGGGCCAGGGGCCGAAGCTGTGGCTGGGCCAGGAGCCAGGGGCAAAGGTCAGGGACACAGCTGGGGGCGGGTTTGGGGCCAGAAGCAGAGCCGTGACCGGGGCCCGAGGCCAGGGCCACAGCTGGGGGTGGGGCCAGAGCAGAGCTAGGAGCAGAGTGGGGTAGGGTGACCAGACAGCAAATGTGAAAAATCAGGATGGGGGGTGGGGGATAATAGGAGCCTATATAAGAAAAAGACCCAAAAATCGGGACTGTCCCTATAAAAGTGGCACCCTGGCCCCACCCCCTGTCGGGGCTGGCCCTGGGCCCTGCCGCACTCCCCAAATGTTCCTCCATGCCCCCTAGGGGGCGCACCCCACAGTTTGGGGACCACTGCTCGATAGTACATTGGTGTATCTACAGACAATAGTCAACTATCCTGTAACCATCCTAATGATCTCAGCTGCTGTGGTGGGACTGAAATGGCTCTTGGCCTGGTCTCAATTCTGGCAGCCTCCTCAGTGATGCTTCTGGTGGAAGCCCGGATGGTCATTGCAGTGTGTCCTATGGCTCCATGCCTTCCTTCCCCGGGCTTCACCCCGGCATGCCCACTATGCCTGCGGGGGATACAGGGCAAAGTGAGGGGCAGAACCCTTCCCTACGGTACAAAGTTCCTGTACCTTCCTCTGCTCAGGACGCTGGATTCATTGGACCATGAGTTTGATCCATGGCTGCAATTCCCTATGTTCCGCCGTGATCAGAACCAGCTATTGCAAGGTAATTGACAAGCCGAGGCTGAAACTTAGTCTCATTGGCCTCATTGATCTCAGTATAGTTATGCATATTACAGTCAAGAACAGGGCCCCTTTGCATTAGACACGGTGCAGCCACTTAAGGTCCGTCTCCACTGCGAGCGGGAGGTGTGACTGCAGCATGGGGTAGACATACCGGAGCTAGCTCTGATCTAGCGAGATCACACTGCAGTGAAGCCGCGCAGCGGCTGCTCAAATATCTACCTAGCGTCCTGGGCAGGCAAGGCTGATCTGTGCAGCTCCCAGTGTGGTGAGCTGTTCACCGTGAGTATTAGCTTGTTTAAAGCTAGCTGGGGTGTGTGTCATGCCTCCCCATGGCAGTGCAGTCAGACCCTTTGTGAGAGCCTCTGCCCTCAAGAGCTTAAAATCTAAATAGGCAAGCCAGACGGTGGGTGCGAGGGGAAACTGAGGCACAGAGCGGTTAGCCTTCCCCTGTCCACTTCACCCCGCTCTATGGCTAGGAGAGGGGGGCACTGTTGCATCTCTCATTTAGCCACCTCATTTCTGCAAAGCCCCAGTAGTCCACCTGTGCAAATAATAGCCAAGAACCACAGGCCTACGAAGACCAGTTAAAACTGCAGTGTGCAGTTTTCCTTCTGCACATGTGTATGCCAGGTGGCAATTAAAGCCGCTGCGGTGACTTTCCAAAATAACCCTGGCTTGACTAAATAAACCAACTGGCTACTGGTGGCTGTTTCTTTTAGTTTGTGCAACCCTAAAACCCAATAAACACCTCAGACATGAAAAGAAGCCATGGGGAACAACCAGAGCCGAAAACCAGGCCCCATTGATTGGAATTTTAAATAGACCCGCCTGGAGCCGAGCAGCTCCCCGACTTTCCGAGCGCGTTCTGGCTTTAGCAATGAATGTTACTGTGCATCCACCCGCTTTCAGAGCCAATGATGCCTGTGGTCTGCATGGGAGCTGACAGTACTCACAGGAGAATGTTGCATTTGCATTTCTCAAACAAAATCAAAAGGAACTGGGTTTTGGCCCGGAACGGAAGCCTGCCAACCACCTTCTTTCTGCTGTTGAAGCAGTTGTTGGGAGAGAGAGATTTCCTAATGAAATGTGATCTGCTGGGGACACTGGGAAATCTGGCCCCAACTGTGGGTTTTGAGAACTTGGAAATCTGGCCCCAGAGCAATCCCCGTCCCACTTGGCCAAGCACTGCGGGAACTGCCTTGGCTGTGTGACATGTGTCCATGCCAGGGCTGCTGAGTTGCAGCCACAGGACTGAAGGGAGAACTGGGATTTTGCTTCTTCCCCTTCCAATCCAGCCAACCCGTCCCCAGGGATCCCGCCAGGCAGATGGGGGAGCTGCTTAACCCGGGGACAGTCTCCTCTCTCCATGACAAATGATCAGCACAAGGAGCTCCAGGGTAAAAGTGAGCCGAGGAGCAGCTGTATGAGATTGGCGAACGCCATGATGGGACTGACTGAAGCAGAGGAATGACTGGCTGGGTGCAGAGGTCCCACGCCACTTGCTAGATCAGGGCAGATGATGGGCAGCTGCCTCCTTTCTCCGCTGCTTCTTGTCTGCTTCCCTGTTGCCCATTCCCCACCCCACCCCAATTGCCTCTTTTCCACCCCTCCCCAGCTCTGTTGGCTCTTCTCTTTACTGTGCACATCCCAGAGCCTTTTCACTGCCCCTCTGCCACTCTCCGCTTGGCTGTTCCTCGGCCTTCTCAACTGAAACTCGGTGTCCTTGGGAGGCCCAGCTCAGCAGAGAGGATCAGAGCCAATCTAGCACCCCCCTTTGCTGAGAGGTCCTAAGAAAAAGGGAGAACGTATTAACACCAAAAAGTCCCACTGTGCTGGATCACTTTCTCAGATCCGTGTGGAAGCAGCAGGAATAGCCGCTGGAGGAAGAAACGCCTGAGAAAATTCTCCAGCGACCCCCCCTTCCGGTAAACGTTTGCAGTGTCACTGACTGACTATGGCAAACGGATGATGCATCCTGTACTACTTAGCTAGAGGCAGTTGCTCTGAAGTGGGATGGGGGTAATATGGAGGGGGAAATAGAGAGATACCGGGTCAGCGCCACATTAAAAGAATTGCTGCTTCATTTTGTCTATCCAGCTGCTCATCCGGCCCCTATCACCACAGCATCTCACTGTCTTTAATGTGTTTATCCTCACAATACCCTTGGGAGGTAGGTAGTGCTCTTATCCCCATTGTACAGATGAGGAAACTGAGACTCAGCGAAAGGAAGTGACCTGCTCAACACCGCACACAAAGATTGTGGCAGAGCTGGGAAATCACACCCTGGTATCTTGAGTCCCAGTCTTGTGCCATTAGACCAAACTCAGCTTTCCGGAAGATGCAAGGTAGGTTCCTCTTGCCACTATCGTGTGTCGTTAATGATTCTGCTGCCCAGAATAGATATCGTTTGCAAAATTTATTTCTGACCATCTCTACTTTGATGTTTATATTTTCGCAGGAACATTCTGGGCAGCAAAATCATTAATGACCCATGAGACTGACGAGAGAACCCTACACTGCATCTTCTGTAAGGCTGAGTGTGTATATGTATATATGGAGAGAGCGAGAGAGAAAATATATAATTACTTCAGCTTGACCCCAGCTTCTGTTACAAATGTGGAGACATTCCAATGTAGGCAGCACATTTTAATTTTTCTCCCAAAGCAAAGTTTTGCAGATCAGAGCAACAGCAAAAAACCAGGGGCCAGGGGATCACGAAGCAGTGCGGTCCCGTGGCTAGGGCCGTGGTTTAGGTTTACATGAGCACTTGAGGTTCCCTCTAGCCCTCTCTTTCTGTGACTCAAGTGCTATGGGTTCCTCATAACCCTGTTTCCATTTTGAGCTTGTCTATTTGGGGGGAAGCTCCTTGGGGCAGGGACACTCCATCACTGTGTGTTTGTACAACATCTCGTAGAAAGGGGGTTTGATCTTGGCTGGGGCCACTAACCACTACTGTAATACAAAGAGTAAAAACATTTTTTATAGTGACTTTAATTCAGAAGGTTGCCAGAGCACATTACAATATACTGGGATCGCCTGTCTACCCCTGGAATGCAGCCAGTTCTGGGGTGGAATATGGCTGCTGTTTAAGCAGTACTCAGTGACACCATGTAATAGTTTAGGACAAGAAGTGGAAAAATACTATGTCCAGAGGATAATGCAGGGGGAATTTAGGTCGGCAGAATGTAACTACCAGAGTTGGAATTTGTCCTGGAGAAGGGACTTACCCCCTCTTTTTGTGACGGCTGCCATAGGAAATGCAAAGACCAGAAGTTGTCAGGACCTCTGTTTTAATTCAGAGATAACACAATCACCTCCGGTGGCACAATGCCCCCCAGCTGCATTCTGGGAGATGAATTCTGTGCCAAAACCGTTCAATTGCCTTAGCCACTGGAGCAATTCACCGAGGTTTATGGTGGCGTCTCCGTCACCGGCAATTTTTTAAACGGCTCTAGTTCAAACAGGAATTATTTTGGGGAAGTTCTATGGCGGGGTGGCCAAACGGCAGCTCTTTTACAGTGAAAGTGCAGCTCTCGGAGCCCCTCCACCCCCATTCTCCACCTCCCAGACTGTTCGGGGGAGCTTGGGGTTTCTGACCTGCGGCGAGGTGGTGGGGCTAGGGGCTTCTACCCGGCAGCGAGAGGGTTCTCGGGGGTTCAGGTTCCTGCCGTGGTTTGGGGCTAAAGCCATGAGCCCTGGCAGGTGCACCCTGCGGGGCTGAAGCCCCGAGACCCCCTAACCCCGCAGGGCAGAAGCCCCTAACCCCACCACCCCACTGCAGGTCTGAAGCCCTGAGCCCCAGCAGATGCATCCTGGCTCTTAATCTTTTGAAGACTGTCGTATTCAGCTCAGAGGGTTAGTTAAGTTTGGACATCCCTGTTCTATGGCTTGTTTTATGCTGGAGGTCAGACTAGGTGATCGCAATGTTTCCTTCTGGCCTTAGACCCTGTTCAATGTGAGGCAAAACCATGATTTTTTAGCTAGTTTTGCTTAGGAGATTGTGGGATTCAGATTCATCACAGGGGTGTGTGTGTGTGTGTGTGTGTGTGTGTGTGTGTGTGTGTGTGTGTGTGTGTGTGTGTGTGTCCCTAACTGACACAGCGGTTAACAAATCATTCACCCAGAAGTGCATCACTTTTGCACATTGCCATACGCATGCAATGCAAGGACACTCATTAACCGGCTTTGCATAACGGAGCGACTGTGTATTTTGTCCCTTTGCTGTGTTTCCGTTTGCACTAACTGCTTTCTGTTAATAAAGTTAATGAGGGTTTGTTTCCCTTTCCCCCTTTCATCACAAGTGCATAACAAATGAGATCCAAAAGGATAATCCTTCTTATATATTAAACTAAAGGCTTCCACAAATCACTTCTGGGAAGATGACCTGAAACCACCATCCCTTCTAGAGTTGATTTCCGGATTTGCAGGGTGAACTCCATTGAATTGCATCAAGTGCTGGGAAAACACACTCCTTCCCTACAGCGCAGGTGCGATTTTACAGCTCAACAGCTGGAACGCAGAGAGCCAGAGGGGATGAAACACTGAACCGTGTATCATCGGCCTGGATTTCAAAGCAGTGTTTGCCACAGTTCTCCACATATGAGACAGGCGGTTGTGAGCACAAAGGTACCTCGCCCTGACTTTTCTGGGAACCTGATGTACATTGCATAGGTAACTGAGGCCCCGATTCCGCAAAGCACCGAAGCCCATGTTCAACTATATGTGAATAATCCCATCCCTGTTCCACAAAGCACTTATGCAACTCACTTCCCCCCTCTCTTCACCTTCATTTCCCCTCCTGCTCTTTGAGTACATCTACACCGGAGCTGGAGGTGCAATTCCCAGCGTGGGCAGACATACCAGCACTAGCTTTGATTGAGCTGGCAAACTAAAAATAGAAGCATTGCCACAGTCACCCTAAGCATGAGCCCATCTGAAACCCCGGGTACGAACTCCAGCGGCTCCCACCAATCCTGCTGGCATGGCTACACTTCTACTTTTAGCATGCTAGTTAGATCAGAGCTAATGCAGGTCTGTCTACCTGAGCTGGAAAGTACACCTCCAGCCCCAGTGCGGACATACTCTTTGGCTTGTTTATTTAGATTGTTAAGCTAGTGAGGCAGTGGGACCTTGATCTCAGCTGAAGCTACCAGAATCCAAATAATAAACGACAGCTTCAAGACTTCTTCAGTACCAGAAGCAAACCAAGGACACCTGACACATAAGCCAACATTTTATGCACGAGACCATGTTATCTTCCTGGCCAGTGAGGTCTGCTGGAACCCGTGAAGGCAGAAGATGGCCAATAGTTACTGCGGGGTATTCCTTGCAAAACTCCCTTTCCATCTCTGAAAGATCAGGCCAGAGGTTCAAAACATTTGTCTGACAATGGTTTTCAGCACAACTGGATGTTGTTAGCGCATGCTTCCTGGAAGTGAGTTTCTCCAGGGCCAGTAAAACAGGACTGTAAAAGTTTGTCCAAGGATTCAGGGCAGGCAATTTTTTACCAGCCACAAAGAAAGTCAGCATCTGGAAAAACTCTATGGCTGAGCAGGTGTATGTGCTACTGGGTTGTCTGTCAAATGTAAATGTGGTTTTTTTTGAGCAGGGCTCTCCCAGAGATGGCCTCCAGACACCCTCTGAGAACAGAACAAACAGCAGCAGCTCGTCTTTCCATTAGAAGTCAGGCCCAGACGTTACGCAATCTGAAGCGGAAGCTCATCGGCCAGCCTAGTGGGAAAAGATTAGAACATGACCTCTTGACAATCTAGGATTGATAGCCATTGGACTTGGGATAGTGGCTGAAGTTGGTTTCTGCACTGGAAATTATTCTCCATGGAAGTTCTGATGTCCAAATATTTTGCTACCAAAACATGACAACTAGAGAGTTCATTGCCAGAAACACACACGGCCGTGTGAACTGCTGATGAGTAACCAAAGCAGAGGAAGAATGTTCTTGTGGTTAAGAACCTGGCCTGGGACTCTGGGAACCTGGGTCCAACTCATGGTTGTCACAGCCTCCCTGTGTGGCCTTAAGCAACTCCTTCACCCTTTCTGTGCCTCAGTTCCCCGTCTGCAGGAGGGGGGAGGAATAATCCTTTCTTTGTTTGTCTTGTGTATTTAGATTGTGAACTCTGCAAGGTGGGGCCAGTCTCTTTATGTGTGTACATCACCTAGCACAGCAGGCCCCCACGGGACAGTCACTGCTTTGATGAGTTAATAATACCCGATCTCAAGTGGGGGCCTATGGGCACTGCTATAATAATGACAATTAATAATAAAAAATGTGGCTAGAAAATGGAATTGGAGACAGCGGAGGGGAATGACCACCCTAATTAGAGAGAGCTGAAGTCAGAAATGTAACAGCTTGCATTATTCATGTTGTTTGGTTCTCATTTCTCCCGGCATGGATGATGAAAAGAGACTGGTCAGTTTCGCTCTGGTTTCTAGTCAGTTTCCAGTTAGTTTCACTTCTAGGTTCTCCTGTTCAATTCCAGTAGGGCAGTGGTTGGGCTGTAAACACGAAAGCATGGGGGTGTTTACATTTTTTTAAACTTTTCTTTCAGTGGATTTTTTTTTAATCTTATGGCCTTAAAAGCTCATTTTTAACTAACTGGTGTGTTTACAGCAGTCTTGGAGATGGACGGAAGTCAGGGCTGTTGAGTGGAAGACGGAGGTGATATTTTGTGGATCATTTGATAAAAGTGTGTAGGCTGCATAGATTAATAGAATTTGCAATAGCTGTAATGCAAGATACCTAGAAGCTTCTAGGCCAGACATCCTGGCCAATTTCCTCTGTGACGCTGAAAGCAACCTTTAAGACCCTTAAAAAAAAAAGTAATAATATACAAAACCTACGCAAAATGTCTAGGACCCCTTTGAATGTCAACCTTTCACCTAGATAGGGTGAAAGTGGGGTTTTTTGCTGCCCAAATCTAACACGACACCACAAGAGATACGTGTAGCTGTCATTACACAACACAAAAGGTCAGCCAGCCTAAAAAAACAGGTACCCTCACCTTTGGGGGGGAAAAACAAATTTGGGAGGAGGAGAGGATTTCTCCCCTAAAAGGGTGATAATCCCCCATTTAAGATATATATATATATTCTTCTTTTTTCTTCTCAACCCAACCTTCTCTTCCTCTCCCTCCTCTGTCAGCTATAATATATAGTCATAAGTCATTTTCTTAATTCTTTTCAGAGTAACCACCAATTTTTCTTTCTCTATCTAGCTAAGCATAGAGAAGGGTTTAACTTTAATATAGCTATATCACCTCTCATGAAATTTATTTTGTAATTTTGTAATCTCATACTGCTTTTACATTTTTACATTTACTTTTGTTTTTTTGATTTTAAAATAAAGGTCTGATTGACTAGTTCTGTCTAAATTCTGTGAAGCCTGATTCAAGACGAACTTTATCTTCTGATCACACATATTGGCGAGCCATACCCATATTATTAATATCTATTAATTATTATTAATATTATTAATTAATTAGAAAATTAATTATTAAATAAAACTAAATTAAGTGGATAAAATCCACTGTCCCTACTAACCCTCCCCAAATCAGGCTACACATGGCAAGATCGATGGACACACCGGGAAGCTCACACATTTTTGGGGAGGATTTGGTCTCATTTGCTGTCCAAACGAAAGTGGCAAATAGACACCCAAAGCTGTGACAGCATGAAAAGAGAGCATCACATCCGGGACCCATTACTGAACCGCCCCGGAAGCCCATAGAAGTTGAGCACCCTTGCAAGAGTGTACAGTACATAAAGCACGTTTGTCTCTGATCAACCCCTCTTTGCATGTTGCATCCCTTGCCCTGCATCTGCTTTGGCTATTTGGATACTGAATTTTTCTGGGACGGGGCCATCTCTTTTTTTATTAGGTATTTGCACAGCATCGAATACAGCAGGATCCGTGACTGTCGCCTCTTGCCACTTCACAGTACAAATCATAATCAGTAATAACTGTGATGAGTTGGGGGTTCTGACTCTGCCGCTTCTGAACTGTGGGTGATTTTCTGAAATTGTATCAAGAAATTACTGTATCATGGAAAGCCGCCATGCACTTGGATCCCCCATGAGTTAGCAGGGCTCTGCCATGTCTCTGCCGGGCCGGAGACAATGGTGAACGATCAGCACGTAATGATCATCTATTCAAAGTCAGACACCTTGGTACAATAGGTTTGCTCTACCTGGGAGAAGACACTTCCTCCTCTTGTCTGAAGTGGGGTGGAGTGGGGGGGTAATGGAAAGTGGCCAAGAGGCAGAACAGGAAAATAGCAGTAGTCTATAAAGGGACTCAGAGGGGGGAACTGGGGGAGGGAGCCATTTTGCCCCAGATTAAGATGAGGGAGGCTGCTGCGGGGCAGGTATGGGTGGGAAGGCCACTGCCTGTGTCTGATGGCACAGAGACAATGCCCCTAGGACTCCCCAGGGAAGGGTGAGCTAATGAGGGACATTGCGTTTAGGATGTTTTATTGTTTGTGTGATCTGGGCTTTCCTGTGTTTTCCATGTTAACGATAAGGACCATGACGGAGATAGACTGAACAAAGAGAGAGAGAGAGTGTGTGTGTGTGTTGACTGTGTCACAGCCAGTGCGTGTCCCTGAGAGAACCAGAAGCTTCACACCTTTAGGATGGAGTTCCAGGAGAGGGGTGTGCTTGCATACTGGGGAATCTGTAGTGTCAATGATGCACCAGAAGGAATAGGCTGCTAGACAGCGGGTTCCAACACTTGGGAGGGAGTGGGGGGATGACAGATAGGCCTGCACCCTGGGAGTGGGTCTAGGGACCCTGAGATTGGGACAAGGGCCGGACTCGGTTCAGGGTCCAAGAGCTTGAATCCAGATCACAGAGGTTTGGATTCCCCTCACAGCAGTCCTACTGACCGGCCAGGAAGGGGTGCTCACTAGGATCTGGGACAATAATGTTTGCTACTTCCAGGACTCAAAGCATCCATTGCATCTTTGGGTATGGCTACACTTGCAGCTGTACAGTGCTGGGAGTTAAACCTGTATTCAAATAGCTGAGTAGGGAAAGCGCTGCAGTCTGGCCACACTGACAGCTGCCAGCGCACTGTCGTGGCCACATTTGCAGCATCTGCAGCGGCATTGGGAGCGGTGCATTATGGGCAGCTATCCCAGTGTTCAAGTGGCTGCAACGTGCTTTTCAAAAGGAGGGGTGGGGTGGAGTGTGACAGGGAGCGTGAGGGAGAGAGAGAGTGGATTTTTGGAGCTGACACTGTGTCAGCTCCCTGCCTTGCAAGTTCCGACCCCCTCCCCCACCCCTCTCACACTCACTGAAAGCAAACAGCTTTTTTTCCTCACAGACCAGATAAGCAGTCACTCTGAAACGGACCCCTCCCCTCTCGCCCGCCCACCGCGCTGCTTCTCTTCTCAAGCAAACACTAGCTGTGGGCGTTCCAAAGGGAGCCCCCCTGCCTGCCTCTGCTCAGTCACAGCAAACAGGAACTGTGTTTGTTTTTGTGATAAGCAGCTCCAGGAGCCCGGAGTTCACAACAAAACAAACAGAGGCATCACAATAAAACAAAGAGAGTAATCTTTACTTAAAAGGATTATGGGAAGCTTCCGGAGGTCAGTCATGGCATACTAAGATTATTCCCTGTTTACACCGGCACCCCAGCGCTGCAGCAGCAGCGCTATTCTCTTTATTCCGCTCAGGGAGGTGGAGTACAAGCAGCGCTGTAGCCACGGAGATACAGCGCTGTATGTGCCTTGCCAGTGTGGACGGGGAGTGAGTTACAGCGCTATAAAGCCACCACCAGCACTGTAACTCTCAAGTGTAGCCAAGGCCTTTATGAAGCTTCTTTCTGTCCAAACTGAAGTGGGCCAGCTCCTTCAAAAGACACTCTCTCTGCCAGCATTTGCACTTGGCTCCCAAAAAATCCACTTGTTTCTATTTGTTATCAGATGAGAAGGTGTGAGTACCCCACTGAAGCCAAGAGAGCTCCTGCGGCTGTTACACTGCACTCTCATTGGCAAATTGTCTGAGTTCATTGGAATGCCATTTGCTTTCTTTGCACCAGCTCTCTCTTTCAATAGGCTCCGCGTTTGCTATGCTTTGAGCTGTCCGTGCCTGGAATCCTCGCTGGCTGAGGCCAGAGAGCCCATTTTCTGCTCCGTTCTCATAACAAGAAAAAAATGGGTCCAAACCAAATAATGATGTGGAATCAAAGAGCCTCGTACAAATCATGTTAATCACTCTCGGATACTCAGAGCAAAAGTTGTTTTGTCTTCCCCCACCCCCCTTTTTCTTTTTGGCAGTAAAACTGGGACCGAGCGACCGGAAGTTAGAGATTGTTAGCTTGCATTTCACAAAGCTTGGAATGAGCCTTTTAATCTCCTGAGAGCGTTAGCGGTTGCACAGTCTCAAAAGTGTAATGCTCTTATCCGATCCATCCAGCTGTCTATCTAATCTCTCCACCTTTCAACAAATCACAAACTTTCCCCAGCACTAGAGCGACAGGAGTTTGAGGGGAAGATCCCTGAAATAACTCTGAGATCCGTTTTCTATCAGCTCTCAGCCTGGGACAATCTCAGACGAGATAAAAATGACTCCCTATACCACGGCTTCCCCCTCCAAAATCTTGGCTGTGACTTTTGAGCAGTTCTTGTTTTTCAAGAATCGTGGGTGAACGTATCTAAGTATAAGTTTCCTCCAGTCTCCTCTCCAGGGAGCGGAATTTGTGCTGCTCATTACCAGAGTTGGCCAAAACTCACAATTTTTGGTTCATAACATTTTGCAGTTTTGGTTGATTCCACATGGGAGCCAAGCCTCAGCTAGCAATCAGGCGCCAACTGGGAGTGTGGAAGTCCTGGCATAATCTGCCCCGGCGTCCTGGGTAGAGCTGAGACTCTCAGGGCTTCTACTCTTCCTGCTTCCTAGCAGGAAACCAGGTAGCCGCTGGGTCCCCAGCCCCGGGACAGTTCTCATGGCAGCAGAGGCATAACTAAGCATTTTAGCACCCGGGGCATGCAATCATATTTGTGCCACCTAGAGGTGATGTATGGGGGATACGCAGGGCCACATGGCGCCTCCAGATTTCTGCCTTGCTAGGGGGATGCGCCGCATAGTTTGAAAACCGTCGCCTCCTGCCAGGAGCCGATAGAACTGAAGCTGGTGGGAGCTGCCCGGCAGGTTCATTCCCCTGGGTCTCCATACTGAGGGAGCCCAGGCACTGGTTGGCTGCCTGGCAGCCCAACCTGCCCTGCTCCCTGAGCCGACTCCCTGTGCATGACCAGGTGCTCCCCAGGCAGGGTGGGTGGCACAGCTTGGAGCTGTCCCCTGATATACTCTTGCCTCTGCCCGGCTGGCGACATCCCCTAGAGCTTGCCCTGCCCAGGGAGCCCAGCTGCCAGGAGATGCTCCCTACAGTACTCACCTCCTTGGGGCACCCGCCTCTCAGCAGCCCAGCCACATCCCGCTCGCTGCCCGGGGACCTGCCACTGCAGCCCAGTCACTCTCCCCTCGCTCCCTCTTGCCCTGCCCTCCGGGAGCTGTGGACCCTGGCGTCCAGATTCCCAGCAGCTCACTAGGCAACCAGGGAGGTTTCCAGATGGAAACTTGCCTGTGTTTTGATGGAACCTGCAACGGGTCTGACAAAACATCCTGCCCCCTCAAGCTGCCATTTTCTGATGAAACTACGTTTAGTTGGAACATTCCTGACCAGTTCTACTAACAAACCTCCTCTGCCTCCCAACTCTGCTGTACCCCTGACCTTGAGAACCCTTCTCTTCTGTACTCACCACCCTCGCTCTTTTAGTATTTACGAGAGCAATGGGACCTGCAAGTTCCTGAACACTCTGGAGTCTTTTCATTTAGATGCTTCCATTTTGAAAGAGATTTAGGCACCAAAAGCTGCTGATAGGTACTTACTGGGATTGTCAAAAGTGCCTAGGTGCATAACTCCCATTGAATTATTAGTATCTTTTGGTGGCAAATTACCTTTAAAAATTTGTCTAAAGTTTGTCACCTAAATCCAAATTTAGTCCCCTATTCCAGAACTGAGAAGAACCAAAGAGCAAACACCAGCACCTCTTTTCTAAAACAGTTCCAACCTCGCCCATGATATGTTGGAAGGAACCTCAAGAAAAACGATGATCAAAACATTCTGGGTCACGGGGTCAAATCCAGGACAGGGCATCAGGGACTGTACCTTGTTACCCTCTGATGGCTGTTTGGTACGACAAATGAATTGGTGGCTATCCATGGTTAAGTGCCCACATCTCAACTAGTAACTAATTGAGTTCCTTTGCGATGGTCTTGGCAAGGAGGCCATAGAATTAATGAGCCATAGAGACTCAACTACCTTCTTTTGCCATTTGATAGGGAGGGGGCATATCAACAGGCAACCCAAGGGGAAGCTAACCCAAACTATACGTGACTTGTGGGAAAACAGAGGAATCCAGGCTCTTGGGCTATTAATCTGGCACCTTTAATTGATCTACAAGGTCTAAATATATGAAACATAAATAGTAGTAAACTGAACAGCACATCCAGTTCTGGCCCAGTGTGGCCAAAAAGACTAATGTGATCCTTGGATGTACAAATGGGAATACAGAGTGGGAGTAGAGGGGTTGTATTACCTCTGTATTTGGCTCTGGTGGAATAGCTGTTGGAACACGGCATCCAGTTCTGTCATCCACAATTCAAGACGGATGTTGGAAAGTTGGCGAAGGTTCAGAGAAGACCCTCAAGACTGATTAAAGGATTGTAAAACCTGCCGTACAGTGACAGACTCAAGGAGCCGAATCTATTTAACTTAACAAAGAGAATGTTAAGGAGTTGCTTGATCATAGTCTAGAAGTACATACAAAGGAAAGAGGAAGTTGATAACAGCGGGCTGAGTAACATAGCAGACAAAAATCTAACAAGAGCCAATGGCTGGAAATTGAAGCTGGACAAATACAGAGCAGAAATAAGATGCAAGGTAATTAACCACCGGAACAATTTATCAAGGGTCCTTTACCAAAAGATTCTTCATCAATGAAAATTTGAAAATCAAGATTGGATGTTTTTTCTAAAAGCTCTGCTCTAGTTCAAACAGGAATGAATTCAGATGATCGGTGTCATACTGGAGCTCAAACTAGATGATCATAACTGGCCTGATGAATAAAAGAGCGAGAAACTCTCCCAGATAAATTGCACGGGCCAAATTCTCTCCTGGCACAAGTGGGCAAAGCTGCACTGAAGTCAGTGGAGCTGCAGCAGCAGAGTTTGTGCCTGTGGTTTTTTTCTTTCATTGTGACTGTACACACATGGATATTTTTAGCTCTCAGCTGATGAAACCCGTGCTGACAATCTGCACTGCCACCTTGCGTGAATCCAGCTTTGTCTGTGCTTTCTCCAAACCCTTCCGACTCACTGACACCGAACGTTTCCTCCCAGGTTTCCATCTCTGTGCACAGACCCATGATTGGCAGATTCTTATTATTACTGGCAAGCTGTTAGCGTTATCACCCTTCTGGTATTTGCAGGTAGCCTGTATGTCCCCACACTGTGCGAACTGAGGGTCTGTTCTTGCAAGCTGTCACACTGTGCCTATACAGAACCCCCCCAAAAATCATGCAAGAAGCTTGCAGGAAGGCACTTGCAGGAAGTGGGTCTCCATTCTTACACCTTTCCTCCAAGGGCAGCCTCTCCATCCCTGTCGTTACTACTGACTCTGCTCTCTGAACTCCCCATCTTTCTCACATTCAGCAGTCCAGGTGAAGCTGCACCTTTCCAAGTCCAGTCTCACCTGAGTGATATACTGTATAGAGGGACTGTCACCCCTATCGTTGCACGTGCAGTGCGTGTGTGTATATTTATAAATCCACGCACCGGGATAATGGTACACAGAAAGGAGGGGAGATTATGACATTGGGATGTTTATGGTCGAAGGCACTACACCTAGAAGTGTTTCCACGATTGAGCATTTAGGCTGTTAGATCTTCATGGTGGGGCCTCTTCAGCTGGCCTCAATCAGTATAGCTCCACTTGCTGAGGCTTTGGCTGTAATGTATTCGTAGTTACTTAGAGTTTAAGGCCAGAAAGAACCATTATATTGTCTAGTCCAGGGGTAGGCAACCTATGGCATGGGTGCCGAAGGCGGCACGCGAGCTGATTTTCAGTGGCACTCACACTGCCCGGGTCCTAGCGGCTCTGCATTTTAATTTAATTTTAAATGAAGCTTCTTAAACGTCTTGTTTACTTTACATACAACAATAGTTTAGTTATATATTATAGACTGATAGAAAGAGACCTTCTAAAAACGTTAACATGTATGACTGGCACAAGAAACCTTAAATCAGAGTGAATAAATGAAGATTTGGCACAGCACTTCTGAAAGGTGGCCGACCCCTGGCCTAGTCTGACCACCTGTGTGTCACAGATCATCACATTTCACCCAGTTACCCCTGTATTGAGTCCAGAAATGAGGGTTACAATAAAACATTTCAGTCCCCAGGAGAGGGAGGGAGTTGATTAGGTGAGATAAGCTCAGATGAGCCCAGCAGCTGATCCACACTCCATGCTACAGAGGAAAGTGGAAAACAAAGTCCCTGCCTATATCTATCTATCTATCTATCAGAGAGAGAGAAACAGATCCATACACACATGTTTAATTGCATAGTCCAAGTCTGTGTAAAATATGCCTGTCTTGTGTTCTGCTTTTCCCCTCAGGAAATTGAGAACTAGGCTGGATAAAGTATAAAATAGCAAACAATTCTGCACTGGCGGAGGAAGAAACTCAGCTGGACCTAATAGCCCTTTCCCTTCCCTGGCATCTAAGTTTCTATCATCCAGTGTCCATGGGCAATTTTTTTTTATTGTAGACGCTTTTCAGGTTGTCAGTTTCATCCCCTTGTCGGCTCACCTCCCCCTCTTTGTCTGTTCACTGTTATTCTCTCTCTGAGAAAAACTGTGCAACAAAACAAAACAGGGACCCAGATATTTCTCTCTTTGCTCCTTTCCTGTCACTGACATGAAAACCACACCCTGAGTGGCTTTGCAGGGGAGCTGGTAAAGCCAGATGAATTGCTAGGGTGAAACACCAGGCAATTACATTTGGATGTCATTAGGAAATCCTGTCCTCGCCGTGAGAAACATGAAGTTTTCCTTGCTTTTCTGGCTGGCTCATAGGTCTGGCTTCATTTGTTAGCTGAGTGCCTGGGTTACTCAGCCGAGGCCTTGTCTATATTCAGCGTTGCACCTGTTTAACCAAATGTGTCATTTTTATTCTATACAGGTTTTTATACCACGCAGCACTACAGTATCCGATTAAGCAACATGACTAACATCTGTCATGTGTGGTTCATTCTCCCATTAATCTCATTCATTTTGTGTGCAGTGGAGTGTTTTGTTTTGGTAGGGTTTTGTTTTTATTTTAAATATGCATATGATGGGGTACACAGACCTAACACTGACCAAGAAGGGATTCATGAGACCCTGTGGGCCCAATCAGTCCCACCCTATTATACCTGTGCAAGATCAAGCCGGGGGTGGGAGGGAGATAAAAGAGGAAAAGATCAGCTCACTGGTGGCTGACTGGGAAAGGAAATACTCCTCTGGAGCCAGCCAATGAAGGAAGACCTGGCTCGGACTAGAACCCTAACTAGAGGCTGCCTTGAAGCTGCCTGGAAGGAAGGATCAGCCAGGGTGAGAACCAAACTAAAGACTCTTAAGTGTCAGAGCTGACTGGAGGCAGATAGGCCCGGTGCAGGACCTTTCTGTTTATCAACTAATTTGGATCCTCTTTGTTCTGCAGAAGAGTCAGCTGGAGACGAGACCGTGAGAAAGGCCTAGCTGCCGGCCAAGGATACAGCAGAGGTCCTGAACAATCACACCTCATCTGCTTCATGCAGGTTCCCTGGGCTGGAACCCAGAGTAGAGGGCAGGCCTGGGCTCCCCTACTGGCCCACCCAAGGCAGGAACAGGAAGACTCCAGAGCCAAGACCTGGTAGGCCCCAAAAGCCAGGAGTTGGACCTAAACCCTGGCGTGTCACTGCCCAGACTGGTGGTGTGTTGGACTCTGCTTTCCCTGGACGGGGAAGCACTAAAAGTGACCAGGAATGGGAGCCAGCTCATAGGAAGAGGTAGCCCACGAGGGCTAGCGTGGCTGTCAGCAGGGGACATCAAAGGAGGAGTGTAAGAGTCCGGTGTGGGGGCTCGGCCCTCTCAGGTGCGGCTGGGAGCCAGGCCGCCTCACTACGTGAGGCTAGTAAGCAGTTCAGTCTCCAGAGTCCGAGCCCTAGGTCAGGGCGGGACAGTAAATAGTAGTACCCGGGCTCAGACCCTCAGGCAGGGGCTGAGCAAACAAAGTCAGTACTTTAGGGCTCAGGTCCTCAAGCAGGAGCTGAGCAGACACACAGCAGTCTAGGGGCTCAGGTCCTCAGTCCTGAGCAAACAACAGTAAGTCCAGGCTTCTATGCCTGATCGTGGATGAAAGGGGGAGACTGCCACCCGTGAGTGGGGTGGCAGGGGGGACACAGGCCCACCCACTCCACTGTGTCCCAGCCCGGGGCCCTAACAGTGGCAGTTAGTCTGCTGCTGTGCCGGTGGGGTCCTGACCGCAACACACCAGCATTGGCTCGAAGTCTGCTGTAGCCAGACTGGGCTACCCCCGGGCTACTTCCAATCTCCCCCTCCATTGGTACCTGCTCATCTCTAGCGTCCTCCGCCGGGTCCCACACCATGGGCTCCTCGGGGTGCTGAGCACTGGATCGGTCAGGCTGCTCCTCAGGACACGGAGCGAGGGGATGCTCAGGCAGCTCCTCAGGGTACCGGGCTCGTGGAAGGCTCGGCCAGCTTTCCTCAGGGTACCGGGCTCGGGGAAGGCTCGGCCAGCTTTCCTCAGGGTACCGGGCTCGGGGAAGGCTCGGCCAGTCCTCCTCAGGGTACCAGGCTCGGGGAAGGCTCGGTCTAACAGGAGCTCGGTCAGTAGCGTCTGTCCTCTCCGGCGGCCGGGCAGCAACTGAGCGCTGGGCCCGGGCCTTTATACTTTCTGTCCCGCCCCTTGACTTCCGGGGGGCGGGGACAGGTGGCGGTGGCTCCGCCCACTGAGGCGGCTGCTCTGGCTCGTCCCTCTCAGGTGCGGCTGGGAGCCAGGCCACCTCACTACAAGGAGAAAAGGCACTGAGTCCCACACAGACACGACGGTGCAGGCCTGCACTGAATAGTACACGATGCTCTGTGTTTGTCAGAGAAGGGAGGTCAGAGACCTGCCCCCTTGCACTTGGAGCGGAACGCGGGGACGTTTCGGTTGATTTTAGTTCCTGGGGGAGTTTGTTTTCTCGGACTAGCCCCAAGAAGTGCAGTCTGCCAGCTGCACAGATGAATTTTACCCGTTTTGGTAGAATGTTTCCATGTGCCAGAACAGTGCCGTTCTCAATCATGGTCCTCATCCCAGAGCGCCAGGGTCTTTAAGTTACCCTGGACAAGCCCATGGAGCGCGCTGAAGCTGAGGACTGAGACTTTTTTTTTATTCTAAACCAGTTCAATTAAACTGGTGCAAAACACAATGTGGATGCTCTTAAACCCGTTGGAACCTGACAGACATTAATTTAGCTTAATCCAGTAAGGAATCAATTTAAGGGATATAAACCTGGCTTGAATCTAGTTAAGGTGATCTACACTTTATTTTCAAATCTAAGAGCGTCTCCACTATGTATTGAAATGGTTAAACTACATTTGGTTTTTGAACCAATTTAAAATTAAACTGGTGCCATTTGGAATATTGGCCGGGGTCATCAGTTGGCAGACTAGGCAGGTGAGAAATCTGGATTCCCATCTGGCCCCTAACCAGGAATTCCACGTAGCTTGTTGTTTTGCTGCAGCTGTCTCTGTGGGTCACCTGGTTGGGCATTTTGTACATGATGCCACTGAGGACAAAACAAGATGCCCAGGACAAAGCTGCATCTGGGAAGTGGCTTGTGCTTAGAGCTGTGAGAACCCGTAAATTGCCTGAACTCACCTGCTTCCAGGTTACATTGCAAATGCAGAAAGTCAGTCCAAGATCATCCACAGATACACCAGTCTGTGAATCTAGGCCCCTGTTTCAAGCACTGGCTGATAGAAAACTTCACACATTGGCAACTCCATTTACATTTGTCTGTGAGTTTTTGAAACTGCGAATTCTAAAGGAAATTCCTGGCTAGAGCTGAGTGGAAAAGGATTTTCCCATCCCATGTTCTTGTTGAGATTTTGAAAATTTTCCCATTCCATATCCTGATGATACCAAGATCTTTTGAAGTTTTTCTAAGAAAAATCAGAGAGAATAGCTTGGTGATTAGGGATCTCTGCAGAGTCAGACCAAAGACTTGATCATGGTTTCCCCATGTCCTCAACAAGCCACCTAACCACTGGGATATTTCGGATAGTGGTGCCTTCTCTGCTTTTGCACATAAATTTCAGCCTGGAATTGTGCCACTTTTTTGGGTCACATCTGGTATGTTCCCATGAATTTTCAGTTTAAATGAATCAGCATTTTTCCAACAACGTTTTGTCAGATTCCTGATCAGCTCTATTCATGGCACAAGGGCCTATGTGGATTGTGACCCAAGGAAATGTGTGCACGAAATGTAATGGAGGTACCCCAGCCTTAGAAGTGGGGTGTAGGTAGAGCTTCGAATTCCCATAAATTAAGGCTTGTTTGAACGTCTGTAGGGTAAAATACAAACAAACAATATAGTCACAGTATGTCTATCAGAAGACACATTTAATGCATTGAGATAGAATCACAACTAAACAATGAAGGTGAAATGCTCATCTTTACTCCAACACATTGAAAAATCCATGGCTTCATGGTTGCTGCTATGATGGCTGCTTGGGGCCTAATCCAAAATTCATTGAAGTCAAGAGGAGTCTTTCCACTAACATCCACGGTCTTCAGACTACACTCGAAGAGGTTCCTGGTAAGGACAGAGCTCAGTTCCTACTGCAAAAGCCATTTGAACTAAACTAATCTCTGTTAGCTCTCAGTAATACAAGGCCCATGAAACATACATGAGCAGTCCTGATCCTATCCAGCAGAGGGCAGCAGAACGCATGCCCACAATAGCTGGTTTCCCTACAGTATGTGCTATGCAGGTGAAATGTTTTATCAGACAATTCAAAGCAACCTTGCTCAGACCCACTGAGGAAATTAAGGACACGTCTTAAATCACCTCCCCAGGTGCACATAAAATGAATAAACATTCTTGATGCGTATTGGTGAAGCACCCAGGAGCCCCAGTCATGGAGCAGGATCCCATTGTGCCAGGTGCTGCCCTTTACCCCTTTCTCCAGATCATTTATGAATAAGTTGAATAGGATTGGTCCTAGGACTGACCCTTGGGGGACACCACTAGTTACCCCTCTCCATTCTGAAAATTTACCATTTATTCCTACCCTTTGTTCCCTGTCTTTTAACCAGTTCTCAATCTGTGAAAGGATATTCCCTCTTATCCCATAACAGCTTAATTTACGTAAGAGCCTTTGGTGAGGGACCTTGTCAAAGGCTTTCTGGAAATCTAAGTACATTCTGTCCACTGTATCCCAGTTGTCCACATGTTTGTTGACCCGGTCAAAGAACTCTAACAGATTAGTAAAACATGATTTCCCTTTACAGAAACCATTTTGACTATTGCTCAACAGTTTATGTTCTTCTATGTGTCTGACAATTTTATTTCTTACTATTGTTTTGACTAATTTGCCCAGTACCAATGTTAGACTTACCGGTCTATAATTGCCAGGATCACCTCTAGAGACCTTTTTAAATATTGGTGTTACATTAGCTATCTTCCAGTCATTGTGTACAGAAGCCGATTTAAAGGAGAGGTTACAAACCTTAGTTAATAGTTCCGCAATTTCACATTTGAGTTCTTTCAGAACTCGGGGGAATGCCATCTGGTCCCGGTGACTTGTTATTGTTAAGTTTATCAGTTAATTCCCAAACCTCCTCTAATGACACTTCAATCTGTGACAATTCCTCAGATTTGTCACCTACAAAGTACGGCTCAGGTTTGGGAATCTCCCTAACATCCTCAGCCGTAAAGACTGAAGCAAAGAATTCATTTAGTTTCTCCACAATGACTTTATCATCTTTAAATGCTCCTTCTGTATCTCGATCATCCAGGGGCCCCACTGGTTGTTTAGCAGGCTTCCTGCTTCTGATGTACTTAACAAAATGTTTTTTATTATCTTTTGAGTTTTTGGCTAGCTGTTCTTCAGACTCCTTTTTGTCTTTTCTTATTATTTGACATCTGTAGTATGTAAGATCGTGGAAAAAATTTTGAAAGAAAAAGTAGTCAAGGACATTGAGGTCAATGGTAATTGGGACAAAATACAACATGGTTTTACAAAAGGTAGATTGAGCCAAACCAACCTGGGTGTCTGGCTGGTGAGTCTTGCCCACATGCTCACAGTTTAGCTGATTGCCATATTTGGGGTCAGGAAGGAATTTTCCTCCAGGGCAGATTGGCAGAAGCCCTGAGGAGTTTTCGCCTTCCTCTGCAGCGTGGGGCATGGGTCACTTGCTGGAAGGTTCTCTGCACCTTGAAGTCTTTAAACCATATCTTCATTAATGATCTGGAGGATGGTGTGGACTGCACTCTCAGCAAGTTTGCAGATGACACTAAACTCGGAGGAGTGCTAGATACACTGGAGGGTAGGGATAGGATACAGAGGGACCTAGACAAATTAGAGGATTCGGCCAAAAGAAACCTGATGAGGTTCAACAAGGACAAGTGCAGAGTCCCATTCACTGTTACAGACTAGGGACCGAATGGCTAGAAAACAGTTCTGCAGAAAAGGACCTATGGGTTACAGTGGATGAGAAGCTGGATATGAGTCAAGTGTGCCCTTGTTGCCAAGAAGGCTAACGTCATTTTGGGCTCTATAAGTAGGGGCATTGCCAGCAGATTGAGGGACGTGATCATTCCCCTCTATTTGGCATTGGTGAGGCCTTATCTGGAGTACTGTGTCCAGTTTTGGACCCCACACTACAAGAAGGATGTGGAAATCTTGAAAAGAGTCCAGCAGAGGGCAACAAAAATGATTAGGGGGCTGGAGCACATGACTTATGAGTAGAAGCTGAGGGAACTGGGATTGTTTAGTCTGCAGAAGAGAAGAATGAGGGGGGATTTGATAGCTGCTTTCAACTACCTGAAAGGGGGTTCCAACCAGGATGGATCTAGACTGTTCTCAGTGGTAGCAGATGACAGAACATAGAGCAATGATCTCAAGTTGCAGTGGGGGAGGTTTAGGTTGGATATTAGGAAAACTTTTTCACTAGGAGGGTGGTGAAGCACTGGAATGGGTTACCTAGGGAGGTGGTGGAATCTCCTTCCTTAGAGGTTTTTAAGGTCAGGCTTGACAAAGCCCTGGCTGGGATGATTTAGTTGTGGATTGGTCCTGTTTTGAGCAGGGGGTTGGACTAGATACCTCCTGAGGTCCATTCCAACCCTGATATTCTATGATTCTATTCTATGATTCTATGATTTGAGGCCTTCAGTGGCTCAGACATAGGTTTGATACAGGAGTGGGTGAATGAGATTCTGTGGCCTGCGTTGTCCAGAAGGTCAGACTAGCTGATCATAATGGTCCCTTCTGACCTTAAAGTCTATGATTCTATGATTATATTTTTACACTTAATTTGGCAGTGTTTATGCTCCTTTCTGTTTACCTCACTAGGATTTGACTTCCACTTTTTAAAAGATGCCTTTTTATCTCTCACTGCTTCTTGTACATGGTTGTTAAGCCACGGTGTCTCTTTTTTAGATATTTTACTGTGTTTTTTAATGTGGTGTATATATGTAAGTTGGTAAGTGGTACAGTATTATTCATACAAAAAGTGGTAACACAAATAAATAATAATGCTTGAGAACAATCAAGATCTTTGAGAGAAAGGTATTGAAGGAAGCAAATAACAATATCCTGGAATGCAGCCTATTGCACTGAATTTATGCCCTTAATTTACCTGATTTTGCTCAAACAACAGGAGTTGTCAAAAGAAAACATCTCCTAGATTCGCAGCAAAAATACATCCTGCTGTGACATTTGAAGGTTAGTGACGTGAATCGGCCCAGGTTCCCCTTAATATAGATCACTTCTTTTGAACAGAAAAAATAATAAATTGCAAAACAGGAAAGAATCTGGAACATGGCTGGGGGTGGTACCTTTCATGTGCTAATAATCAAAAGGCATAAATATGCTTTTCTTTCCCACTCCCCAAACCCTCTTCGCCTACTTGCAACTGAATGTCTAATCCATTTGCATTCAGGATGCATCGTAACAACCTTGCACTCCAGATTGCGGCCCACAGACAGACCTGGAGGGTCTGAGGCTTTTAACATGTCTCTTGCCCTGCAGTGAGAATTCTATTGAATCACATTCCGCTCCTGTGAAACAAAGCACATGTTCTTCCTGACTCTCAGAGGGCATTTCAAGGGAACAGGAACATCTTTTGTATTATGTACCAGGACAGACAGCGAGAGCATGGTAGGGAGGGGAAATTGTCGTGATTTTCTTCTCTTTTTTGTCAAAATTTGAAAACTTCTGTCAACCCCCTCACCCCAAATCATCCAGTCCCTGTAAATATGATATGTTAACACAATGTTGAGCTTGACAGCTGATGCACACAGACGTCAGGACATTACAAAGTTAAAAGCACCTGATCTCCATTAACACAAGTCCCTCTTTGTTAAACACCACCCTGGCCAGTAAAGGGGCCTTAAAATATGTTTAAATTACGTTTATATCTACTCTATGGCCCTTTGGGGCACCAGTGCACATAAGAAAGCCCTGGCTGGGATGATTTAGTTGGGGTTGGTCCTGCTTTGAGCAGGGGGTTGGACTAGATCAGGGGGTTCTCAAACTGGAGGTCGGGACCCCCCAGGCAGTCGCGAGGTTATTATATGGGAGGTCGCGAGCTGTCAGCTTCCACCCTAAACCCCACTTTGCCTCCAGCATTTATAATGATGTTAAATATATAAAACGATATTTTTAATTTATAAGGGGGGGGTCACACTCAGAGGCTTGCCATGTGAGAGGGTCACCATTACAGAAATTTGAGAACCACTGGACTAGATGACCTTCTGACATCTCCTTCAACCCTGATCTTCCATGATTCTAAGAATCAGATCCAAAGTTCCCACCGGCAATGTACTAGGCCACAAACATCACATGTAAATGCATGGGAAAGAGGACCACATTCTCCTGAGGATATAAGTTAACGGGGAAAAGAGGAAGAAATACCTCCAGAAATGGCCCCTCTGGCCCTCTTAATAACCACACAGAGGTTATAATAGCGTAGCCAGTTCAGTGCAGTCATGTAGTGATGGCGGCCTGACAAATACGCTTGTGCATAGAGAAGGTAGAGTATTAAACAACTTGATTTGTACGTTTTCTCATGGATCCTGTCTCCCATGTGATGTGATTTATTCATCAAAAACTTTGCAAATCCCAACATTTTCACAAGTTTCAGTGTGACATACACCATCGTGGCTGATATACCGAGGACTGAATCAAGACCCGCCAGAGCTAAACACATCAGCTCTGTAGTTAGAGCGAAAGCATCAATTTTTTGTAGCAGAGAGCTGTAACAACTCCTAGCCTCTGCCAATCAGCACAGCAACCGCACACGCATAGGCATGCATCATTGCGCTTTCTCTGAAGATTCATGCTGGAATGTCCATTAGTTGATCTCCATTATTTTCCTTTTGAAAAAAGTTTCAGTTTTCCAGTCACAGACTGGAAACAAAACCGCTTTTCTTAGGGCACTAGTCACCAAACATTGGCACCAACAGTCCTTGAACAACCTATCAGCTGAAAAAATATCCGTCCAAAAAAGGCTGAGGTGGGACACGATTGGTTACTTTTCTCTGTATGACAGTAGAACCTAGAGGCCCCAACTGCTGTTTGGGCACTAAAAAATGTGCACACACAACAAGGGATACATTGTGCCCACAAAGAGTGTGTGTCTACATAGATACTCACCAGCCGGACAAAGGATGGAAGGGGAATCAGAAGCCAAGAGGTCAGTGACATAGAATCATAGAATATCAGGGTTGGAAGAGACCCCCGGAGGTCATCCAGTCTAATCCCCTGCTCAAAGCAGGACCAACACCCACAGCTTCAGACCCCATGGATCCTGACTCTTTGACCAGTGCCCTATCCACTAGATCACACTGCCTCACTAAATGATACCCTGGATTTGTACTCCAATGATTAAACAGGCCCAGGTATTTCAGTAGGCTGTAGATCACAACTATAGGACTTAAGTGGTACATAGACATTGTGCTGACCCTCTGCATTATGGGTGCATTTCACCCATAAGTTCCAAGCCATGAATTGTGTTGTGTAACAATCAAGGCTCATTATTGGCAAGTTACCTCCTTTAATTAGTAAAATAAATATTTGCTGGGGCTTTTCTTAGCCCTAATTCTTTAGGATCACAATAAGGTAGCACAGAATGACAATTGTATTGCATTCATTCCTGCTGAGCTGCTAGCATGCCACTCAGGTCTAGCGCTGCCAGCCTCACACATTAATCCAGCACTGGTTATGCTCTGTTACATATTACAGCTTAAATGAGAACAACTACAGATGGAGGGTTTGTTCTTTTGTTTCCAATCAAGGGTGAGATATTTTGTTTCTAGGAAATGAATAGAGAGAAGCCCTAGAATTGATATATGATCACTTGTGGCTCTTAGTCATTATGGAAAAATCTACAAGGCAGATCCTCGCTTGGCGTAAAGACATCAGTGGAGCTAGCCATTAGCCATTGGCTAGCCATAGCCAATTATGACCATTGGGGAGCTGCCTCTATAGGTTTAGATGACTGACGTGAGTGGAGGGCTCCTGCGGTTGGCAATAATGAAACATGGGGCCAGATCCTTAGCTGGTGTAAAGTGCCATATCTCCACTGAAGTCAGTGGAGGATCTGGCCCATGGAATCGTTTGTCTCAAGGTCAGGAGTTCCAGCCCTGACTGGGGGGTGGGGGATGATGATCAGCACATGGGCCTGATCCTGCATACCATTACCTGCCAGGGAAGGTTTCCAGGATTGGGCCCCATTGCTGCACTCCAGTGATGGCTTGCTGGCAGGTGTGTAATGAGTTGGTGGCTTCAGTCCAGGTGTTCGTGGGCAGGTGTCCACACCCCACAGTCCACCATGGGCAGCAGTGGGGCTAAGGACTGAACAGGCACGGTGGCTTCCCCGTTACCCATAATCTGTCCTGCTCACTGCATTCTGCCCAACCGTCTCTCCTCGCTGCTCCATTAGATCGTATTCAGCAGCAGCAGGTGTCACTCTAAGACACACATCTGCAGGGCATGCCAGACCTAGCCTCAGTCTGAATTCAGCCTCTTGTCCTTATCCACCCAGGACTCCACGGCTTGTTTGATACATTGTGCTCATCAACAGTCACAAAGCACCATTGCTCTCCTCATTCAGATTGCCCCAAGAACCCAAGCTGTTCGGGTCGGCATTAGGTTTAGGCTAAGGTTTGGCACTGAGGTAGAACCAGGCCTGGAGTTTAAATTCACCAGTGCCCAAGGGATTTTATGGACAAACAGGGCCTAGGGCCACCACTAAAAAACATCTCAAGTGGAGGAAGTCATGGGAGATCACCTTGCACAGCTCAGCTTCAGTTCTCGTCTCCGTTGGGCCTGTAGAATAGGCCTCTTCTGCTTGTGGACCCAACCCAAAATCTTGTGGGCAGGTTTGCATTCAGGGATCCTGATCGAACCTCCTCATTCCTGCCTCCTGGACCTTCACAAAGGTTCAGATTCAAAGGTGCTGGCTTTCCTTGGGCCCCTCCTCCCCATGAGTCTTTTGGGTGAACATAAGAACATAAGAACATAAGAATGGCCGTACCGAGTCAGACCAAAGGTCCATCTAGCCCAGTATCTGTCTACCGACAGTGGCCAATGCCAGGTGCCCCAGAGGGAGTGAACCTAACAGGCAATGATCAAGTGATCTCTCTCTTGCCATCCATCTCCATCCTCTGACGAACAGAGGCTAGGGACACCATTCTTTACCCATCCTGGCTAATAGCCATTTATGGTGCTAACAACTTCATGTCTGCTCCTTGCCTTGACCATCTTGGCTCCTAGATTGTGACTTCAGCTCAGCAGGGGACCTTCCACGGGACCTTGTCTTGCTGTATATTTATTTCACAGGCCAGCTGGATCCTTTAAGAGTAGATGGGCCCCAATCCACCTGGGCTAAACTTAACTCATCTCCACAGGTGCAGAGAATGAGTAATGAGTGATGTCATGTGACAGATGGGTCGTGTGGCTAACTCACATCTCTGGCTGTAGATAAGAGGGGCCAGGGAGTAGCCAGCAAAGTATTGCAGGATATAGGAAAAAGGGTCTTGTTCTGAGAAACTATAGGACAACTCCCGGTAAGGTGTCCGGGGAGTTGCTGCTTGATAGGGGGCAAAAGGGGTTATGAGCCAGCTAGGAAGGCTGAGAGGAAGTGTTCTCCTTACTGAAATGTTCATCTTTATAAACTCAACCGCCCCCCACCAAGAGAGGTGTTACTGGACATAAGCCTTTGTGAGTCACTAACTGAGGAGGCCTGAGGAGAAGGGGACACTGAGGCAGGGCTGCTGCAGAACTGTGCCAGGCCATGAGGGGGTGCGCTGGAGATGGCAACCTGGGTACGGTATATTTGACAGGACTGTGGTACACAACCAAAATGAGGGTGAAGATGAGTCTGGGATTCATGGTGTTTGTTTCTTGTGCTTGGAAGGGTTTAAAATAGTTTATAAAAATTGTTTGTGTTACTGTAGCATGTAGAAGTCCTAGTTGTGGACACAGGCAGGCAGAGCGCAAGGAAACAATGAGACAGGATGGGTCACATGCTAGGTCATGGTGCCAACGCACTGGCAGCTTAACTGCTGTAACCTCCTTCCTTCCATTTTCCGCTCTGCAAATATTGGACTGTGGACAGGAAGCAGTGTGCAGAGGGCTTCTCGGAATCATTAAGGGGGCGGTCAAGGATTCGGTCTCAGGGAAACGTGCCTGTTCTGTTCTGAGCTGGCCACACGGTTCTGTACCCATTAGGGTTATCGTTAACCACAAATCATCCGGTCTGACTAAAGCAAACTCAGAAGCCCCAGGGAGGTCCCGGCTAAAGACAAAAGGGGGGATTTGCTGTTACAGAGGAAGGAGCCTCAGGGAGAAGCCATCATTTTCAACCTCGCTCAGAAGGTGTCAAAGGTTTGATGCAATCCCATGGACATGGTCCTGGGCGGAGGATGATACCCCATGCACCTGTGAGGAGGATGCCTTCTGCTTTCATGGCAAGGGAGGGGAAATGTACCACACTGCTCTGATATGCCACCTCAACAAACCTTTCCAAAGCAATGAATGCACACACGTACTCACCCTCATGGCCTTCCAAATAGACATGCTTCGCCAAGGGTGAAGGAGCCCCCCAGGCATCCAGTAGGAAATTAATCATACTCCAAGATCTTCTAGGAAATGCTGATGTAATATTCTAGCTTAGGGCCCTATCTATTGCCCGCGGAAGTCAATGGAAAGTTTCCTGTTGATTTCAATGAGCACTGGATCAGGGTCTTAGCTATCATGTCTCCTTCTACTTATCAGCGGCGGTGACCACAGCAGGCTACTTAGTCACAGTTCTAAGCCTTCCCTTTTAGCTCAAGTAGCAGAGGATAGTTTTGTAATGAAGCTGGACCTGTTCCAAAGTTCGTTAAAGGCAGAATTTTTCTATTGACTTCAGTGGGACTTGGATTGGGAACCTAGACAAGTACAATCACGTGATCACATTTTATTGACACCAATGTTCTCAAATATTGCACGCGTGGGTATTCATGGGAACCAAGATTTAAAGTCACACACCTACGCATTCGTGACGGAAGAATCTGCATGCTCATCCAATGAGGAGAAAAGAAACAAGAGTGCGTGATTTCTTTACCCGATCAAAGTTTAGCAGCATGACTTAAATTTCAAGTATTTGCAATCAATTTACAGAGTAAACTTTGAATAACAAATAGACTTAAAGGAACTGTGATCAGCTTATGGCCACTTCCCAAGCAGAAAAGGGGGCTGTAGACTCAGGTTTTGGGATGCCTTGAGATGCCTTGAAGTCTGATTGTCAGTGAATGGGTGTTCAGAAGCTTAAAGGGGTCTAAGACTGGGCTCCCCAAAATTGAGGCACCTGGAATCACTAGTCACTTTGGAAAAATCTGGCCTGCAATGAATAACACACTACATTACTTGCTGGGCCACATCCTCAGCTCATGTAAAACAGTGTAGTTCCACCATAGTTAATGGAACACCACCAATGTACACCGTTGTGGATCTAGGGTGTCCAGGTGTCTGATTTTTGATCGGAAAGTCCAGTCGAAAAAGGGACCGGATCTACTGAAAAGGGGACCAGATCGACTGACCGGACACCCAAAGTCCAGTTATTGTGTGTGTGTGGGGGGGCATTGAGTCATCATACACGCCAGCCCCTACTCAGCCAAGACCACCTCCTACCTGCAATCAGGTGGCTGCAGCTCCCAGCCCCAGCTCTGCAGTCTAGTCCCTCCCAACCCACGCAGGGATGGGGGGAGAGGCGATATGCAGTGAGCAACAGAGGAAGGGGGAAAGAGGAGCAAATGGGGGGCAGGGCCTCAGTGGGGAGGGGCGGGGCAGGAGCGAGGCCTTGGGGGAAGAGGTGGGCAGGGGTGAGGCCTAGGGTGAAGGGGAAGAGCGGGGACAGGTCCTTGGTGGGAAGAGGCAGGATAGGGGAGGTTCCGGCACTCCAGCTGGAGTGTCCGGTTTTTAAATATTACAAAGTTGGCAACCGTATGTGGCTCGCAGCCTATATTATTGATTGTGAATTATTTGCTCAGCTCTAAGGAACATTGCTATTTATACTTAACCTGTATGTCGAACCAGCTTTTCTGCTTATCTACGTCACCATGGTCCTAGCTGCCTATGTATGACCTTTCCAATCACCTTGTTCTTTAGCTATAGCCCAAGTGATTTAGACAGGCATTTCATGTCGCTACTTATCCCCGGCTCAAAGCGAGGCACCAGGGAAGTCTCTAAGCAGAATGTTGTGTTCCCACAGCCTCCCTACAGAAATATTTCTACACTGTCAGCAGCACTAGGCCTGGGATGCTGATGCAGGAGATTAGCACACAGCTGAGCCAACTCCGCAGAGCCGAAGCAGCTGGCTCTCTGTGTGTGCGTGCGCCAGACAAGGAGATAATGGGATATGGGAGAGAGGTGGCTTTTGTGACCAGCTAGTGCAAGGTCCAGCTCTCAGCTGTTCTCACTGGCTTTCAGCATGGATCTTGTCGCTCCAAGATCAGCTAAATAGTTCAGCGGCATTCTTCCTCTTAAAGGGACAGGATGGGGCTCAAAGATCCTTGGCCAGATATTCTTCTTAGTCAACTCAGCATGACCCAGTGGATTTAAAAGTGACTGTATTGCTTAACGGACACAGAAATTTGGCCCTATGTATTAATTTGTTATAATTAATGATGAATCATTTTGGAAGGGCTATTACACCTCAGACTTCGGGTCTTAAGCCAATCTCTAACTCTTGGAGACCAAATGCTGGGGGTAGATTACCCCACATCTGCTCAGAGACAGGATCCCGGAATAGAAGGACCTCAGCTCTGTTCCAATCTGTCCAGTTTGTGTGTATATATATATATTTATAAACCTGTGTATGACTAGAGATCATAGAATCTACAGATTATGAGAAAGAGGGTTTGAAACAGCACATGGCATTTATAAATTATGCTCATTCCTCTCCATTTGCTGCCTCGCCTCCCCCGCACCTCCCAAGGTTTTAAAATTAGCTAACCAATGGAGCATGATGGTTTCCAGTGTGACATGAGTTAGACGCCTCTGGGAGTCAGACTTCTTCCTTTTGTCTGAAGATCGCATCTTCAAGCCTGGTCTATGGCCGGGGATTTCCAAAAAGTCATTCCCACCAGTTCAGCGGAAGAAGTGGTAGCCTTCAAGGCGATCACTGTGCAGACAGTGCTCCTGTGGCCACACTCATTTTCTCTGGGCTGATCGGAAATTTTCCACTGAAACTGTTTTTCAATAGAAAATTGTTTTGACTAAACAATTTTTTTTTTTTTGCTGAAAGCATCTGCTGGCTGCAGAAAATTTCAACTTTTAATTGAAAAACAATTCCTGAAACATGAAATATTTTGATCAAACCCCAAAACATTGCTATTTGTTTATGCTGCCACCATCCCTCATGGAAGCTGTAGTTCAGTTGTCTCATGTTCCCACTTTCTTCAATGGGCGGCTCCTGGGGTCGACTGCATCACCCATGATATACCATGGCCAGGGATTCCCATGATGCAATTGTCTCCCCGTTCCATGAGAGAAGACCATGGTGTGTCATGGGAGATGTAGTCCAACTAGGGAGCAGAATGAGAACTTGAGGCACCTGTACTACAGTTCCCATAAGGCACCGTGGCATGATGGCCCCGTGGACCACAAGCTAAATGTGAGTCAACAGTGTAACACCGTTGCAAAGAAAGCAAACATCATTCTGGGATGTGTTAGCAGGACTGTTGCAAGCAAGACACGAAAAACAATTCTTCTGCTCTACTCCACGCTGATTAGGCTTCAACTGGAGTATTGTGTCCAGTTCTGGGTGCCACATTTTAGGAAAGATGTGGACAAATTGGAGAAGGTCCAGAGAAGAGCAACAAAAATTATTAAAGGTTTAGAAAACATGAGCTTTGAGGGAATATTGAAAAAATGGGTTTGTTTAGTCTGGAGAAGAGAAGACTGAGAGGGGACATGTTAACAGTTTCCAAGTACATAAAAGGTTGCTACAGGGAGGAAGGAGAAGAATTGTTCTTCTTAACCTCTGAGGACAGGACAAGAGGCAATGGGCTTAAATTGCAGCAAGGGAGGTTTAGGTTGGACATTAGGAAAAATTTCCTAACTGTCAGAGTGGTAAAGCACTGGAATAAATTGCCTAGGGAGGCTGTGGAATCGCCATAATTGGATATTTTTAAGAGCAGGTTTGACAAACACCTGTCAGGGATGGTCTAGATAATACTTAGTCCTGCCATGAGTGCAGGGGACTGGACTAGATGACCTCTCGAGGTCCCTTCCAGTCCTATGATTCTATGATTTCTAATTCAAAATAATTCATTTTTTTTTTGGCCAAAACATTTCAGCATTTGCATTTTTGCCAAAAGAACCAAAATTTTTCATCTACATTTTTCTCAAAAATGTTTTTTTTTTATTTTTTTGAACATTTTCTGCAAAAATACAGATTGCCTCCCCGCCAACCAGTTCTACTGGTGTAACCCAGACACCTCCTGGGTGTGGTGTTCTGTGAGAGAGCAAGAGAGAGAGTTAAATGAGTTTGCTCGGCAGCCTTAGGAAACAGGGAGCTGGATTTTAGCTCATGTGGTAGACAGAGGCTCATGCAGTAAGCTCCAGAGATCCCCAATTCGTCTGTTGGCGTTACACTGGCACTCCTTGTTTACTCTAGGGGTCCTGCTGGTGCTACCAGCAGTTCCAGTGGGAAAATCCCTAGCACATATGCTGCCTTAACAGCACAAGCCCTGAAATGATTAATCACCTTCCCCTCCTTGCCACTTGAATTCAAGTGGCTCTCATGCAACATGCCAAACCATTTTCGCTGGGTCAGCAAAAACTGAAACCTCTCCTCCTAGTGCCACACAGAGTTTCCAGCCTCACGAAAAATAACAAAGCAGGGTGACAAAATTAGAAATTACAGAAGCAAAAAATCACAGAGGAAAAGCCCACCCCAAAGCAGGCTGGGCTGGGAGAGTAGCTTCCCCAGAGCCTCTGCAGTCTGTTTATCCAGGAAAAGAACACAAGAATCTGAGGAAACCAGAGGACAGTTTTAAAAATACCAAACCTCCAGCATTTTCACTTAATTACAGAGTAGGAGCGGAGGGGATGGGGGGAAGTGAACACAACACGGCCTATGTTTTGTGTGCTCTTGGCTGCGTGTTTGTTGCTTTTCATTTTAATTTTTCTGGGTCACATTCTATTTTGGAAACTTCACGCTCCCCACCCCCATTCCCACCCAGCAACCAGATCCTTTTTGTTTGGGATTTTGTTCAAGTTTTGTGGACAGACTTCATTGTCTGAGCACAGCACAGTCGCGGCCACCACTGCAGATGTGTGTGGGGTGTGTGTGATTTGAGGGAGCAGCTTAACCGTTTAATAGTGAGGTCCATGTGAAACAGCTGGAGCAGAGACTTTTCCAGCCGCTGGGGAGGAGCTGTCAGTCTCTCCCCCTCCATTTCTCCTCCTCTGTGTGTCTCTCTCCCCGGTTAGATCTTTTTTACCCACGGTCTTGGGGAAAGTTCATCCTGGCTCAGGGGCCTGCAGGACCCGGCTATGCCAGTGAAAAATGGCCACCTCTGGCATTAAGGCTACTCTTCCTAGCTAGTTTACCCTGTGCAGTGAGGGCAGAGACAGATCTCTGCACTTCCCTGCCCCAGGAACCCCCAGTGCACGGAACATTCTGGGGCTTGATCTAATTTTGCACGGAGGAGATAGAAACCCTGCAGCAGCCGGGAGAGAATTCCGCTGGTGAGGGCAGAGAGGGCCCTCCTCACGAGCGGGAACGGGGGTGTCCGGTGAGCTTCAATAGTCAGCACTGGGGCATGGGGTGAACTGAGGTGCCATTTTCTGCCTCAGTTTCTCTCATTTTTTCTCTCTCTTTCTTGCTCTGTCTCTTTCTCTCTGTGTCTCCTTCTCTACTCAACGCCAAAGCAGCTAAAGATGAAAACACAGAGATCGAGTCTTGTAAAGCATCCATCCGAGATGGCAGAGGGAATAAAACTTCACCCCAGATCCTTTCCTCTTGTTCCGCCAACATACATTTCACCCACACTCATCGACCTAGTTGAATCCTGACGGGACAATCCCTGTAATACAATATCCAAATTATTTTCTTTTGTAAAAATAAAAATACCAGGGCTGCTTCCACACTCCTTGGCAAAGAATCTCGCCTTCGAGGCATTGCTGCCGCAAGGGGGTGGGGAAAAGGGGTGACACTTGTATTTACATTTGTTTTTGATATACCTAAAAAGAGAGAGAAATACTACGGCTTTGTATACCCATCAGATGCTTTCATTAAACTTGGGGGTGTTTTATACCTCTTAATGCCACGGCTGTGCTTCGAATTCCTGGGAGCTGAAGGAATCTACCCAGCTAAACGGAAATGTAAATAAAGGTCATTTACAGCTAACGAAATGGAGAATGGCTTTTTGTATTAACAGGCAATCCCTGATAGCTAGGCCTGGCTGTGGCCACCTTTTTGGATTGCCTTAGCCGGGCCACAGAGCTCGCGGCAAGCCAAGAGCCGTTCCCTCTCCTACAGTTACACTAAACACTTGACGATGATCGCAGCTGACAGTTTATTCCACGCAGCAGCTCAGCACTGTAGTGCCAGAGCATGGCAGAGCGAGCCCACTTGGATTATGAGATGTCTGCATGTGGTGGTTACAGGAACGGCCTTTTTCCAGTTACGCCCCCTTGCAATTCCCACCACTCCAACCGTTCCCTCTCCATAAGCAAGCTCTTGGTTTTCCTTGTCCAGGGATGGGGGCGGGGAGTAGGGAGGGAAGGGAGCCGACCCAAAGCATTAAGTTTTCCTTCTGAAAAGCTCATTGCTTTCATCAAGCCACAGTAAAGCCACCAAACAGCCTGCTCCTACTTTTCTTGTGCCTCAGTCCGTTCTCACAGCCCAGCACAGATGTTCTGGAGAGGAGTAAGCACAAAACGAGCCTGCACCAGGCAGCGCTGCTGGAAGTGTCACTAAGTCTTTTATTATTAATAATATTACACTCAGGCCAGAGGCTCCATTGTGCGAGGCAATGCACAAGCACTGAGAGAAAACGCTTGCCCAGAAGGGCTTGCAATCTCAACAGAGCAAGGGAGTGAGGGGAAACAGACAAAGCTGCTCCTCCGTAGCTGCAGAAGTTTAGTAACTGAGCCAGGAATAAAACCCAGGTTGCCCGATTCCTAGTGTGGTGCCCAATCCAGACCACCACCCTGCCCAATTTTACAGGGTACTACCTCTCCTCCTTACTTTTCTGTGGCATTACACGGGACCCACCCCAGTAGGACTTGATTCTAAATCACGAGTACCTATGCTGGTGTTACATCATGGTAATGACTGCGAGAGGGGAACGGGGGTATATTTTTACCCTCTCGCCCCAGGCACTCCCATTGACTTCAGTGGGGTTGTCCAGAATGTAAGAGAGGGCAGGATCTGTCCCATAAGTTAGTACAATTGGAGATGGATAAATGCTATTCCCCCGTGCACTGGGCACCCTTAAATCTCAACCCAGGATGTTTGCCGTACAGTGTTATCTTCCCCTTTAGGGTGACCAGATCTCCTGATTTTATAGGGACAGTCCCGATTTTTGGGTCTTTTTCTTATACAGGCTCCTATTACCCCCCACCCCCTGTCCTGATTTTTCACATTTTCTGTCTGGTCACCCTATTCCCCTTTCTAAGTCCAGGGAGGTGTATGGGTTACTGCAGCTCCCCAGGGCAGTGAAAGATGAATTTGAATGGTCGCCCTGTACATGTGTGCATAAGTCACTCCTCCGGGTCTGTTTTACAGCAGTGAGGCTCACTCTGGGAAGCTAGAGTTGTAGCTAGATTTTCAAGGTCCCACGTGCGTCTCCGTCTGCTTGATTGGCTTCATTGCCACAGCCTGGCTCTCAGCAAGAGCAAGAGTGGTGATGACTGCACACTCAATCTGCCCAGGGAGCGCTGAGAAAACAGACCAGTGGTGGGGTGGCAGCCATCTGTAAGGGAAACAGAAGGGAAGGTATTTCTGGGGATTTCCAATGGGTAGAGTAGGAATGGAGCTCCTCTCCTAGCCAGCAGTGGGGGAGGGAAAGCTGGAAGAGGACTTCTCCAGAAACCAGGAAGGAGGAGAAAGGGACTCAGGCAGAGCTAGGGGTGTCAGGAGAAATGACACTGCTCTGTTGTCCATGGCATCATTTTGTAGCTCATGAGCCGTGATGGACAACGTCATCATCACCCATTGAAATCAGCGGGAGTCTGACTGAGTTCAGTGGACTTTGGATCAGGCCCCAGACGACATAATGTTCTGGCACAATCCTTTCAGTGCGGTGGTGAGAAGCGTTAGTTTTGCGGCTCTCTGCAGCTCTCCAGTGGCTGCCCAGATGGTAGAGATGGAGCACCACTGATTAACTGTGGTGCACACATGCATTGGATCCAAGCAACATGGCAGAAAAGTCGAGGAAACAAAAAATGATTTAGAAGCACAACCACCATGTGCAGTTCTTGCCTTCCAGAGTCCGTTTTTGACTACCCTAGAGCCAGGGATTTCCCTACAACCCCCCAAGGGTGTACACTTCCCCAAAATTTCCCCATCACCTCCTCCGCCCAGTGGTCAACTCATTATATGCAGTGTAGCCAATTCAGTCCTTGGTTGGAAATCTGAATTGAAATTGAATCATGAATATAGGCTTTAGCATATACAGTATATGATAAAAGACTTGTACCTGACGAATGGGTTTGAAAAGTATGAACCAAGACTAGCTTCCTCACACAGCTGTTGTTTTTTTTATGAACATGTCGGTGCATTCGTTTTGGCGATGTTGGCCAACCTGGTCATTTCCAATTATGATTTGTAAGCAAGGTCTGAATGAGCTCTCCCCTGACAGATAGTGATGAGCTGGGTGGCAGCTGGTGGAAAGGCTGTATTTACGTGAACACGCCTACTCTCCCTTGGTATCCTGCAGACAGAGCTGTGTTGCCCAAGTGATCAGTTTTGGCCGGTGTTGGGTTACGAATCACGTTAGTACTGAAAGCAGTGGGGTAATAACACGTTATCCTTAATGTATGAGTAAAAGGCAGAAAGACTGTACATAGCCGGTCCTGATTGAGGGGGCCACCCACCCTCCGTTGGACTGCGCTAGCTAAGCAAGGGGGTTGTATGGCAGATCCCAGGGGAGAGAGAGAGAGGGTGGGGGACGGTGATGCTGCTTGGTGATGTGGGCTCTGCGTAAGAGTCACAGGCACTATTTGACCTGCCCCTCTCCCCCGTTTAAAGATAGAGCTGATTAGGCATCATAGAGAGTCTTTTGTTTTGTTAAGTGACCCCTAGAGCTGAAATCACGGCTAATCAGGTCTAAGTGCTTAGACCTGCTGTGGGACAGCCTTTCTGTGGAAGAGATGGCCCAGCCTGCACTAGCAGGGAGGTTCCCCCACTGAGAGCTGAAAACACTGAGTGCTAAGTGGAACCTCAAGAGACCGACTCACAGAAATCACAGTGGCAGGTGGTGCAGGGCCATCGGCGACGGAGCAGTGGAGTGAATGAAGAGCAGGAAGAGCAAGACCGGCTGGAACGAGCGGCAAGCAGCTGGAGGAATGAGCAAGGTGACGTCTTCCCCCTCCCCCTGGGTGGGAGGTGAACTCAGATGAAAGCACCTCTGAACTCTGGGTCTCCACTGACCAGGACAACAGCTATGAACGGGGACGCAGTGGAGGGAAGTGAGGGAGGGGCACGTTAAAGGAACGTTTGTTTGTTGGACAATGCTTTAGTGACTTTGCTCCAGAATGCTAGCTTTATTATTGGGAAATGTATATAAATATACATTTCCTCGTAGGCCAAGATTTTTAAAATGCATTATTTGCTAACGTTATTATCTCACATTGTTGCTTTCTTGAGAGGTCATTATGCTGAGCAGTTTCTGTACTAAACATTTTTTATTATATTATAATTAATTTTTACATAAGAACGGCCACACTGGATCAGACTAAAGGTCCATCTAGTCCAGTATCCTGTCTTCTGACAGTGGCCGATGCCACATGCTTCAAAGGGAATGAACAGAACAGGCAATCACTGAGTGATCTATCCCCTGTCATCCACGCCCGGCTTTTGGCGAACAGAGACTAGGGACACTCAGAGCATGGGGTTGCATCCCTGCCCATCCTGGCTAATAGCTATTGGTGGACCTATCCTCCATGAACCTATCTAGTTCTTTATTGAACCTTGTTATAGTGTTGTTCTTCACAACATCCTCTGGCAAGGAATTCCACAGGTTGACTGTGTGTTGTGAAGAAATACTTCCTTTTGTTTGTTTTAAACCTGCTGCCTATTAATTTCACTGGGTGACCCCTAGTTCTTGTGTTACGTGAAGGAGTAAATAACACTTCCTTATTCATTTTCTCCACACCAGTCAAGATTTTATAGACTTCTATAATATCCCCCCCTTAATCGTCTCTTTTCCAAGCTAAAAAGTCCTGTCTTTATAATCTCTTCTCATATGGAATGTGTTCCATACCCCTAATAATTTTAGTTGCCCTTCTCTGTACCTCTTCCAATTCCAATATATCTTTTTTGAGATGGGGTGACCATAGGGTGACCAGACAGCAAATGTGAAAAATCAAGATGGGGGCGAGGGGTAATAGGAGCCTGTATAAGAAAAAGACCCAAAAATTGGGACTGTCCCTATAACATTGGGACATCTGGTTACCCTAGGTTACCAGAAGTGCACCCAGTATTCAAGATGTGGATATACCATCGCTTTATGTAATAAAAGTGGAGGAACTTGGTTTGCCAGACCAATCAGCAAAGCCAGTGATGACAAACTACATGATAAGGCTGCAAAACCCCAAGCCTCTCGACTGCATCATCATGCAGAAAGCTTTATAAGCCAGTCACTGTCAAAGCCAGTTTTAGAAGTACTTAATGAGGCTGTTAAGAATGCTGGAGAGACAGCTAAATATTAGGTAGTGTTTATGTGAACAAACATAGCTAGGCATACAGTTTATGTGAAAAAAAAAAGCTGTTGCATCATACTTTCTATTTAAGCAAGAAATACCACACCACTACAAACTGTAGGCCAATGTTAAGTGCATTGTCATTTGTTAATCCTGAAGTTGCACACTGGTTCTGAACAAGACCGGCAAATGTTCACTATCATTCTGCAAGAAACTCAAGTGACTGGGTAGAAGCATGCGTTGCAACAGTGAAAGACTCAGCAGTTGAAAAAGTGAAGAACTCTCTCACCACATTCAAAACATGTGCATACAAATTGGCATCAAATATTAACTCATTGTGTACATTATCTTGATGTCAGTGGTAGGTGAATAGATGCATTTCTAGCTGTTCAGGTTATGGAAGACACATCCACTGCATCTGTGACAACCCACATCTTAGAAGAGTTAAATGCTTGTCAATTGAACTCCAAACAGATGGCTGCTTGTGCCTTTGATGGAGCTGCAAACTTGTCTGGAAGATATAGTGGAGTACAAGCTTTGTTCAGAAAAAAGTGTAACCCTGATCTCTCCTATACACACTGAAGAGGCCATCTACTCCAACTACAATAGTATGAGCTGCATAATCTTCAAAAGACATTTAAAAAGCCATAAATGTGGCTCTTTTTTCAGCAAGAGTCCAAAATGATTGAACATCTTGGAAAAAATAAAAAGATACACTGGGACTGATGTTCAAATTAGTCCAACGTAGGAAAACCCGTTGGCTCTCTCATGAGCGATCCTTGGCTATTGACTTTAAATTATGGCAACCGTTATTACTGGCATCTCTACCAAGATGGGACGGATCTAAGTAGTGAGGCAGTTGGACTACTTTTGCTAGTGAGTTCAGAGAAGACAATTGCCATTCTCTCTCTTGTAAGTCTATTATTGAAACCGCTTGGGTCCCTAAACAATGCCATCCAGGCATCTGCTACAACAGTAGTAGATCTTTGTCCAGCCATAGAAGCTACACTTGGATCAATCAGAGGGATATCCATTGAAAACATACTGGAAGAAGCAAAGATTTCAGTATAGAAGTTGGCTAATGAAGGCACTTATATTGACTCCTTAAGTAAAGAGGACAAGAAGTGTTTGTTTAGCCAGCTGAAAAGTACAGAGGCTTGATTCTTACAAATCTACAACAGCGACTTCTGGATTCTACTCAACCTCTATGTAGCTTTTACAGATGCCTGTCGTATAAAACATCAACCGTTGAGTGGAGTGAGGCACTAGCTGCAAAGGGGCTGCCATGTTATCAGGACAGAATAGAGAATTCTGAACACAAGAGTGGAATATCATATGATGAACAAATGAAGATTTGACTTCAATTTCTTCTTTATCATCACTAGTGGTTCGACCCGATCTTTGTGCTATGTTTCCTGGGATGAAAGAAGTTGGAATTCATCTCTTTCTACTCCCAGTCACAACAGCTACAGTTGAGCGTTCTTTTTCCTCGTTGAATAGAATTTTGTGTTCTGAAAGAAGTCACCTTCTGCCTAATCATGAGCATATCATGAAGGACTGGAAGTACCGGACTCAAGAAAAGCCAGCAAAGATGAACGCAATGCATTCTAGAAGTTCATTAATAGAGTTGTGCAAAATTATAACAAGAAACCAAGAAGGCTGTAGATATAATGCTTCACGGTAGGCTTGAGTAACCAACTTTAACTTGTGATGATTTTAAAACATGAGTTAAATTTAATAAAATGATCATGAGACATTTTTCAGTTTTTACTATGATGCCATACAGCCCACCTTTGTCCTTATGGTTTCACCTCTGTTCGGCTCTCATCCCCTTCCCCCCCCCCAATAAATTTGAACACCCCTCCCCCCGATTTATTTCGATTCATGGGGAAAACACTGCCTAATGTTTAGCTACAGAACACAAGATAAAAGACTCGCACTAGCAATTGCAAGCACAAAACCACACTTGAAAATTGTGGGTGTAATGTGCATATGTAATTACTGCAAAAAGCAAGTGCAAACCAGGGATTTAAAAGTGTAAGTGGCCATTTAGCTGCATAACAGCTGCATGCTAAAATTCAATGCACAGAGGCACAGGCATTTCCGTGCCTGAACTTTTGAAAATCAAATCAAAAGAGGGCACCTAATGCAATGCTCTTAAATCCTGTATCTGGCTGCTCAAAGTGACACACTAATTGTTCATTATTAGTGTAGACCTCAGAAGACCCATCAGGATCCAGGACTGCTGATTCTGTGCAAACTTGACCAGCTTCTGATGCCTCTACATTGATGACCAATTGATTAGTTGGGGTTCGCCCTGCTTTGAGCAGGGGGTTGGACTAGATGACCTCCTGAGGTCTCTTCCAACCCTAATCTTCTATGATTCTGCTAGTAGCCCCACTGAAATTAAGAGATCCATTTGAGGACAAAGGTGCCATGTCCTGGGAGTAGAGGTGGCAGAATCTAGCTCTAAGAAGGCACCTAAGATTGGAATCTGGCCTGTGTGTGCCCAGTTTAGACCCCCACGTTTGAAAATTTGTCTCATAATACTTAGCGTTCAATTAGGCATTTCATTCTGCTTTGAAATTCACAACCTGTAACTAGCACCTGTTAATAGGATGACGAAAGCTGTATCATAGAATCATAGAAGATTAGGGTTGGAAGAGACCTCAGAAGGTCATCTAGTCCAACCCCCTGCTCAAAGCAGACCAATCCCCAATCCAGACAGATTTTTACCCCAGTTACTAAATGGGCCCCTCAAGGATTGAGCTCACCCTCACGCGCTGTAAAAAGGGACGTGTTCCACTCCTTCACAACAGCATCCCTACACTGTACAGCCAGCACCCTTCAATGCAACGTGTTGATATGTGCCCCGTCATTCCAATGGATCATATTTCCGTTTGCCTCGCAGCAGCCTGTGGCAGGATGAGGCCTTTCCTTTCTGTCCTGTCTGCATTTTGAGTCACCGCTGGGTGACCAGCCCCACTGTTAACACCGTCCTGTCTGGCAGATGGCTGCTTTGAGTCATTGCCGTTTGTATGAATTCTAATTTCTATAACAGAACTGCAGTATCATGAGTCATTCACCTTCGGGACCAGGTTTAAACAGGACTGGGGCAGGAAGAGCAGAAACTGGTTTCCTAAAGGAGAGACCCTACCACCAGTCTGGCTGGGCTAGACTGTTTCTTTAGGCCCAGCCCGGAGCAAGGAACGATGAGTCAGCTGCATCTCCCCACGAAGCCCTGTGACTCAGAGACACCCTCTGAAACTCAGCTCTGCCTTGCTCCATGCTGGTAGTAATTTAGGGCCAGATGGTGAACCACTCACCCCTAGTGGTGAGTGCTTATTCTCTATTGAGGGGGAGGGATAGCTCAGTGGTTTCAGCATTGACCTACTAAACCCAGGGTTGTGAGTTCAATCCTTGAGGGAGCCATTTAGGGAACTGGGGTAAAAATCTGTCTAGGGATTGGTTCTGCTCTGAACAAGGGGTTGGACTAGAGGACCTTCTGAGGTCCCTTCCAACCCTGAGATTCTATGATTGATTTCAGTGTGGCTGCTCACCAAATGTAGGAGGTTCAAACTCCATACCAGCAGTAAGTTATTACTCCAATACTCCTGTGTTGGCTCAGCTCCTCTGGCTGGCAAGTAGCAGCGTGGAGCTTAACGTCCTCCACTCCTCACCCATGTTATTTGGAGAAGGAGCAAGAGAGCAGGCCTGTTTATTCCTACACACCTGGACCCAAGGCCTGGGTAGACCAAGCAGGGTCTTATGCCACTATGCAGGCTTGTAGGCCAAATTGCAATCTAGTCCACTATTTGTAATTAAAGGGATCTAAAAAAGGTCCCTCTGGAACAGCCTCCCTGCATCTCACCACCTTATCCAGTGTAGGGTTACCAGTTTGAAATGCAAAAAAACAGCACCCTTCCCACCAGGCAAAACTGCCCCAATCCCAACCACAAAGCAACTCCACACCCCAACCCCTTCAACAGCCACTTTTTGTATCTAGAGAGAGAACACAAATAGATGAGACTGATAACAGTGCACGTCTCCTCACTCTCGTATGACTCAAACCCTCTCTCACATACACGCGTCATGCGTTTGCTTGTTGGTGGGCAGGCAGCTGCTGTATTATCAACAGTGTTGATCTGTTATCGCTTAAACAGTGGGGACACTGGAGCATCTTTAGCTGGACACAGAAACTTTTAACATGAGACCTCCCAGTGCACTGTGATAATAATGCAAATCTTTACACCCACATAAAAAAAACCTGACAGATTAAATTATTTTTCTGGCAACTGGCAAATCCATTAAAAAAAAAATAATCCAGCCAAGCTGGTCAAATACCATCCAGGTGGTCACTCTAACCCAGTGTGAGGAGAGGTATGGTCTAATCATCTAAACACAGACCTTCTGAGTTCTCAGCCTGCTTCTGGCCTTGGTTCCTGTTTGCAAAGTAGGGGTAATACTTGGAGATGGGCCTGAACCATTAAATTGGGTGTGAGGTCATCTATTCCCTTCCCACTGAGCACCATCAGCTTCAGGGCATCTAGGACTGCAGTGGTGGCTTTGTGGCACAGAGCAGAGGTGGTCTGTGTATTAGCTTGGACTAACCCACTGAAATCTATAGAGATGATCTGTAAAGGAGATGAAAATGGGTCAATGCCTTTTATGTTTTGTTTCTGTATGACGTAAACAATAGGCCCGAAAAGCATAGGAGGAGGAAGTGGGAGTGGTAGTTGAAGATTTTTTTTTTCCTGCTTGCTTTTGACAATGGAAATTCGCTTCTTGTCTACCCTACTTGGAAGATAATGACATCACAGATATCAAGAAAGTGAGACTTGATTAATTGGAAAGAAGCTGATTTTTATTCAGACTGGGGAAAACTGAATTTTGAGCCTTTAAGGTGCCCTGGCATCATATTTTCAGGCTCTTCTCTGCAACCACAAGGGCTAGAAACTCTCTTTTAAATAAACAGAGAAAGCTGCTGAGATTATGCGACAAGTTCACCCCAGGAGCAGTTGGTTTAAGAAAACAACCAAATAGCGACTGACTTGGCCCTGTTGTACCCCACAACACTGACACAGGGTGAAATTCACCCCCATGCCGAGAGTCAGCACAAGGCCTATGTGCCGGTTACTTCTTTCCTAATGCCTCAAAACAGGGCTGAAAGTGGGACTTAAATGGTTCATGGGCCTGCTGCTAGATCTCCATACTGGGGACAATTTTACCCAAAAGCTCTGAACATCAGATGGTGAAAAATTCCATTAGCCGCTGCCACGAAGATATTTCCGTTGGTTTTAGCCAAACTGAGAAATCTAGCACTCCACTGCCTATCCTTCTGGAGTGCCGATTATCCTGTTCCCGGCGAAGATCACGTGTTCCCAGCAATGGCAACAATTTCCTACCTGATGGGATAACCTGCCCCCCAATGTTGGAATTAGAGCACTTCGGTTGTTAGCACAATGCAATGGGAAATAATAGCACTACCATTTGTCATTGAAAGGAAGGAAAATCTCTGCTGGCTTTTTTGCAGCTCTGGCTGACAATTCTGAGCTGCAGTTCTCACTGTCAGATAAAGGCCGGGTTGTGAGTCACATCAACAACATCAAAGCACAAGCAACCACATCTATTAGTGACTCGATTTGGAGTCCGCGGGTAACTTATTGCTGCCTCATTGTTGTGGTCAGAATGGAATATCATTTGGAGGCAGATTACAAATCTCTGCGACGTTAAAAGAAAGGAAACATTTGTATTGGCCCAACATTTGGAATAATAAATCAAAAACTCAGCAATCCATTAAAACAATATAGATAGGAGGCTGAAGGCAGATTTCTGGACACATTGCAGAGCCCGGCTTTTATTTATATCATGAGGAAATTAACCAGCGGAAGGACAGCGAGTTTGACAGTCTGATGGTATTATGTAAAAGCCCTTCTTGGACAGAAGATAAAGGCCCAGATTCACTGGCATGGTGCAGCTGCTTTGATATGCTGCGCAGCTGGTGGAATCCAGCCGGAAAGCCAGGAGGGATCACCCCATTGAAACAGCAGAGTTTCTGACACTCCTTCTCTTCCTTGCGCCTTTACCCCTGCATAGAAGTTTGCAGCCAGGACACAATACTGCGGTTTTGGCCATCAGGGGCTGTTTTCAGACAATCCACTTTAATTTAGCACAGGAGGCTCCACCTGCAGCAAGATTAGAAGCCATCTTTCCCCCCTCACGTCTTCCCGCCTTTCCCGCCTCAGCCCTGGCCCAGTGATCTGGCCCCGCACATTCAGTCATATGGTTTCCAAGGTGGACATGGAAGCACAGTGCGGAGGGTGCCAAAATACGCAACAGGGGCCGTGCCATTCGGAAGGGAAAGGCTTCAGTGAGCGAGATGCCAAAAGGCAAGAGAACAGCCAGGAAAGAAGGCAGCCCCTGGCCATGGTAAAATGGGGAGTTGGGGCCAAGTTGCTGAGTTCTGACGCAGCCTACATTGCTACTTAATCAAAACCAGTTCTACGAGAGGAAAGAGACTGCTTGCAGTCGGAACATCAGTCATTTGTAATAAGCCTCGACCAGTTTATGCTCTGCGAGCCAAATCTCTGGGGCCTCAGAAACTGCCTCTGGTGGAAATTGCGAGTGCAGTTCTGTGGGACTACCAGGGGCCCTTGCTGTACAAGGGTGTGTATCTGTGTGTGTGTGTGTGTGAGGGCAGAATTTCTCCTTGGAAATGCAAAGTGGGGTGGGGAATAAAAGATGATGCATTCAACACAATAGAAGCTACTCATGAAGCACATCTCTGGTCATCGCTTGAAGGGCCATGTGTCATATCCACCTTGACGCAGGGGTTTAGCACAATGGAAGTGGATGCCAGAGAGAAAACAGCGTATTGGTCCTAGTCCCAGTTTTGGAAAGACTGATTTCCTGGGCCAACAGGTTCCTAATCTTTGCATCAAGAAGAGAGCTGGCACAGGCACTGGCTTCTTCCTTGCCCAGGGGGGTGCTCAACCCTTAGCTCACCCCAAGGCCTGTCCCCACTCCACCCCTTCCCCCAAGCTCGGTCCTGCCTCTTTCCACCCCCACTCCGCCCCAGGCCCTGCCCCCACTCCACCCCTTCCCCCAAGCCCCAACTCCAGCCCCACCTCTTCCCACCCCCACTCTTCCCCAGGCCCTGCCCCCACACCAACCCTTCCTCCAAGCCCCCCCCCCACCGCGTCCGGCCCAGTTCCACCCCCAACCCCAAGTGCACCCCATTCCCACTCCTCCCCTTCCCCCCAACACCTCCTGCACGCCCCAGAAAAAGGTGATGGTGGTGGGTGGGAGGCACTGGGAGGGAGTGGGAGGAGTTGATCGGCGGAGCCACCGGCAGGCAGGAGGCACTGGGGGGAGGGAGAGGAGCTGGCTGCCAGTGGTGCTCCAAGCACCCACTGATATTTTTTGTGGGTGCTCGGAGCACCCATGGAGTCAGTGCCTATGATGGCTGGTGCAGTGGCTAGATCACTAGCCTAACACTCATTAGACCTGGTTTCAGTTCCCTGCTCCACCACGGCCTTTCTGTGTGAACTTGGGCTAGTCACTTAGGCCCAGATCCCCAGAGCTACTTAGGTGACTATCTCCCATTGACTGGAAAGGGAAGCAGGTGCCTAAATACCTCTGAGGATCCCTCTTGCTTCAGTTCCCCGTCTGTCCGCAAAAATAAAAAAAAATAGGGAGGATAATGCTTCCCTAACCCAGGAGGGATGTTGTGAGGCTAAATACATAAAGATTGTGAGGAGCTCAGACACCATGGTAACGGGGGCACGATAAGAAACTGTTGACTTCTAGTCACTATGAGAACAATGCTTGGATATAGGGAGGAATTAGTTCCTCACCCCTTTATCATTCTGGAGTAAGAACATAAGAAGGGCTATACTGGGTCAGACCAAAGGTCCATCTAGCCCAGTATCCTTTCTTCTGACAGTGGCCAATGCCGGGTACCCCAGAGGGAATGAACAGAACAGGTCATCATCAAGTGAGCAGATTCATTAAAACCCACACAGCCAACAGTGTGGGCATCTTTCAGATTAGACTCAGAAACTGCTCTATCTGCTTCATGTGGCTGTAACAGTGGTTTTCAAACTCTTTGAGCTGAGTCTCGCCCCTCCTCTTTGAGTTACAATTTTTGGTTGCATCTCCCCAGACAAAAAGAGGTGAGCCAGGGGGGTGGAAGTGGTGTTCCCTCCTGAAGCCCAGGCATGCCAGCCTGAAGTCCAAACCTCCTCGGGTTGCCACTCACCCCTGAACGTTCCTCCATGCCCTCCTCGCGGGGCACACCCCACAGTTTGAAAACCTCTGGAATATGAGGTCCAGAATGTCCTCAGATTTGGTCTTCATTTGTGTACATGCATCACTATGCACGCAAATAGCTGCACAAGCCAAGAGACAACAGCTGCGTACAGTCAAAGGGAGCAGTACAAGAAAATAAGGAGACAGCATGGGTCAGCATGATAGGCAGAGATCTCAATACACCAGAAGTCTAGCTATTTCCACATTTTTTGTAGGCTTCATGGCAAAGGAGAGTTTGAAAGAAGACAATGACGTAGATATGTAGATGTCTAGGGAGACATCCTCCCAAGCACGAGGGAGTAATAATTTGTGCTTGTTTGAAAATGTAACAAGTAGGCGATGGAGGCTGGCACCAAGAGCCAATTGGAAGTGAGTCTCGACATCTTGACAGCGAATGAGAGCTTATAGCAAGGGTCGGGATAGGCGATGAAGGACCTTGAAAATAACGAATGTAGCCACCTTCATGGAACTTAGAGGGAGGAGGACAGGTTGCAGGCCGGACGAGTTGGAGGAGGCACCAGGAAGCCAGTCTGTGCGTGCACATGGCTGGAATGCTGTGCTCTACCTCTATAAATAGTTTTAGAAACATGGTGTCCTCTCCCATTATTACCCATCATTCAGTACACGGAACAAAGACGAGCATCTTCTGGTGGGTGCGATCGAGAAGGGGAAGCCAGGAGAAGGATGCACAGAGGGGAGGGATAGTTCAGTGGTTTGAGCATTGGCCTGCTAAACCCAGGGTTGTGAGTCAATCCTTGAGGGGGCCATTTAGGGAACTGGGGTAAAAAGCTGTCTGGGGTTGGTCCTGCTTTGAGCAAGGGGTTGGACTAGATACCTCCTTCCAACCCTGATATTCTATGATTTTATGTCTCTCAGCTCCCATTGGCTGGTTCCTGGCCAATGGGAGCTGCAGGGACAGTGCTGGGGGCAGAGGCAGCACACGGAGCCACCTTCCCCCGCCAGGGGCTGCAGAGACATGCCAGCAGCTGGCTGCTTCCAGGAGCAGTGTGGGGCCACAGCATGCAGGCAGCCTACCTGAGCCCTGCTGCGCCGCTGGACTTTTAGCATCCTGGAGATCACGATCGACTGGCAGAGGCTCCAGGATCGACCAGTCAATCACAATCGATGGGTAGGTGACCACTGAATTGTGTATAATTATGGATTTGTTTTGCGGGGCCCCAAGGTCCTGGGCTGCAGCCCCTAAAGCCCTGGCATTAATCCGGCCCTGGTTGTTGGTACCTATTTTTGATAATCTTGGCACAAAATCCAGGGGGGCAGATCCCCAGCTGATGTAAATCAGTGTAATTCCATTGTATTCATCCACTGATAAGAGCTGGCCTTAAGGGTTTAGATATGACTTAAGAGTGCATTGAGTCGTTCAAGTGTAATGCCGACAGACCTGGTCGTCGTTGCCATCAAACCTGGGACCTCTACAGCTTAACGCATGAGCTTCTGCTGCAGGAGCTTCAAGACACCTCTCTCTTAGCCAAGCCTGTGGCAGGCTCATCAATCTCTAGCGGGTCTAGCTGCCACTAGAGGTGGACCGAGTGCCACAAGCCTTCTGGGACTTACATCCAGCTCTACTTTCAAACTCAGCAAATTATTCATGACCTGGAAGCTATCTGAGAAGACAACGACCTGTGACATGTACAGTCTGCGAGAGAAAAAGTTAATTAGTCTCCAGCTCTTCAATGTGCTTCACACGGACAGACCCCTGCAGTGCACACAGAACTGATTGCGGGGACTTGGCTGCTGGGAATTGTTTATCCAAAAGCAAGGTACTTACGGTACGGCTAAATCCCATGAACCGGCTTCTGTGTCCGCCAGAAACCTGGGATTGATTTAATTTCTTTAACCATTCCATAATACACTTCACATATTCCTTCTCTACCTCATAAAAAGGAGTGTGAGACCAGATCCTTTTTCCAGAGCGTCCGCCAGTAACATGAGCCACTCTTTCTGCACGGGAATCGACCTTGGCTGGAGGGTTGTTAACACCAGGACTAAAAATCTCGTCTCCCTTTGCTTTCATGTCTCCTCAGCTCTTAGATTTGCCCAGCCCTGTCATCCTAACTCCAGGTTTCAGGAGCTTCTGTTTCCAATAATTTACAAACAACGTTATGGGGCAGATCCTCAGCTGGTGTAAACCATCATAGCTCCTTTGTCTTCAAAGGAGCTGTGCCTCTTTACACCAGCTGAGGATGTGGCTCAGTGTCTGAACCCCCTGGTTTACTTTGCCGTAGTGAATACATCCATGTCCTCTGGCTTCTGCTGCGGTTCTGTGCAAACCTGGCCAATGTTACTGGGGTCAGATAAAAGCAGGGTATTTAGCTTAACTGGTTTTGGGGGCTGTTCTCCATATATGAGTCCAATCCTCCAGCTCAAAATTGCTTTCCAGGTCTCATTCCCAGAGAGTCTCAGATTTCTGCAGTTAATTACTTCCGTTTCTTAGAAAACTCTTGTATATACAAGGAGCCAGTTGCCCCTCCCCTTTTGACAGTACCTCTCTTCATTTGGGCCCTGATCCAAAGTGCACTGAAGTTAATAGGAGTCTTTCCACTGACATCAAAGGGTTTTGGCGTAGGCCCTTGAAATATAGCCTTTCCTCAGTCATCCCACGTTGAACCACATTATGTTCTCACGTTGACTCATGTAATAAACCCGTGTTGACCTATACGTTTTCCTGAAACTGGGTCTTATTTGGAGGTGGTGGAAAGAAAGAAAGCAAACAGTCTGCGCAGGCCACCTAGAATCACACTCTCTTTTCCTTTTATTGCTGCTATATTTGTATTGCAAGCCCCTATTGAAATCGCTTTTTAGCCCAGGTCATTTTCAGGAGGACTCGCTTCCACATACGTCCTCCACAATGAGCGTGTTTCAGATTGGCTTCCCCTCACATACATTCATGTCGGGTTTCTCTGAAACTGTATCGCATTTTGCGATTGTCCGCTCCTATCACCGTTCTACTTCGTCCCTTTGCATCATTTCTCTTGATCTCTGATTTCACAGCACCTCCCAAGTCGGGAGTTTCATTAGGTCACTAAATTAGCCTAACAGGGCACGGATTGAGGCTGCAGAGGAGAGGGAAGAGCAGGGGAGGGGCTGGGGGCTAGCTCAGGGGCCCGGCCGGAGGGGCCCGCCGGCCGGATGTGGCCCACGGGCCGTAGTTTGCCCACCCCTGCACTAACTGATGCCTCATAGGAAGGTGAAAATCTCCACAAGCCTTGGTTGAAGTCGCTATATTTGCAGAACAAATGCAGGCAAATTCCCAGTTTAGTTCTGCAGTTGTCTCCAAAGTTCTCTGGTTGACATCTCTCCCTTATTTGCATTTTCATTGCTCTATTAGCCAAATCAGGGCAATGCTCAGAAAATGAATTTGTGCTGCCCTTTTCGGCCTAAGCCCTAAAATCTCCAGTTCCCGGCGCGATAGATGGAGTGCTGTAAAAAGCCTCTCTTTATAGCCAACCTGACATTTGCTTATCTGGGTACAGACAGGGTTTAAAAGAACAGAGAAATATGAAGGAACTCAGAGAAGCAGGATGGCTTTGTAGTTCAGATATAGATTAGCACTCATGTTTAATTTGTTGTGTGACCCTGGCCTGTCACTATCAGGACTCAGTCTAGGGTGACCAGATGTCCCGGTTTTATAGGGACAGTCCTAATTTTTGAGTCTTTTTCTTATATAGGCTCCTATTAACCCCCACCCCAACCCAATTTTTCACACTTGCTGTCTGGTCACCTGTAGCAGGGTGGATCCTGCTCCTTCCCTGAAGGGGTTTAAAAGTGGCCTGGCAGGGCTTGAGAGCGGCTGCTCCAAAAAGCTGGGCTGATTGGGGAAGTGGCTGCAGCTGAGGCCATGCCCCAAACTGAGCCACAGGCCTTATAAGAAGGCAGGGAAGCCAGAAGCCCAGACAGTCTCTCTCTGTTGCTAGAGGGAGATGGGCCTGGCTGCTTAGGAGCTTGAGATTGGATACCTGAGTGAAGCAGGGCTGGGGAAGGCTGAGGAGCTCCGGCCTAGAAAGCCCCAGGCTGCGGCCTAGCAGTGGGCCAACAGGTACTGGGGTTTGCAGAGGGCAGCCTAGGGGTAGGCCAAGGCAGCAGGTCCAAACCCCTTTGCCTGTGATGAGTAGGCTGATACTGCAGTCTGTCCCAGAGTGTGGGGCTAGACAATGACTGTCAGTAGCCAATCCTGAGGCAAGGTGGGGATAGAGGGTGAGGGTTCCCTGAGAGGGGAGACCCTAAGAGAGAAAGGGGTTACTGCTAGGGGGCAGCACCCCATGTAAAAGGGCACCGGGTCCTGGGAGGGACATGGGGGGGCCTGAAGACAGGTGGATCACCAGCCTGCAGAGGGTGCTCCGAACGCTGGAACAGAGCTAATTCCCCAGAGCAACCAGCAGGAGGCGCCGCAGGGGTGAGTCCGGCCCGTTACATCACCCTAACTCAGTCTCAAGAGTAATTTGAGTTGGGAGTAACTGGGGTTAACTGTGTCTGCCCCCAGTATGCAGAACACAAGAGTGATCGGAGGCTTCCTCCATACAACTAGCCTGTAGCAGGGTGGTGACCCGCTCCAGCCCTGGGAGAGGACTGGCAGGCTGGGGGAACAGCCCAGGCTGAGTGGACAAACAGCCGCAGCTCTGGCCATGCCCCAAACAGACTCAGCTGGCCCTATAAAGGGACTGCAGGGCTGAAGCAGTCTCACTCTCTCTCTGTGTTCAGAGGGAGAAGGGCCTGGCTGCTAGGGAGTGTACCTGGGTACCTCAGGTGGAGCAGGGCTGGGGGAAGGCAAGATGAGCTGGGGAGCTCTGGCCTGGACCCCCTCCCCCCCCCCCGAGGCTGCAGGCCTAGGGTAAGGCCAACTGGGTACTGGGGTTGCAGAGGGCAGCCCACGGGTAGGCCCAGGCAGCAGGTCCAAACCCCTTTGCCTGTGATGAGTGGCTGATACACTGCAGTCTGCCCCAGGGAACGGGGGCTAAGCGATGACTGGCAGTAGCCAAGACTGAGGCGAGGTGGGGATAGTGGGTTGGAGGTTCCCCTGGGAGGGGCAGACCCAGATTGGTGGGGTACTGCCAGGGGGCAGCACTGCAGTTAAAGGGGCACCGGGGTCCAGGGACAGAGAACAGGTGGATCACCGGCCTGCAGAGGGCGCTCTGGAGCTGGAATGAGCTAATTCCTGGACGTAATAGGTAATAATTGGAGATATACCAATCTCCTAGAGCTGGAAGAGACCTTGAAAGGTCATTGAGTCCAGCCCCCTGCCTTCACTAGCAGGACCAATTTTTGCCCCAGATCCCTAAGTGGCCTCCTCAAGGATTGAACTCACAACCCTGGGGTTAGTAGGCCAATGCCCAAACCACTGAGCTATCCCTCGGGGGTGAGTCTGCACCTCTACATAGCCCTAAATGTGTCATAGGGGACCTAGAAAGGTGACACCCTCTGGTAAGTCCCATCAGCGTAGTCTCCGAGCTGCTACTGTTGATTGCACTGAGCAAAGATTGTTTGCTGCAGCCAGTTACGAGGAACGGCTTCTCAGGTCCGTCTTTAAACCGGGAACCCTGCGAGGCCTCTGTCTCGTGCTCACACAGCAGCCTGGCTCCCATCACACAGAGTGAAACAACATAACCCCTCTCCCAGCTCTGTCCCTTTGCTCTTCCTTTGGCCTGTTGCTCAGCTCAGGCGGATGCCAAGTAACAGATAATATGTGGCAACATACCAAGCTGTGGAGGGGGAGGATGTAGGAGGGCGCTGCAGGGATTGGCGCTAGATAAGAGTGAGTAAACAGCAAGTTAATGAAATTCCCAAACAAAGCTTAAGGAATGGAGCGAGAGGGTAGACTTGGGAGCTCTGGGTTCAGTTCCCTGCCCCTTCACAGGCTTCCAAGTCACTAAAGTTCAGATCCTCAAAGGCATTTAGGCTCCTAACATCCAGGATCTGAGCCTTTGCCTCCCCATGCCTCAGTTCTTCCATCTGTAAAATGGGGATAATGAGACGACCTACTTTGCAAAGTGCTTTGAGATCGAAAGATGAAAAGGCCTATACAAGAGCTAGGTATTATTATTCCCTGTCTCCAAGGGGTGTTCTGAGGATAAATACAGAGCCCTGTTCCGCTGTCCCCAAAGCACAGACCCCGGCCACTGGAGCGAAAGGAGAATCTCTATTAGGGGATAAGTGTACAAGCCCCAAAGCATGCAGAAGTCAGTAGTGCATAGGCTTGTACAGTGCAGGGGCAGGAAAGAGTCAAGTGGGATTCAGCTAGGAAGAATGTGAATTCCACACGTGAAGGGGAAAACCTCAGAACACGTACCCTCAGCGGGGGGCTGAGCTCGGGAAGCAATGATGCTGGAAGACGTAGGGTCATAGGGGATTGCCCGTCAGATGGGAGTTAGCAATGTGATGTAGCGGCAAAGCAGTGCAAGGAAACGTGGCTGTATAGATGCTAATCCCTCCCTAGGATGATACTGAGACGAGGCGATAGGGAATACATTTGTTGAACACATGGACAACTTTAAAGCTGCTCCCAAGCCTGGAAGAAAGGGACAGGCCTATTACAGAGCATGATGATACGGTGGCAGGTAGTATAGCCTGGTATGGCTCAATTCGTAGCTTGCTTAGTGACCTTGGGCAAGTCGCTTCTCTTCCTGTGCCTCAGTTTCCCCAGTCTGTAAATGGGGTTAATGAGATGACCTCCTTTGCAAATAGCGTAGGGCAAAACCCAAAGAAGACTTGTTGGAAAATGGCAGCTCAGTTCATTTAGGGCCAAATCCAGCTCTCATTGAGCCCAGTGACTTCAGTAAGAGCAGGATTGGGCCCACGTTTTTCATACATAAGCCCCTAAAATAAGGGAAGTATATCCCTACATAAGCACCTAAAAAAAGTGGTTTGATTTTCAATAACGCGTGCGGCTTCTGCCATCTTCAGTGGGGGTAGGACTAGGCCTGTACCATTAAGAATTGCTGGCAATATCTGCCTCTCCTCCTTCCCAGGGAACCTCACCACATCAGTGGCCGGGTTGCTGGAAGAGCTGGACGGAAGTTACTCCTCAGATATCACCCCATGCAAACGTCTTGTCTTGTGCTCTGAAACCAGCAATGTGATAAATTAATGTTGACACTGTACATAGCCGGAGGGAAGGAAGTTACAGGAAAGGAAAATGAAGCATTGTATGTTTTTTATCCAGCCTTCCACATTTTGATGTAAAAGGATGATATGTGTAAATATTCATACAAAAATACATTTTTTTAAAAAAAGACAGTCAGGTATTTTTCCTCTCCTTAATCCATGTACATAACTCCCATGATGGAAAGGGACAGTAAGTGCCTAAGGGGGATGGCTCAGGAAGCGCCAAGAACGTTTTCTCTCTACTGTACCCGTATAGACAGGCTCACCCTTTTTTAATGCTGTGATTGATGGCTGCGGGTCAAATCCGAATGGCTTTGGTCAGGCAGAACTCCCCTTGAAGTCCTTTTCCCCCAATAAAATGAGAATAAGAGTTTCAACTTCAGATGCAGCACCTTACACCGGGCCTGCGGCTCCTTTGTATCTTGTACAGATCGCAAGCTGCATTCATCCCCTCTGGAGCTAAGAGATAAAAATCGCATCTCTGAGCAGCGGCACCCTTGGGGCCAGTATTTACCTTGATGGGAGAGCAGGAGGCGTTTGCACTAAGAAGAAGTGATGTGAGAAACTGGCTATTATTATTATTATTGATTGTTTGTATTCTCATAGGAGCTAGTCATGGATCAGGACCCCACTGGTGCTGTACAAACACAACAAAAAGATTGGCCCTGCCTCAAAGAGCTGACAATAGAATATCACGGTTGGAAGGGACCTCAGGAGGTCATCTAGTCCAACCCTCTGCTCAAAGCAGGACCAATCCACAACTAAATCATCCCAGCCAGGGCTTTGTCAAGCCTGACCTTAAAAACCTCTAAGGATGGAGATTCCACCACCTCCCTAGGTAACCCATTCCAGAGCTTCACTACCCTCCTAGTGAAATAGTGTTTCCTTATATCCAACCTAGATCTCCTCCACTGCAACTTGAGACCATTGCGTCTTGTTCTGTCATCTGCCACCACTGAGAACAGCCTAACGCCATCCTCCTTGGAACCCCTCTTCAGATAGTTGAAGGCTGCTATCAAATCCTCCCTCACTTTTCTCTTCTGCAGACTAAATAACCCCAGTTCCCTCAGCTTCTCCTCATAAATCATTTGCCCCAGCCCCCTAATCATTTTTGTTGCCCTCCGCTGGACTCTCTCCAATTTGTCCACATCCCTTTTGTAGTGGGGGGACCAAAACTGGACACAATATTCCATATGAGGCCTCACCAGTGCCGAATAGAGGGGAGCAATCACTTCCCTCGATCTGCTGGCAATGTTCCTACTAATGCAGACCAATATGCCGTTGGCCTTCTTGGCAACAAGGACACACTGCTGACTCATATCCAGTTTCTTGTCCACTGTAACCCCTAGGTCCTTTTCTGCAGAACTGCTGCTTAGCCAATCGGTCCCAAGTCTGTAACAGTGCATGGGATTCTTCCGTCCTAAATGCAGGACTCTGCACTTGTCCTTGTTGAATCTGATCAGATTTCCTTTGGCCCAATCCTCTAATTTGTCTAGGCCACTCTGGACCCTATCCCTACTCTTCTGTGTGTTTACCTCTCCAACCATCTTAGTTGCATCCGACGAAATGGGTATTTACCCACGGAAGCTCATGCTCCAATACGTCTGTTAGTCTATAAGGTGCCATAGGACTCTTTGCTGCTTTAACCATCTTAGTGTCATCTGTGAACTTGCTGAGGGTGCAATTCATCCCATCATCCAGATCATTAATGAAGACCTTGAACAAAATTGGGCCCAGGACAGACCCCTGGGGCACTTTGCTTGATACCGGTTGCCAACCAGACGTCGAGCCATTGATCACTACCCGTTGAGCCCGACAATCTACCAGCTTTCTATCCACCTTATAAGCCATTCATCCAAGCCATACTTTTTTAACTTGCTGGCAAGAATACTGTGGGAGACCGTATCAAAAGCTTTGCTAAAGTAAGGATACAACACATCCACTGCTTTCCCCATATCCACAGAGCCAGTTATCTCATCATAGAACGCAATCAGGTTAGTCAGGCATGACTTGCCCTTGGTGAATCCATGTTGACTGTTCCTGATCATTTTCCTCTCCTCTAAGTGCTTCAGAATGGATTCCTTGAGGACATGCTTCGTGATTTTGCCAGGGACTGAAGTGAAGCTGACCGGTCTGTTGTTCCCCGGGTTCTCTTTCTTCCCTTTTTTAAATATGGGCACTATATTTGCCTTTTTCCAATCATCCAGGACCTCCCCCGATCACCATGAATTTTCAGAGATAATGGCCAATGGCTCTGCAATCACAGCAGCTAACTCCCTCAGCTCCCTTGGATGCATCAGATCTGGACCCATGGACTTGTACATGTCCAGCTTTTCTAAATAGTTCCTAACCTGTTCTTTCACCACTGAGGGCTGCTCACCTCCTCCCCATACTGTGTTGCCCGGTGCAGCAGTCTGGGAGCTGACCTTGTCTGTGAAGACCGAGGCAAGAAAAACATTGAGTACTTCAGCTTTTTACACATCATCTGTCACTATGTTGCCTCCCCCATTCAGTAAGGGTCCCACACTTTCCCTGACTTTCTTCTTGTTGCTAACATACATGTAGAAATCCTTCTTATTACCCCTCACCTTGCTAGCTGCAACTCCAATTGTGCCTTGGCCTTCCTGATCACACCCAAATTTCCACTTCTTCTAAGCTTCCTTTTTGAGTTTAAACTCACTGTTAAGCCAAGCTGGTCGCCTGCCATATTTGCTATTCTTTCTGCACATGGGGATGGTTTGTTCCTGTGCCCTCAATAAAGCTTCTTTAAAATACAGCCAGCTCTCCTGGATTCCTTTCCCCCTTATATTAGCCTCCCAGGGGATCCTACATAAGAACATAAGAATGGCCACACTGGGTCAGAACAAAGGTCCATCCAGCCCAGTATCCTGTCTACCGACAGTGGCCAATGCCAGGTGTTTCAGAGAGAATGAACAGAATAGGGCAGCCATCGCATGATCCATCCCCTGTCATCCAGGCCTAGCTTCTATCTGTCAGCAGTTTAGGGACACCTAAAGCATGGGGTTGCATCCCTGACCATGTTGGCTAACATAGGTCCATCAATGGACCTTGCTCCATGAACGTATCTAATTCTTTTTAGAACCCAGTTATACTTTTGGCCTTCACAACATCCCCTGGCGATGAGTTCCACAGGTTGATGCTGCATTGTGTGAAGAAGTATTGCCTTTTGTTTGTTTTAAACCTGCTTCCAATTAATTTCATTGAATGACCCCTGGTTCTTGTGTGATGTGAAGGGGTAAATAATACTTCCTTATTCACTTTCTCCACATTTTTCATGAATTTATAGACCTCTGTCATATCCACCCTTAGTCATCTCTTTTCTAAGCTGAGCAATCCCAGTCTTTTTAATTTCTCCTTGTATGACAGCTGATACCTCGAATCAATTTTGTTGCCCTTCTCTGTGCCTTTTCCAATTGTAATATATCTTTTTCTGAGATGGGGCAACTGTATATCCACTATATGTCATCCTTGAAGTCATCCTAAGGGGCCAGTAGAATTGGTGAACTTGCTGCTAAATTGAGAATTCATATGGAAAGGCTCTGTCAAAAAGTCAAGATTGCCATAACAGCAGTAAGAGAATGTGTCTGATGTTACTGGGAAGCGTGCCCCGAGCATGCTGTACGTGACCACATGCAGACAATGGTCCTTAGTGACTCAGTTACCTCTAATAGTTAATTGTAGCAATTAGAGGAACTGCCAGATTTGATCAGACCTGAGGTCCATTTCGTTTCATATCCTCCCTCTGACAGCGGACAGCACCAGATGCTTCAGAGGATGTGATTCCACACAGGAAGCTGATAGGAAGAGAGGAGCACTTTGAAGAAATCACTTCCTCTATCACATCTGCTAGGAGGAGGGCATCTGCCTTTGGATTTTGAAGAAAGTCTTCACCCTCAGGATCCCTTTGGACTCCTCACAGCTATGGGATGCTCAAGTAGATATGGCTGAGAAAACATCCCTGTCCATCGCTGCTGGGCCAGAAAACAGACCTGGCCATGGTCTATATCCTGCAATTTGAACTCGCTTTGTCTAGCAGTGCAGCCACATGCTCTGAGAAAGCTCCAAATGGTACAAGACACAGCAGCCCACTTGCTCAGCCATACATGTCACCATGAGTACATCTTGTGGTGCTCCACTCTGTGAATTGGCTCCTTACTACAGAGCAGTAGCGCAGCTGGGGGGGGGGAGTAGGGGGCTGCTCTCACTGAGCAGAAAAGTGGCGCCTTTTTAATTTTTACTCACCCAGCGGTGCTCCAGGTCTTCGGCAGTTCGGTAGCGGGTCCTTCAGCTGCTCTGGGTCTTCGGCAGCACAGAGTCCAATTTTTGTCCCTCTATGGGAAGGGATCTAGCTACCTGTGACCAGTACCTCTGTATTCCACTGGAAGAATAAAACCTCAGCCAATAAGCAAGACTTAGGGTACGTCTACACTACGGGATTATTCCGATTTTACATAAACCGGTTTAGTAAAACAGATTGTATAAAGTCAAGTGCACGCGGCCACACTAAGCACATTAAATCGGTGGTGTGCGTCCACAGTCCGAGGCTAGCATCAATTTCTGGAGCGTTGCACTGTGGGTAGCTATTCCTTAGCTATCCCATAGTTCCCGCAGTCTCCCCCGCCCCTTGGAATTCTGGGTTGAGATCCCAGTGCCTGATGGGGCAAAAATCATTGTCGTGGGTGGTTCTGGGTAAATGTCGTCAGTCATTCCTTCCTCTGGGAAAGCAACGGCAGACAATCATTTTGCGCCCTTTTTCCCTGGATTGCCCTGGCAGACGCCATAGCATGGCAACCATGGAGCCTGTTTTGCCTTTTGTCACTGTCACCGTATGTGTACTGGATGCTGCTGACAGAGGCGATACAGCAGCGCTACACAGCAGCATTCATTTGCTTTTGCATGATAGCAGAGACGGTTATCAGTCGTTCTGTACCGTCTGCTGCCATTGTACATTGGCAATGAGATGACGGTTACCAGTCCTTCTGTACTGTACTGTCTGCTGCTGTCATAGGGTGCCCCTGGCTGAAGTCGGCTGGGGGCGCAAAAGACAAAAATGGGAATGACTCCCCGAGTCAATCCCTCCTTTATGGTATCTAAAAATAGAATCAGTCCTGTCTAGAATATGGGGCAAGTGTACTAGAGAACCAGTGTATCAGAGAACCAGAGAGCACAGCCGCTCCATGTCAGATCCCGCAGAAATGATGAGCTGTGTGCCATTCACAGGGGGTGCCCCTGCAACAACCCCACCTGTTGCTTCCCTCCTCCCCCAGCCTTCCTGGGCTACCGTTGCAGTGTCCCCCTGTTTGTGTGATGAAGTAATAAAGAATGCAGGAATAAGAAAAAGCGACTTGTTAGTGAGATAAAATGAGGGGAAGGCAGCCTCCAGCTGCTATGATAGTCCAGACAGGACATTAAGCAGTGTGGGGGAGAGGAGCCCAGCATCCTGCTGCTATGATAGTCCAGGCAGTACAGAATCTTCTCTTTACACATGAAGGGCGGGGGCTGATGGAGCTCAGCCCCCAGTTGCTATGATGAAGACGATTACCAGCCGTTCTGTACCATCTACCCAGGCGCCCCCGGCCGACCTCACCTGAGGCCAGCCAGGAGCACTCACAGGCTGATGATGAGGACGGATACCAGTCCTTCTGCATTGTACTGTCTGCCACCAGGCTGATGATGACGATGGATGAAAGTCATATTGTACCATCTGCCACCAGGGTTGGGGAAGAGGATGCTGCAGTTCACTGCCGCAGCATCGCGTCTACCAGCAGCATTCAGTAGACATAGGGTGACATTTTAAAAAGTCAAGAGATGATTTTTTTCCCTTTTACTTCTGGGGGTGGGTGGGGGTGGTAAATTGATGAGCTATGCCCTGAACCACCCCGGACAATGTGTTTGACCCTACAGGCATTGGGAGCTCAGCCAAGAATGCAAATACTTTTCGGAGACTGCAGGAACTGTGGGATAGCTTGAGTCCTCAGTCCCCCCTCCCTCTCTCCATGAGCGTCCATTTGATTCTTTGGCTTTCCGTTATGCTTGTCACGTAGCAGTGTGCTGAGTCCCTGCTGTGGCCTCTGTCTGGAGATTTTTTTTAAATGCTTTGGAATTTCGTCTTCTGTAACGGAGCTCTGATAGAACAGATTTGTCTGCCCATACAGCGATCACATCCATACGGTCCATGCTGGAGCTCTTTTTGGATTTGGAACTGCATCGCCACCCAGGCTGATTGGAGCTCCACGCTGGGCAAACAGGAAATGATATTCAAAAGTTTGCGGGGCTTTTCCTGTCTACCTGGCCACTGCATCCGAGTTCAGATTGCTGTCCAGAGCAGTCACGGTGGTGCACTGTGGGATACCGCCCGGAGGCCAATACCATCTATTTGCGGCCACACTAACCCTAATCCGATGTGGTAATACCGATATTAGCGCTACTCCTCTCGTTGGGGAGGAGTACAGAAACCGGTTTAAAGAGCCCTTTATATCGACATAAAGGGCCTCTTAGTGTGGACGGGTGTGGCGTTAAATTGGTTTAATGCTCCTAAAATCGGTTTAAACGCGTAGTGTAGACCAGGCCTTATGAGCAGAGAAGATAAGAGTTTCACAGGCACTGTTCCTAGACTATGGGACTCATTGCCACAAGAGGTAAGTATAACCCTGGCTTTCACAACTAAATGCCCATCTTATCTATCAGTTTAGCTTTCCCTCCACAAGTCCTTCAGGCACATGCACACAAAACAACTTACAAACAAATCGAGCGACAGGCGGGGGAGGAAGGGAGCGGCCTTTATTTCTAATGTAAACACTCGGCAGATGCTCACGATGGGGACCCTATGAAACCATAAATGGTTAGGCTGCTAACTCAGCAAAATCACTGGCGGCTGTCGCAAGGCAAGCTGGCCTCTTCGGTGATTGGGGCTCAGCTGCAGCAGTGCTAAGCTTAGCCCCTCTCCCCAGGCAAAGGGAATGAGCATGCGGCCTGGGACAAAGGGACCAGGGCTCTAGGAGCCAGGCTTGCTGGGACATATGAGGGCAGTCTGTGCTCAGTGTGGCGGGAGGCTAGAAGGTAGGAGGACGACCTGGGAAGGAAAGACAGGGTAGCTCACATTGAGAGTCAAGTTGTTTAGGGTCCCTCGTAGAGTGTGAATATCGGTTTGGTTCCCTCTATGCTGCTGACCCGTCAGGAGGTTTGCCTGGCATGAGCCTGGGGTGGACGATCTGGGATTTGTGTTTCTGTTTGGATTTATCATCAGACTCTGGATGTCCATGACTTACCCAGAGGGCTAAATCACATCAGCAACTTTCAAAGTGCTGGAAGCCAGTGGTTGAGCACGGGAGAGAGAGAAATTGAGGCAGCAGACAGGTCGGAAGCCAGACCAGGTAACTTCCTGCTGCATGGAAGAACTGTGCATTTCCAGAGAAAGCAGAACTGCTGAGGATGTTCCAAAGTTTGTAGCTGTAGTAACGGGAATGAAGTTGATCAAAGGGTATGTGGCCAGGTTCCCCCTGAAACTGGAACTGGGCCACTAGGAACTGGGGTACCACTGAGCCTGCCTGGCCCACCAGCCTAGGCTCCCTTTCACACTGTGGTGCTGTGATAAAGTTGCCAAGCTCTCTGAGTTTGCTCTTTCACCAGCGTACACACAGGTAGGGACACACCCAGCTGCACCTTCTCACACAGATGCTGAGATGAGTTCTGCACGGGAAGGCTCAGCTAAGGCACTTCCCAGTTGCTAAGGCTCGCACCCCCCTCTGGATTGTAACCCCAAACTTACACCCTCTTGTGCTGCACAGGGAACTGTACAGCGTACGCTCATAAAATTTGCCCCCTCCCTCAAAGTGGAGAGAGAGATGCAGCCGCTTTCTGCCCCAAATCATAATTTCCACCCACTAATTTTAGACCTAACAAAAAAGTTTAATAACTACAAACGATAGATTTTAAGTGACAGCAAACAGATCAAAGCAGGTTACCCTAGTAAATAAACAAAACCACAAACTGAGCTTAACACACTAGATAGGTAGGATCCGAACAGTTGAATGCTCACCCTGAGTGATAAACAGGCTGGCAGATTCTTACGGCACAAGCTGCCTTGCCTTTCCCAGGTTTTCAAACACGGGCTAAAAATCCCTTTAGCCTGGGACCATCACTTCCCACAGTTCAGTCCTTGCCCCTTCAGGTGTTTCCAGGGGTGGTGGTGTAGGGAGAGTGAGGTCCCCCCACGATGTCATTGTGCCCCTTTTATATCTTCTTCCCACTTGCTGGAAAGCTGTTTTGCTGTGACCTGGGTCAAACAGTTCCCATTGTGCAGTGCTGTCTCTGAGAGGTTTCTATTGTACACAGTTCCTGGGGTAATCCTTGTGCTTGTGGGCATGTCCTCAATAAGCCATCAACATTGTTTGCCCTTTTTACTGTTGTGCCTGAAAGGCTGCTGGTGGAGGTTTTCAACCTCACATGTTTCAGTAACAAATACACAGCCAAACTTCATAACTTCACATACAACGATAGCACACATAATCTAATACAATATTACTGTCTAGCAGATCCAGACTTTTAGAATGATACCCCACAAGGCACACTTTGTACAAAACATATTCTAATTACGTAACAGTGGGGAGTATTGGGGTGCCAGGTTGTCACAGTGCAATTTAGGCTGATTAATAGGAAAATGTTTTGTTTGTTCCATCTGCTAGAACAATCTCTTCGAAAATTGATCAACCCCTTTTCCTTACGACATTTATATAGCTGAAGAGGACAGAGCACCGGAAAAGTTACTGCAGGGAACAATCCTGCTCTGGGAGTAAGGATGAATTAACAGACATGTTCCCTTGTGGATTTTTAGGATTATGGTGCTGTATTGAATCCAAATGCTGCTAAGAAACGTAATTATTGCTAGGTCAATCACACACCTATAGAAAGTTGGGACCATAAACTTGATCTTTTCACTTCAAAAATACTTGAGTTTGACACTTAAACCAAAGGTGATCTCTCTTAGCTAGAGGGAGTAGTAAGTTTCCAATCTCCTCTGTGGGTTAGCTATTAGCAGGGCCGGCTCCAGGCACCAGCATCCCAAGCAGGTGCTTGGGGCGGCAATCTGCAAGGGGCGGCAGTCCGTGTGTTTTTGCCCCCAAGCAGAGCGCCGAATTGCCACCGCGGACGGCGGGGGCAGTCCGTGTGCCGTTAGGGCGGCACGCGCGTTTCCGCGGCGGCGGCAATTCAGCGGCAGCTTCTATGTTCAGCTGTCCGCGGCGGCGCAGCTTCTGTCTTCTGGCTGAAGACAGAAGCTACCGCCGAATTGCTGCCCTCGCGGAAACGCGTGTGCCACCCTAACGGCACACGGACTGCCCCCACCATCTGCAGTGGCAATTCGACACGCTGCTTGGGGCAGTGAAAACAGTAGAGCCGGCCCTGGCTATTAGGAGGCAATGCATGCATGCCACTACAGTACTATCTGTGTCTAACTTCAGCCCAAGAAACTTCTTTCCTAGGCCCGGTTGCAGAGAAGTGCTAAGGGATCCGCTAGCCGACTAGAATCAGTGAGAGCAGAGAGGGGGAAAATGTACGCAAAAATGGTTCGGTCTCAAACACTGGGCCTGTTCAGTGGGCACGCCGTGCTAAATTTGCTGGTGTTTTTCCTGCTGTCACAAGCCCTATGAAAAGGACTTAGGTGCTGAAGCATTAGCAAATATACAAAAGTGACACCTACCTGCCAGATAGTGTGTGTGCAGCTGTGCATGTGCACAGGTGTGTGTGCACACTGCTGCTGACCTTCGTGCCGTTCCCTTTGGCTAGGGTGTGCTGAGAAAGGAAATCAATAAAGGAGCCAGATCTGGAAATGTTTCCCTTGCTGTATCACCCATGGCCGGTAAACTCTCCCTTGGGGCTGCAGAACCAAGTGCTTCATAGAGTTACTGGAGCTATGTGAATTTGCACCAACTGAGGAGTCACAGAACTTCAGGCAAGAAGGGATCATCAGATCATCTAGTCCCCTGTATATCACAGGCCATTATATTTCACCCAGGATCTGGCCTGTAATGCTGGCAGAGGGCTAAATTCATCCTTGGTGCGACCCCATTGGCTACCGTGGAGGGACAGCAAGAATGGCTCTGACCCAAGGATATTGGTATGATACCCCAAATGATCTGGGCATGGCAATAACAGCCCCTTTGGAAAGCTAGCCGCAAGAGAAATGGACCTGGATTGATTTTGATAAAGGACATAATTGCTTTTATTATTCGTTATGCCATTAGCCTGTGGAACTCATTGCCACAAGATATAATTGAGACCAAGAGTTTAATGGGATTGGCAGTTATAGGAATAATAGGAACCATCCACAGTTAGATTAGACATAAACCCCTCATGCTTCAAGGCATAAACCAACACCCATCTTAGAATTTCTTACATCTTACCTTATCTTACATCAGCTGGTACTGGTCACTACTGAAGTCAATATCCCAGACTAAATGCACCAATGGGCGGATCCCATATTATAATTCCTATATTCCTATGCAGAAATTCTTTGCAAACCTTGCACTACTATGGTGCGGGGGAAGGGGGGATTGGAAACATTGAGTTTAGAGAACCTGGAGACAGCAAAGAGGTTTATTCCAATTCAGCCATCAAGAGATGGTACAGCTTCGGCTAAAAGCTCATCTTGGTTCAGTGGAAAAGGCAGCAATTAGAAATAAAAAAGCAATATATAACAAATGAAATGAACGATAGCAATCGATATTAATTAGAAGTTTTGAAGAGCAGAAAATTGATAAGGAAAGCTAAGGTCATCTGAGAAAAAAATCCATGGCTGGCAAGGCTAAAGACAAAAACAATAGCCCATCTCCTTAAGTATATTAGGAACAAAAGAAATCCTGGCAATGGTAGGGGCCCATTACTAGATGGAGATGGTGAAATTGTCAATAATGGTACAGAAAAGGCAGAAGTGTTCAATGAATATTTCTGTTCTGTATTTTGAAAGTTGCAGGATGATATTTTTGTATCACATGAGGACAATGAAGTACTTTCCAGTCCATTAGCAACTGAGGAGGATGTTAGATAACATCTATTAGGGATAAACATTTTAAAATCACAAATCCTAAAAGTGGTGTTTAAGTAGATCTCTGACCAGTTGATTTTCAGTTTTAATAAATCTTGGACTACTTGAGAAATTCCAGAAGACTGGAAGAGTGCTAATGTTATGCCAATAGTCCAATTTGGCAAGTGTGATGAACCAGGGAACTATAGGCCAGTTTGCCTGACATCAGTACCAGGCGCAATAGTAAAACATCTGATGTGGGATTCAGCTGATAAAGAGTTAAAGACTTGGAATATAATTAATGCCAGTCAATGTGGTTTTATGGAAAATAGGTCTTGTCAAACCTGATTTCATCCTTTGAGGAGATTACAAGTTTGACTAATAAAGGTAACTGCATAGATGTCACATACTTAGAAGTTTGTAAAGCCTCATGCCATAATGATTAAAAAACAGCACTACATCGCATCAATAGAGAATACATTAAATGGATTAAGAATTGGCTAACTGACAGATATCAAAAAGTAAAAAGACCAGGAGTCCTTGTGGCACCTTAGAGACTAACAAATTTATTTGAGCATAAGCTTTCGTGGGCTACAAAATATGCTCTAATACATTTGTTAGTCTCTAAGGTGCCACAAGTACTCCTGTTCTTTTTGTGGATACAGACTAGCACGGCTGCTACTCTGAAACATATCAAAAAGTAGTTGTCAGTCAGGAATCCACACTGAATGTGGGTGTTTCTAGTGGGGTTCCTGATACAATTCAACATATTTGTTTAATCAGTGATCTTCAAGTAAATATAAAATGACGGCTGATAAAAACTGTGGATGACAAAGATTGGGAGAGTGGTAAATAATGCCGAGGACAGGGTAGTCATACAGAATGGTCTGGATCACTTGGTAAGCTGGGCCTATTCAAACTAAATGCATTTTAACACATCCACATGAAAAGTTAGACATCTAGGTGCAAGGAATGCAGGCCGCACCTACAGAATGGGGCAAGTGTATCCTGGACAGCAGTGACTCTGAAAAGTGTGTAGGGATCATAGTGAACAAGCAACTCAACATGAGTGCCCAGTGTGGTGCTTTGTTAAAAAGGGCTACTGGATCCCTGGGCATATAAACAGGGAAATAGTGAGTAGAAGCAGGGAGGTGATTTTACCCCTGTACGTAGCAGGAGTGAAACTAATACCAGAATATGGCGTCCAGATCTGGTGTCCTTGTTTTTAAAAGTATCTTGAATAACCAGAGAGGGTGCAAAAAAAACCCACCAAAATGATTCTGGGCTGGAGAAAATGCCTTACAGCTAGATACGTAAAGAGCTCGATTTGTTGAGCTTATCAACAAGACTGAGAGGTGTAACTTGACTCGTGTATAAATACCTTCATCGGGAGAAAATGCCAGGAACTAAAAGGCTCTTTAATCTCATGAAGAAACCCATAACAAGAGTCAACAGCTGGAAGCTAATGCCAGACATATTCAAACTGGAAATAAGACACATCTTTAATAGAGAGGGTAATTAACCATTGGGACAAACTGCCCAGGCAAGGGGTGGATTCTCTGTAACTTGACGTCTTCAAGTCCAGACTAGATACCTTCCTGGAGGATATATTTGAGCCACACACACATTGGTCTCAATACCCAGGTACCTGACTGAAATGTCATGGCCTCTGATATAGAGGAAATCAGACTTGATGAGCTTGTGGTCCCATTTAGCCTTGAACTCCATGAAGAGCTTACTATCTACAGAGACAAGACAAACAGGATTTGACAAAAAAAGCACAGAGGCCTAGGGAGAGCTCATGACCAAAGCCACACAGGAAGTCAGTAGCAGATCTAGGATTTGAACCCAAGTCTTCTGAGGCTAAGGCCTATTGCCCAGGCCTTCATTACAAGACCATCCTTCCTCTTTGCCTAAGCCTGCTGCTTCTCTACCCCCTTTTTTCTCAAGACGACTTTTATTTCACACTTCCATTAAAAAACAATTTTCCACAGACAAGGACTTGGGTGTTATTTCCAACATTTCTTTTTCTTCCTGCACACTGTTATGGGGACAGAGAAGAATCACATTTCGGGAATGCACATGAGCCATCTGAAAAAAATCAACACCCTGGTAAAAGCTCTGTACGTTCCTAGGTAGGGGGGAGAAATGGAGGCAGATCAGAAATAAACACACCAAGGGCCCCATAGAGGTCGTTTCGCATTACTGGCCCAGTGCAAAGTGACTTTAAAAGGCACAGCTGTGATTTCCCTGGTGGAGGGAATCGTGGGCTGATGTAAAGTCGGAGTAGCTGTTTTTAAGCAGCCCCTCATGACGATTCCAGTGCTGGGAGTAGGGGAGGGAGGAGAAAAGGCTGGGTTAGCTGGAACGGTGCCTAGGAGGCCACTCTCACAGGTAGATGGTAGAGTAGCCCTGCTGCTATTCTAACTAGTCTTGGTTGCTGGTCCAATCTTCAGGTGCAGGGGATGTGGAAAGATGGTAAGAGGTGCATTTGCTTCCTCTGCTGAGACTGAGCTCTCCTGCCAGACCAAGCATTGCACACTGCATGCAGTAACAAAGAGCTGGGTTTCTTTAGCAGCCTAACGACTATCCAAAGTACGGGAACTGTTATGGTAAATATTTTCAAGAGCAGCTGCTTCATCTGAAGGCCTTGATTTTTGGATGCCCAAATTGAGACACTTACTTCTTTGAAGTTGGACACTTAGGGTATGTCTTCCCTACAGTAAGACAACCACAGCCGGCCTATGCCATAGTGTATGTCTACACAGCAATAAAATACCCACGGCTGGTCCGTATCAGCTGACTCAGGCTTGGGGTGCGGAGGTATGGAACTGCACTGATGGGGTACCAGAGCCCAGGCTCCTGCCCAAATCTGAACGTCTACACTGCAGTTTTATAACTCTGCATCCCAAGCCCCATAAGCCCAAGTCAGCTGACACAGAGCAGTTGTGGATATTTTATTGCTGTGTAGACATGCGCCGCACAACAGGAGACATGCCAAGAGGCATTACATGGACACTCTTCTTATCCCTTGAAGACCTAGACTTCACAGATGATGTCACTCTCTTATCACACACCCAACACCATATACAAGAAAAAACAACTTGACTCAACGCATTCAGCCAGCAAATTGGACTGAAAATCAACTGCAATAAGACAGATATCATGACCTTTAATATTGCCTCACCATCACCAATATGGATAGAGGATCATGTTCTCACTAATGTAGAAAGATTCACATACCTGGGCAGCACCATCAGCCAGGATGGTGGAACAAGTCAGAACATCTGGAACAAAATCAATAAAGCCAGGTGTGACGGATTCGGGCACAGAGATCCTCTTGGGACTGTGCTGAAATTACCTCTGAGCCCATTTTCCCTGCCAGCTTGGGACTCCAGCACCCTGCCTTGCTGAGCCAGACACGCTAGCCTGCTGCAACACAGACCTGGGGCCTGGGCCATGTCCCCAAAGCTGCAGACTTTAACTGAAAACAGCTCAGCAGGTTACCTGTCTCCAGCACCCAGACACCCCCCAGCTCCCAATGGGATCCAAACCCTAAATAAATCTATTTTACTCTGTATGAAGCTTATACAGGGTAAATTTGTAAATAGTTTGCCCTCTGTGTCACTGATAGAGAGATATGCACCGCTGTTTGCTCCTCCAGGTATTAATCACTTACTCTGGGTTCATTAATAAACAAAAGTGATTTTATTAAGTATAAAAAGTAGGATTTAAGTGGCTCCAAGTAATAACAGCCAAACCAATGTAAGTCACAAAGCAAAATAAAACAAAGGATGCAAGTCTAAGCCTAATAAATTTTAAAAAAAACTGATTACAGGTAATATCTCACCTTCAAAGATGTTCCAATAAGCTTTTTTCACAGACTAGACTCTTTCCTAGTCTGGGCCCAATCCTTTCCCCTGGTACAGTCTTTGTTAGATCCAGCAGACGTCTCAGGTGGTAAGCAGGGGTTTTCTCATGACTGGCAGCGTTTGTCCTGCTCCACCGCCTTTTATAGGTTTGGCAAAAGGCAGGAATCTTTTGTCTCTCTGGGTCCCCACCCCTCCTTCTAAATGGAAAAGTAACAGATTTAAGATGGATTTCATCATCAGGTGACATGGTCACATGTCACTGTAAGACTTCTAGGAAGGTTTTCAAGGAACTAAGGACATTTACAACTGATTGTTTCTGGAGCACCCTTAATGGCCTCCACTTAATATGTTTACATCAGTGATACAAGTTTATATCTTACTCTCCTAACTCCAGATATAGAAATAATGCATGCAAACAAATAGGATGAACACACTCAGTAGATTACAAGTTTTCTAATGACACCATACAAGGGATATTTAGCGTAAAGTATATTCCAGTTATGTCATATTCATAAGCATATTTCCATAAAGCATATGGAGTGCAAGGTCACACCAGGAACACCTTCAGGAGCTTAAATACAGTCTGGAAATCATCAAAATACAACACCAAAACCAAACTCAAGATCTATCAGAGCTGCAGACTTTCAACACTACTTTATAATGAAGAATGCTGGGGAATGAGAACGTAGGACATGTCCAAATTGTCTCCATTCCATACAACCTGCCTCAGAAAAATCCTCCGTATCTTTTGGCCTAGAACAATTTCAAACCAAAATCTATTGACACAGTGCAGCCAAGAGGATCTGAGCACCATCATTGTCAGGAGGCGTTGGAGATGGATCGGTCATGTGCTTTGGATGGAAACTGATTCCATCACCAGAGTAGCAATAAAATAGACACCTGAACATAAGCGAAAATGAGGCCACCCAAAAACAACCTGGCGAAGAGCTGTGGAAGCTGAGCTGAAAAACCCAGGACACAGCTGGGGAAGCATTGAAAGACTTGCCAGAAACAGACAGGAGTGCAGGAGCTTCATCACTGCCCTAAATGCCAGAGGCGTAATAGGAACATGATGATGATGAGACATGCTTTATGGCACAGATCCACAATGGTATTTTGGCTCCTAATTTCCATAAATTTCAACGACGAGCTGGGCCTCAAATCCTGAGGCACTCAGATTTAGTGGCCACTTTTGACAATGTGCCTTTCCCAGTGGCACTCTTTAATGGAGTGAAACATTTGTCATGGATGAAAACCAGCCCTCAGATATGGCTGTCAGAGCATGAGAAAGGATGGTGTGTTGTACATCAAATTGAAATCGCATGGCTCATCCCAGGCAGCAAGGAGGCTGGAGTTAGGAAAACACATCTTTATTTGTCCTACCAGTGGGAGAGTCCGCGGTGTGGGTAGTAGCCACATTTAGAAGGCTTGCAGAGGGGAAAGGAGTGTTCACTATGGGACAGTTCTTTAGAGGCTTTGATATTGTTTTAACAACTGACCAGGATGGAGCAAGCATTCTGGGCAATAGGATTTCTAGCTGCATGTGTACATTTATACCACACTCTGACCTCAACAAACTTTTGCCTTTTCTCAGAGGTTATGAAATATGTATGTAGTGAACTGGGGCCCCTTACATATAACCAATCACCAGTTGAGATCGCACCTAAGTGCTTTGATATTGAAAGCAGAAGCTCCTACTGCTTGAGCTAAAGTATCTCTGAGTCAGCAAACATTTAAATACATGCTTAAATTGAAGTCAACAGGATTTAAACACAGGTTTAAAATTAAGTGTGTACTTAAGTGCTTGGCTGAAATAGGGCTTAAAAGTGTTTTTCTTCTAATCAGAGTTTAGCATATAAATCTTTAAGGAGGTTTACAAGGGCAAGTGATATAGCTAAGTCTGGGAGGTGGTATTAAAATATACAATCAACTCAGAAGCAAAAGGCTGATGGGGGGCGAGGGGAGGTGGTGGAATGCCATTTACTACCAGGCGTATTGACATTGAGATTATCCTCTGAATGGGTCCATAAAGCCATATATCTATGCCCCCATGACCCCCAAAGAACAAACAGGAACTAACAAACGTTGGCTTTCTAAATTGCTTGCTTCTTTCTCATAAACTCTGCCCCAGTGCGCCACAGGAAGCATGAACAGAACTGCACAGTGTCTCTTAGTGTCTCTTGGTTTACGCCAGACATGTTTACAATTCCAACTCCAACAAGATACAGCTTGACCTCAGGTTGACTTGCAACAGAATCTCCCACCATAACAGGATCTTTTGAAGTGGCAGAAACGAAGAGAAGCAAATGATCTGATTATACTCTGCCCTTCCCCTATGCTCTTTCGTGAAAAGAGAAAGGACTGCAAAGAATATTATAAAATACCTTGAGGGGCGCTGGATCACACTGAATGCTGCAGGGAAGGGCCACTATTATAAAACGAAGGTTGCATAATATTAGTGTCTCAGACATTGCTCAGCTAGCGATTTTGCTGAGAATGGTGATGACCCAAGGAGCTTTGGGCTGAAAGAAGGACATTCCGCCTACCTGCAGGTAGCCTGGGTACTGGACTACTGATTGCACTGATCACCTCTCCAGGTGAAATAGACGTGTCCCCTCCAGCCCTGGAAAATAATGAAATTCCTTTTTAGAGGGAGAATAAATAGTTTGTCACTCACTCTCTGGAAGGAAGGTGAAGTCTGAGGGAGCGAGAAAGTGAAAGCAGACAACGTTTTCACACAGCCACCAAAAAAATTGAGACATCTGCTTATTACACACAAGCAACAACCTGCATTTTCGCAGACAAACTAGGGAACCGCAAATGCTGACTTGCTTGCACCGCTCAGAATCAGCATGCCTAGTCACACACATTTGTGTTGCTACAGGATGCCTCATTTATTAATACATTGTGAACTAAACCAGGCTACTGCTTGTCAAAGAGTCTCATCCTGGGACAAAAAAAAATTGGCCAAGGCCAGTGTGATGATCCCCTGCTTCTTGAGAAAGTACTCTCAGATCTCTGATGTCTGTATAGAGCAGACAGGACCTCACCGTTTAAGGCCTCATTGCAAATATTCCTATGTAGTAAAATGTTCATGGACTTTGCCTTATGCAACTCAGAAGGATGAAAGGCAGAGTCAACCTGGCTGCCGTTTGACCCCTGGATTCCATGGAGCATAGGTTTGTTAAACAATATGCATAGACAAGAAAGCCATCCCTCCTTCACATCTTTCTGTAGACTACTTGAAGAATCAACACTGTCTGTAGCAAATCTATATGTTACAGGTAACTACCTTAATCAAACTGTAAAGGTGCAGGACTCACCCCTGCGGCGCCTCCTGCTGGTCATCTCAGGGAATTAACTCTTTCCCAGCCTCCGGAGCACCCTCTGCAGGCCAGTGTCCCACTTGTAGCTGGCCCCGTGTCTCTCCCGGACCCCGGTGCCCCTTTACCCTGGGGCTGCCCCCTGGCAATACCCCATCAGTCTCTATGGGTCTCCCCTCTCTGGGAAACCCCCACCCTCTATCCCCACTTTGCCTCAGCCTATGAGCTACTGCCAGTCACCATCTAGCCCCCTTTCACTGGGGCTGGCTGCAATCTGTATAAGCCAGTCATCATAGGCAAGGGGGGCGGGTTGACCTGCTGCCTTTCCCTGCACACAGCACCTCCAAGGGCCTTGTACCAGGCCCTGCAGCCTGGGCAGTTGCTGGCCCAGAGCTCCCCAGCTCCTCTGGCCTTTCCCCAGCCCTGCCTCACTCCAGTACCCTTTAGCACTCAGGCTGCTAGGTCCATCTCCCTCTTCAGCTAGAGGGGGACTCAGCCAACTCCTGGCTCATTGGCCTTTTATAGGGCCACCTGTGGCCTGATGGGGCGTGGCCCAGCTGCGGCTGCTTCCCCAATCAGCCCAGTAGCTGTTTTCTCCCACCCCCAGCCCTCCCCAGGGCTACTTCTAACCCCTCCCGGGCAGGGGCGAGTGATCACCCCACTACACAAACACATACGGAGAGAGCCAGAAATAGAACCCGGGTCTTCTGATACCAAGTGTCTACCACTTGAGCTCTAAGATGGCTTCCTAGCTTACTCCTGGTGAGTCCATTATCCTCTCAGAATGGTCACTTGCCCACTAATCGCATAGTTACACAAATCCATTGAATGAAAGGGGAGGATTTCAAAGGCACAAAGGGCAACTTCCCTGAACTTTCAGTAGAAATTGGGCCCCTCACCTCCCTTTTGTGCCTTTGAAAATCTTCCCCTATATGGGTACCTTGGAGTCTGAGTTCTCCTTTCAACTAGGCACATAATCAATCCACTGTGCATACGTATCTGTCAACTAAGCATTTCTTTATAACCCTTACAGCTGCAAGGACTGGCTTTTCAGAGTTATTTATTGCTGCATTAGCATTTTAGACAGTTTTTCCTTGAGCTAAGTACAGTAGTTGCTTGTTTTCGGCACCAGCGATCCGAGAGGTAGAATCAGGGTTCTGAAGGGTCTTGGTCTCGTATTCTTTTGCCGTGTGCTTTTTCCTCACACTAAGAAGGTCTCGAGTTTGAGTGCTATGCTCTCTTTTCCGTTGCATCGGCTTCAGGTGTGTAGAGTAGAGATCCCTGCGATCAAATACACACACAAACACAGCATATCAATCGTTCCATAGAAGCAGCTCTGGATGTAGGACAGTACAGAAAAGAATCCAGGCCCAGATTCTCATGGGTAGTTAGGGGCCTATTGATTTCAGTGGGAGTTTGGCTCCTAAGTATCTTTGAGGATCTGAGCCCTAATGACTAGAGCTGGTCAGGAATTTTCCCATGAAACATTTTCTCATCGGAAAATGCTGAGTCATCAAAACTGAAACCGTCCACGGGAAAGAGTTGGTTAATATGAATTTCCCATTATAAATAATTTTTGAAAAAAAGTTTCAAAGTTGCCAAAACATCCCATATTGACATTTGAAAAAGTTCCATTTTTTCCTTTCCATTTTTTCCAAAAAGCTTTTTAGTTTAGATATTTAAGTTAATTTATAGTAAAAAAAAAAAAAGTTTTTTTAAGTCCAAGTCTAAAGTAAAAACATTGAAACGAAATGTTTCAAATGACTTAATCTGAAAAAAATTTGGTTTGTGAAATTTTTTGAGATTTTTGACATTTTTATCCTGATTTGAGAAGGGAAAAATTTTCAAAATCTTGAAAATTCTCATAGGATGTGAAAAGCATTTCCCACGCAGCCCTGCCAATAACACATTTATCTGATTCTTTCCTTTTCCCCTGTCAGATATGTGATCTCTAATGAATACCAGCTTCTGGTAACTGCTGTAGACTGTCTTTTATTAATGCCTTACCTTATGTAGTACAATTGTTACTGAAGGGAATTTGACACTGGATGTTGGCACTGGAAACTTCAGCTCTCTGTTTTTCCCCCGAACACAATGCTGAAAATCACCCTCACTTTCTTGCCCCTGTGTCTGATCTCAGCTCATAGACTCATAGAATATCAGGATTGGAAGGAACCTCAGGAGGTATCTAGTCCAACCCCCTGCTCAAAGCAGGACCCATCCCCAACTAAATCATCCCAGCCAGGGCTTTGTCAAGCCTGACCTTAAAAACCTCTGAGGAAGAAGATTCCACCACCTCCCTAGGCAACCCATTCCAGTGCTTCACCACCCTCCTAGTGAAACAGTTTTTCCTAATATCCAACCTAAACCTCTCCCTCTGCAACTTGAGACCATTACTCCTTGTTCTGTCATCTGGTACCACTGAGAACAGTCTAGATCCATCCTCTTTGGAACCCCCTTTCAGGTGGTTGAAAGCAGCTATCAAATCCCCCCTCATTCTTCTCTTCTGCAGACTAAACAATCCCAGTTCTCTCAGCCTCTCCTCATAAGTCATGTGCTCCAGTGCCCCAATCATTTTTGTTGCCCTCCGCTGGACTCTTTCCAATTTTTCCACATCCTTCTTGTAGTGTGGGGCCCAAAACTGGACACAGAACTCCAGATGAGGCCTCACCAATGCCAAATATGATTATGTCCCTCGATCTGCTGGCAAAGCCCCTACTTATAGAGCCCAAAATGCCGTTAGCCTTCTTGGCAACAAGGGCACACTGTTGACTCATATCCAGCTTCTCATTCACTGTAACCCCTAGGTCCTTTTCTGCTGCCTAGCCATTCGGTCCCTAGTCTGTAACAGTGCATGGGATTCTTCGGTCCTAAGTGCATGACCCTTCACTTGTCGAACCTCATTAGATTTCTTTTGGCCCAATCCTCTAATTTTTCTACATCCCTTTTTATCCTATCCCTACCCTCAAGCATATCTACAACTCCTCCCAGTTTTGTGTCACCTGCAAACTTGCTGAGGGTGCAGTTCACGCCATCCTCCAGATCGTTAATGAAGATATTGACCAAAACTGGCCCCAGGACCGACCTTTGGGGCACTCTGCTTGATACCGGCTGCCAACTAGACATGGAGCCATTGACCACTACCTGTTGAGCCCGACGATCTAGCCAGCTTTCTATCCATCTTATAGTCCATTCATCCAGCCCATACTTCTTTAACTTGCTGGCAAGAATACTGTGGGAGATCGTATCAAAGGCTTTGCTAAAGTCAAGGAATAACACGTCCACTGCTTTTCCCCTCATCCACAGAGCTAGTTATCTCAGCATAGAAGGCAATTAGGTTAGTCAGGCATGACTTGCCCTTGGTGAATCCATGCTGACTGTTCCTGATCACTTTCCTCTCCTCTAAGTGCATCAGAATTGATTCCTTGAGGACCTGCTCCATGATTTTTCTAGGGACTGAGGTGAGGCTGACTGGCCTGTATTTTCCCTGACCCTCTTTCTTCACTTTTTTAAAGATGGGCACTACATTAGTCTTTTTGCAGTCATCTGGGACCTCCCCTGATTGCCGTGAGTTTTCAAAGATAATGGCCAATGGCTCTGCAATCTCATCGGCCAACTCCTTTAGCACCCTCGGATGCAGCGCATCCGGCCCCATGGACTTGTGCATGTCCAGCTTTTCTAAATAGTCCTGAACCACTTCTTTCTCCACAGAGAGCTGGTCACCTCCTCCCCATGCTGTGCTGCCCAGTGCAGTAGTCTGGGAGCTGACCTTGTTCGTGAAGACAGAGGCAATAAAAGCATTGAGTACATTAGCTTTTTCCACATCCTCTGTCACTAGGTTGCCTCCCTCATTCAGTAAGGGGCCTTTTTATCTAGTATGGGCAAGCTCTTTTCAGACTTGCGCCTGAACAATAGAAACAATAGAAACCCTACAATCCTTGGTGACCAAGTCTGTTCCTGATTCAACAGCCAGACTAGACTGTGGCTCAGTCACCCATACTGCATCTGTGTTATGCCACTAGGAACAAAGAGTAGCAATAATGTATTTACTTGCTTGAGCAACAAATCCAGCTGTCCCTTAGAGAAGAAGGTCGATGCGATGGGTCAGGTGCTAGCCTGGGGCTTGGAAAACTTGGATGCAATCCCTTGCTCTGCCACAGATTTCCCGTGTGATCTTGGGCAAGTCATTTAGTCTCTCTGTGCCTCAGTTCCCCATTCGTAAAATAGGGATAATAGCATTGCCTGACCTCCCAGAGTTGCTGAGAAGGGATCAGCTACTATGGTAATGAGGGCAATAGGAATACCTGAGATGACACTGAGCAAATGTAATGCCAACAGACCCTGGTCGGTGGCTGGGATCCAATCTGGGCCCTCTGGGGCTTCATGCGGGGACCTCTACTGCATGAGCACTCTTAGACAAGGCTGTAGCAGACTCTTAAACCTCTAGTGGGTCTAGCTGCCACTAGAGGGGGACAGAGTGCTGCACCACGCCGACCTGGGCTGCACAATCTCAAGGGGCAGACGAATTAACTAGGAATGTTTCACTTATAAACACTTTTCTGATGACCACACTCAACGCTGGGCACTTAGAACTTGGCTAAGACCATTGGCAGCTTTCTGCATGATGAAAGCTCAGTCCAGGGGAAATTCGGGTTATTCATGCCCATTCGAAGGACAGACCATTGTGCAATTCTGAGGCTGTTTCTCAGCGTGGTAGGGGAATAGCATCAGCCTGAATTGGTTCCTGTTAGAATAGTTCCATTAAGAAAAGTAAATACAGCAATTCACTTTAAACCACACTTTCTTTTTCTTCAGCAAGGTGTGCAACAAGCTCCTTTGCTGCAAAGATAATTAAACTTTATCTGGAAAACAGCTCAGCTGCAGTTCACATAGGGAGAGCAAAAGCTATAATAAAATACTGTTGTAATGAATGTTAGATTTTTTTATTGAGGGTGCTGGAGCCAGTAACTGCCAGCTCCCAGACTAAGTACAGTCTGTGCTGACACCCAGGGACTACATAAGAGCTGGCTGAGTCTAAATAGCCATGAGAAGGAGTATCTGATTACCCCGCAGAGTGATGGAGTGGTTCTGAGTACCTAGATCATTAAGCTTTAACGGTCATACTTCATATTATGGTTCTGCTTGTGACTAGCTTATGAAGAACTAATGGATGTTTGATTATATATAGGGTGGGCAGAATTCGGTGTTTATATTTTTTTTATACTTTTGATGGGTAATATTGACCGTTTTTATGACATTTTAATTGTTATTGATTTTTAAATTTCCACAGTTGTGGGAAATAATGGGGGGGGGAGTCTAAGGATAATTATTTAATGATTGTAGACACTGAGCTTCAAGGTTAAAGATTTATAACCATGAAAACACAAAGTGTCAACATCATATGTCAAAATACAGATTCCAAGACCAGAAGGGACGGTTGTGATTATCTAGTATAACACAGGCCAGAGAACTGTCCCAAAATAATTCCTAGGGCAGAGCTTACAGAAAAACATCCAGTCTTGATTTAAAAATTGTCAGCGACGGAGAATCCACCAATATCCTTGGTACATGGTTCCAACGGTTAATTACTCTCACCTTTAAAAATATACGCTTTACAGACAAAGTAAACAGTCGTAAATCAAACTCTTGCTGCATTTTTCTTACTTGGCCTGTGTCCCTTTTGATTATTACCAATGGAAATATTTTTTCATGGGTTTCTGTGTGCGCGAGTATGGTGAAATTGACATTTGCTGATAAAACTCTAATCCCTCAAAGCCTAAATATATCATTAATCAACTGTTGCAGATTGTTCTGGAGACCAAACAATTGCTTAACACTCTGGCTCAGAACCATCTATAATACTTATTGGTGATGTCTTTATAGCTTCTGTGATGCATGCTACTTGGTTCACACTTATAACCTCTGTTTATCCTTTATTAAACATATTAAGTGGTCTGATTTAATTGTGATGGGACAGAAATTCAGCTGGTGTAAATCAGCAGCTGAGGATCTGACCTATTCTGTTGTCCCCTTTTGAAACTGCTTTACCCTCCAGCCTCCATACTGCAGTCTCTCCTGTGCCCGTTTCAAATGGCACATCTTCTCTGTGTTCTTCCCTTCCTGTTTCCTTGCCTTGTCGCCGGCCTGGGTAATTTGTTCTCTGCAATGGAGCCTTAGGTCTCTCTAGTCCAGTGGTTCTCAAACTGGGGTCGCCGCTTGTGTAGGGAAAGCCCCTGGCGGGCCGGGCCGGTTTGTTTACCTGCCCCGTCTGCAGGTCTGGCCAATCGCGGCTCCCACTGGCCGCGGTTCGCTGCTCCCGGCCAATGGGGGATGCTAGAAGGGCCGGCCAGTAAGTCCCTCAGCCCCCGCCGCCTCCAGCAGCTCCCATTGGCCTGGAGCAGCGGCCGGTGGGAGCCACGATCGGCCGGACCTGCGGACGGGGCAGGTAAACACACCAGCCTGGCTGCCAAGGGTTTTCCCTACACAAGCGGCGACCCCAGTCTGAGAAACACTGATCTAGTGTTACCTGTCAGGTCTGTGCTCTTGGGGAACCAGGGCGCAGTACCCAGCCTGTCTGACTCACGAAAGACCTCCCTGCCCCCACAGCTTCTGCTTGAACCAGAGCCGATGAGAAGAAAGACTTACAGAAAGCAATGAAAAGGCAGTGGGAGACTCACCTAAACCCCTCTGGACAAGGGTGACAGGATTAAGGAAACTCCCTTAGCCTCATTTGCATGAAGATGGGACAGGGAGACATCTCCATTAGCATACAGAATGGAGAACAGAGATTCCAAGGCAAGAACCGCACGGAGCTCTGGGACCAGAAAAGCAGGGACGCACTGCATCATGGGGGAATCTCTGCTCCAGCTGTTAATGAACCCACGCCTGCACCCACCCAGCTCAGTAGTTACCAGACCAATTCAAGTAATAAATTCTTTTATTGGTATCCAAAATACTGAAGCTGCCTAATTGCATGGTGAGCTCCGTGGAAGGAGCACCGCCCATAGCCAGGAGTGATCAGTTCCTATTGTCTAGCCTGAACAAAACAACTTTGGTATCCTCCCTTGAGTCATCAGTTCACCCATAAACTAATCGAGTGTTCTCCCTTGAACCATTGCTCTTTCCCTGCATACCCCCACCCACGCTCAAGTAAGTGCCTGGATCCAAAATCTGCATCAGTTCCATTGGGACTTCATCTTCTCCTGACTGATCGTGCTGGGGGCTCTGCCTGTCTCCAGCACTCCGGACCCTCAGTTACCACCACCACCCGGGACCCCCCAATGGATTCAAGCTTCACGGAGTAGCCTTCTGAGCCTGACCTGTGTGATCAGTGATAGTTTTCTAAACCTGACTTTTATAATCAAATTTAAGTCAGATTTAATATTATAGCGGTTCTGTTTGTTTGGCTCCCCTTGTACGGTTATTACCTGGTGTAACAGGGTGCTGGCCAGGAGGTCCCGAGCCAGCTCTCTGTTAGCCCAGATCCAGTTAAGAAGCATTAATTGGGGCTGGCTGAGTGTGCCACACCTAACTGATAGAAGGGAAGTACCTGCGGGCCTTATTAGCCAGGGCGCTATATAGGGCTGGCAGAAAGGCAGTGAAGGTGGGGAGAAAGGAAGGGAGAGGAGCCAACGGCTGTGTGGCCCTGCTGTCTGGAGAAGCGAGCAGTCCCCCAGGATGCTAGTTTGCAGTTGTCAGTAAATAGGAGGCGGTGGGAGCTGACACTGTAACTAAAAGGCGCTGGTGATTGTACCCCGAAGAGGTCTCTGGCTGATTTGTGGGTGCAGGGGTCCCATAGTGCGAGGGTGAACAGGAGAACCTCGTTTCCCCTGGCAATAAATAACTTTCATGGTTAAGCTGGTTGCTTCTCTCCCTCTCTCTCTCTCTCCCCTGCTCGTGGGTGTTTTTTGGCTTCCCCGTTCGCTCTGCAGCAACGCTTCTCATACCTAAGCTAAAGATCCCTGCAGCACCCAAAAATCCTGAGGGGTTTGCTCATCAAGTGGGTTACTGACAGAACAAAAGTGGGGATAAGGACATGCTGAACCTGGGACATATGAGGGTGGCAGCTTGGAAGTGCTGCTCGACCCAGCCTACTGAGTCCAGAGACATATAAGGGGTCAGCTTGGGAGTGCTGATTAACCCGGTCCTCTCAGACGCACTCTGTTAATGTATGTGTGTGTGTGTGTGTGTGTGTGTGTGTGTGTGTGTGTGTGTGTGTGTGTGTGTGTGTGTGTGTGTTCATCTGATTCTGGGGCGGGAAGAACCCAGCCCTGGGGAACCTAGGTCCTGCAGGAGAGCTCCATTGGGAGGGAACATGCAGAAGGGAGAAGTAGACTTCCGTATGAAAACACAACTGACACAAGCATCACATTGATAGAGGTACTGAACCCTCCCCCAGAAGAGTAACCCTAATAAATGAGCATACCCCAAAGTAATGGGCAAATCTGGTAACCCTAGTGACTGATGGAATTTGCTGTCTCTCTGTTCTGATTGTGCGGGAAGGCGTTTGTCTAGCTGCCTTGCCTTACCTAGCCCTTACCTTGCTGGTGCAGGGACTCCTTCCTTAAACATTTACTCAGCTCTGATGGCTGGCCCTTTTGCTGAGGCTTCCCTTGATCTCGAAGCTGCCATCAGTTGCTTGTGGGCTGCTCTTATCTCTTGCCTCCACTCTTCCTCTGCTGAGCCCCAGCCATTGCTAACCCGCTGATAAACAAGAAGTTAGTTTTATGCCGCTGAAATTAATCTCTCGCTTCTTGTAAGGGAGCCGAAAGGAGAGGCTGATTGCATTCTGATTAGAGCTCTGCCCATCAGATATGGCTCCTGCTACCACTCTGCAGTGAACTGGCAACATGGGCTGCTCTTTCTTCTATGCAGTCCAGTCCTATGGGGAAATGTTCTCTCTCTCCTTTCTGCCAGCCTGTGAATAGCAACACCACATCCGTTCCTTGCATACTGACACCCATTCCTACCCATTTCAGGGTGCAATGCTGCATTTAGAGGCCTACCTATGCATATGTCTGTGTAACAACTATTCACCTTAGTGATCTTCCAGGTTTGAAGCTGAGACCTTCTGCACCACAGACATCTGCCATTTGAACTGAAGGAGTAACTCCATTAACTGGCATCCGTAGTAGGCTGTTATCCTCTGGTGGACCAGGTGCTAGATGGGAAGGTGGAACCCACTGCACAAAATAATATGTGAGCCATGCAAGGTCATAGCATCATTTGATTTGACTCTCTCACCAGCTGAGAATCTGACCCACAAAACAAATTCCAATGGGAAGGAACGTGTCCCAGCGCCTATTGCCTAAAACAGAGCGACTCCCTTTAGAGCACCTGCTACAGCTGCTCTCTGAGGTTCTCATGGGTCCCAGCTCAAGCCAAAGGGCAGGACAAACACCATCAGTCTAGTCACAAGACACAAGGCTGCACTTATCGATCAAGTCCATCCTAGTGTCAGGCTGTGAACTTACACCAACAGGGATGGGTGGCAGGACTGGGACTTACTCCGGCGTGCGCCCCCTGCAAGGGGGAGGTGAATGCGAGATATTCACAGAGGGCCTGATCCAGCAAGGTGCAAGGTACCAGCAGCTCCCTCTGAAGACAATGGGGGAGTTGATGGGGCTCAGCACCACGCAGGATCTAGTCCAGAACCAAGCTCAGCCTAAGGAAGGCTCCGCTGGTACTGCTGCTGCCTCCAGCTCCTGACCAGAGCTTTCATGAAGTTATTATGCAAGGCACACACACAAAGGGCTGGATTCAGGTGTCGCTTACACTGGTGATTCCCAGGGAGTTACTCTGGCTTTGCCTCGGTGTATGGGAGAGCAGAACTAGGTCAGTCTGCCATTCGATCTGTTGCAGTAAGTGTTGAAACCAGCCCTAGAACGAGCCAGATGCTCAGAAGACGTAAACAAGCGTAGCTCCATGGAAGTCAATGGAACCAGGCCTACTTCTGCCAGCTGAGCTGCTGGCCTTGCTGCCCGTATCCAGCCAGTGCCAATTCCCTCTTAAAGAAGTTAACTTTCCTGAAGGGAAAATGACCGTATTATTAAAAGGGTCACAAACCGAAGCCTGCATTGCTCTGAGATTATGCCACCATCTCCTGTGCTGCATGTCTCAACTGCATCACCTAAGTTACATGGTCACCTCTCCCTCAGTTTCTGCACAGCATCACACACTCACACACACTGTAGGCACTCAAATGTATTTCTGACCCAATACAATGAGCAGTCATGTAACACCAACAGGTCCTGGATGTTGGCAGGATTGAACCTGGGACCTCTGAGGCTTAGGGTATGTCCACACTACCCGCTGGATCGGTGGGTAGCAATTGATCTATCGGGAATCGATTTATCATGTCTCGTCTAGACGTGATAAATTGATCCCTGAACACTCTGCCGTCGACTCCGGAACTCCACCAGGGCGAGAGGCGGAAGCGGAGTCGACGGGGGAGCCGCGGCCGTCGATCCCACACTGTGAGGATGGGAGGTAAGTCTATCTAAGATATGTCGACTTCAGCTATGCTATTCTCGTAGCTGAAATTGCATATCTTAGATCGATCCCTCCCCCTAGTGTAGACCAGGCCTTAGTGAATGAGTCTCAATCGTATGAGCTAAAAGCTGCCTGGCTCTTAGCCACAGCTGTAGCAGACTCATGGATTGCTAATGGTCTAGGTGCCACTAGAGGGGGACAGAGCACCACACCAAGCAGGACTGGGTTACCGTCAGTCATTAAAATGTTCTTACAAGGCACGTGCTTGTGATTCAGAATATTTACTTGGTTCATTTAACCTTAGTGAAGTTAACCAGAACTGGAACTTGCTTTACTATGATTCTGTGATCCTAATTCAGAGGGGACAGACAAGGTGGGGGCAGCTGGACTCCATGGCACTAACCTTCGACGTACTGGCACCCGCTTACTGATGTGTGCTGTGGTCTTGGGGAGGACGACTTAGAAGCCAAGGAGCGGCCAAAGTAGAAATAGGATGGGTAGCACTTCAGCCTACGCCTTCTTGCATCCCCCTGTTGGCTGCTTTCCTCGCTATGCTCCTCTTCCGGTGCCCTGGGCCGTAGGTGACACCGTCCTATACTCGCTTCTGTTCACCTGGTCTTCCTTAGCCTGTTGCCGCCAATGGGCCCAATTTGGAGGCTAGTTAAGAGAGGGAATGGGCCTTGTCAACTTCATGCTGGCAAGTGGGTAGGAGTCTTATGTTGGTGTCAGGCATTGTAGCACCGGGGGTATCTGAATGAGTTGAAACCACATTAAGAGACCAATTATCTTTCTTGCAGATAGAGCCCTCACGCTGCAGTGCCTGCCTCCCCTAGAGCTGGCAACAGGTGGTGCCACTCACCAAACAAACGCTGCTTCACTTCCTATTCCCACAGCCTCTCTCTCCAACCTCCCCTACCTGCAACCTGGCTGGTGTGGGAGGCCCATTGCAGCGTGTGCCGGGGAGAGGACACCGGCCTAGGCTAGCCACTGAATTCAGCCCTAGCAATCTCCTTCTTTCCCCGTGCACCCCAAAGGCCAAGATGTTGTTTGTTATGATATACCACGTACCAGCCACCCCCATGAATTTGCCAGATGCATTTTACATTAAATTTCCCAAGACAAACTGACATTAAGGGAATTCGGCAGCATCCATCTTTTCTTTTAAAAAAAATCTAATTACTGGGGTAACAACATGGTGTATCTTGTTGCCGACAGTGCCGTGGGATATTTAATAATGACAAGTGGTCGGGATGCATTATTTAGGTGCCAGCAATATCCTAGGCTCTGTGCAAAACACAAGATATAGACAGTCCCAACTTTGAAGAGCTTATGTAATAAACTGGCAGAGTGTGTGTTGCACCTCTATCGAGTGGCTAGTCTGCATAAAGCATTCGTAGACAACAAGGCCAAAAAGGACTATTGCGATCATCTGTTCAGACCTCCTGTCTGCCACAGGTCATAGAATATCAGGGTTGGAAGAGACCTCAGGAGGTCATCTAGTCCAACCCCCTGCTCAAAGCAGGACCAACACCAACTAAATCATCCCAGTCAGGGCTTTGTCAAGCCTGACCTTAATAACCTCTATGGATGGAGATTCCACCACCTCCCTAGGTAACTCATTCCAGTGCTTCACTGCCCTCCTAGTGAAACAGTGTTTCCTAATATCCAACCTAGACTTCCTCCACTGCAACTAGAGACCATTATTTCTTGTTCTGTTATCTGCTACCACAGAGAACAGCCAAGCACCATCCTTTTTGGAACCCCCCTTCAGGTAGTTGAAGGCTGCTATCAAATCCCCCCTCACTCTTCTCTTCTGCAGACTAAACAAGCCCAGTCCCCTCAGCATGTCCCCCAAATAATTCCTGTTTGGACTAGAGCATATCTTTTAGAAAAGCATACAGTCTTGATTTAGTAGGATAACAGCCTACTAGTGCTGCCAGGTTACGGAATTGCTCCTTTAGCTCAAGAGGCAGAGCTTGGACTTTCATGCTAATGGGGATGGGTTCGAGCATTACTGATCTATGGGAGGGTTATTACAGTCTAAAAGACAAAGCAGGAGGATATCCTGAGGCCTAAATCTTCAGAAGTGATCTGTGATTTTTTTTTTTTTTTGTGGGCGGCAGTGCAATTTAAGACCCATTAAAGGATTTTCAGAAAGTGCTGAGCACCCCTCCCTCTGACAATCAGGCCTCTTTCAGAGTGTTCCCAGCTGGGCACCCAGAATCACTTGGGAAAGCTTAAGCAGCCTGGAAGTGGCACAACTAGGAGGAAGTTGCATAGTCACAGCCTGTCCTGCTGCTCTCCTGTCACTCACTACAGTCACCGCAAAGGAGCTTGCATTGACCGAGGCAGCGGTAACTTCTGTTTCAGCCAGCAAGAACGGCCCAATTTTTAAACCCTGTTTAAAGAGGGATTTCCGAATAGCCCATTAAAATACGAAGAATGGTCCTGTGGCCCCACAGCTATGAAACAACTTTTTTTTTCTTCTTTTTCCTCCTGCGTGCGGTTGGGGCGAGGGCAAGGGGGAAAGTATTTCAGTTCGACATGATTAATTATTGTTTAAAATAGAAAAAAATATCCCTGGGGCATTAGTCATTACCATAGCTGATGACTGGGTTTGCTGCACATTAACTGCTTGTTGGCTTTGGGACAGTTAACTAATAACAGACCATTCATTCATTTCTGATAAGGCAGGGGTTTTTTCCTCTCCCCCGCACTGATTAGCAGGAAAGTGGGCACCAGCAACCCATAAAACTCACAGCAGTTAACAGGCCTCCTGGGTGTTGGGTTGGGGTGAGTGACTGGCTTTCATGCTATTGGAAGATCTCCGTGGCTCTAGGAATTATCTGGGGGGCACTTCTCCGGCCTGTCTTGTGCAGGAGGTCAGACTAGATGGTCACAGTGGTCCCTGCTAGCCTTGAACCTGTGAACGTAGGGCTCTCCGGATGTGCCTAGTCGGAACGCTCCCAGCCTCAGGGAGGATAGAGTGTGTTCCTAACACCCAAGCCCCCTGGTTCCCCTGTGTTGGGAGTTCCCTGGGTGCCGGGACTTTGACAAGAATAAAGGGCTGGAATTGAGGTGTATGATTGGTGCACCATGGTGTAGTTATATCACTAGGGGGCACACACATTGGAACTTCGCTAGGTAGAGCTTGTTGTACAGGGGAGGGGCGCCCTGTTTTCCTCCATGCTCCCCACAAGCTCTCTGTGTGCCATCCTCCCACCCCCTCTATTTCACAGACTCCCTGCAAACCTCCCCCACCGTGCCAGGGGCTCGGTGTGACCCCAGTCCTCCTCCTCCTCCCATACCTGGGTCCTCAGTCCCTCCTCCATGCCAGCAGCTCACTTTGAGTTCTCAGTCCCACTCCCCATGTCCCCTATTCCCCTTCTCCCCAAAGGCAGGAGATCTGTCTGCCTCCTCATCCCACCTTCCCCTCCATGCCAGGAGCTCTGTGGGTGGAACTGAGTGAGGCCAGGAATTTACCCTCACTCTTAAAGGCCTGCTGTACAGCCAGTCTTTCTACCAGCGTCACCATTTAGAGAGGGATTTATCGTTACACTGGTACAACTCCCCCTTCCTAGCAGGGATATAGTTATACCAGTGTCAAGGTGCTTTAACCAGCATAGCCTATGCCTCGTCTGTGGGAATAAGCAATCCATGTATAAGCATATTTACACTGTAACCACACCTCGGGGGGAGGTATTAAAGAGGTACAACTTGTGTGTGGACAAGGCCTTCTTCCTGATGGGTCCAAACAAAAGGGCTTGAGAAAGAGAGCGGATCAACCTCAGCATGGTTGGTGAAGGGAATGATGCCCACCCTCGAGTTGGGGCATATACCCTAATGCCATGGCAGCCGTGGGAATAGTTTGGGGTGTGTGGTGTAGAAAATCTTGTCCGAATAAAGAGCAAGAGATAAACTTAAGAAACCACTGCCTGTTATTATTGCTACGTATAAAGTGCCCTCCAAAGTGTGTCAGGCATGAGACCTGCCCCAAGAGCTTACAATCTAAACTTCTACATAGAAATTGCTAGACTGGCGCAGACCCTGTACTCTAGCCAGTATTCTGTCTGTGACAGTGGTCAGCACCAATTGCTTCAGCGGGAGGTGCAATAAACTCCCTACAGAGTTCTTCTGATATAACCTGCAGTTTCTTCCTGACCCCCAATGGTGAGAGGTTGTCTTAAGCCCTGAAGCATGAGGTTTTATATCCCTTCCAAAACCTGCCATGTTTTTTATCCTAACTACTATAACTCCGAATATTGTCATTAGACTTCTAAAGGTCCAATCTTTTTTTGAATCCTGCCAAGCTCTTGGCCTCAATGAATACTCGTGGCAATGAGTTCCACCGGCCAAATGCATGTTGTGTGGCCAATAATTCCTTTTATCGGCTATCAATGGCTGGCCTTGATCGTGTTGCTGTAACCCTTGTCCTACGCCCCTTTATGCACTAAGTGAGAGTTACAAGCAATAGAGGAATAGGGTGCGGAGGGACCAGGGTTCAAGTAATAAAATCACGTGGTTGATCAGTAATTGCACACACCCCTCTTGATAGCCCTGACGGTTTGTTTGTTTTTTCAAATGCTAAATTTAACTCACTTCAAAGGTAACCGGCGTCTGCTTTGAAATTGGGTCTGAGCCTTGTCAGTTGGTGTGATTATGATACATTTTGAATCTGATTTTCAGGGCGATGGCTGTGCCCTTTGAAACTTTGCACCTGCGTGAGTTTATTAATAGTACAAAGGCTTGTCCGCTCGTGGCATTCTTCCAGAATAGCTTTCCTGCTTTAAACTCACCCCTTCCCTTATTCCTGAGCAACTCTCAGACTGTAGACTAGCCCGTACTGAGAGACCCCAACAGAGATACTTGTTCTGTCTGTACAGCATCTAGCACATAGAATCAGAGAATCTCAGGGTTGGAAGGGACCTCATCTAGTCCAACCCCCTGCTCAAAGCAGGACCAATCCCCAACTAAATCATCCCAGCCAGGGCTTTGTCTAGCCAGGCCTTAAAAACCTCTAAGGAAGGAGATTCCACCACCTCCCTAGGGAACCCATTCCAGTGCTTCACCACCCTCCTAGTGAAAAAGTTTTTCCTAATATCCAACCTAGTAAAAGAGAGAATCCCTGCCGCTTATTAATTATTATTATTATTACTATTCAAGTGCTAATAGTCCAAATACATGGGGGAGAAGCAGAAACAAAGGTGAAGCGATTTACTCTAGGCAGTGCAGCCGGCCAGTGGCAGACACAAGAATAGATTCCCGGTCTCTGAATGCGGTGCTCTACCCGTTGGACCATCCTGTCCCAAATTTATTCCGATGAGAGGCTGCCTTTAAATGGAACTGTATTTATTGCGCAGGTGTGAAGTGAGAATTGTGGCACATGAATCCCAACTGGCACTAGTCCTGTTGCGTCGGCAGCTCAGGGTACATCCACACTGCAAAAATAGGCCCGCCGCGGCGAGTCCTCCAGCTCAAATCAGCTGACTCAAGCTCCCGCTATGGGGCTAATAAAAGCAGTGTAGACATTTGAGCCTGGGCTCTGAGACCCAGCCCCTCTTGCTGGGTTTCACAGCCCGAGCCCAACCATCCACACTGCCATTTTTAGGCCTGTAGCACAACCCCCAAATCAGCTGACCCAGACGATAAGACTCACTGCTGCTGTTTCCCTCCCCCTGCCCAGTGTAGACGTACCCGGATAAGAGACTAGCTCCAATTACACAAGCCTAATATTAAGAGAGGCAACATGGTGCAGTGGCCTGCGTCTGCATTGGGTGCAGAAAAGCTGCTGAGTTCCAACACTGACTCTCCTTTTGACATGCCGGAGGGCTAGGGGCAAATCATTTAGACCCTTTGTCTGCTACTAAGCCAGAACTGAGCTGGCTCCAATCATCCACCTTTACAATGCTTTGCTATCTGGCTCTCTCTGTCTGCTCTGCCTTCGTAGGCTAGGTACCTCTTTCTGCTACCTATCCCACAACACCGATCCAACCCTCAAATAGCCAGAACTCCCTCTTAGCTCCGCATGTATTTTAGATCATTTCTCGCCTTCTCATCCAAATCTCCACTGATCTGAATATTTGACATCCAGGTACCAGGTCGGGCAAAAGAGACAGATGTAGCCTTTTATTGTATTTAAAGTGAATTTTGCAATGTGGTATTACACCACCATGGGTTTGGCTCTGGTTGCTACAGTTTCAAGCTTAACCGAGTGAAAGTCACCTCTGCTGACTGCTTCAGATTTAGAGTCCCTAGGAACACGTGAAGACCAAGGGTAGTGACCACATATCCATTTGCAAGTACAAGGTCTAGTCTGTTTTACAAGTTTTATTAAAGCTACAATTAAAGTTATGAATACCCAAGCATAGAGAAATTCTATACAAATCCATGCCCAAGTTACAAATATAGTTATATTCACATCTTTAACAATAGTGTTAGGGTCTGATGGATCTCTCATGGATTGATCATCAGTAGAGAGATGGTTTCTGCTCAATTTTCCTAATCTAGGCACCCTCTTTTATAATGCATCCGATGAAGTGGGTATTCACCCACGAAAGCTCATGCTCCAATACGTTTGTTAGTCTATAAGGTGCCACAGGACTCTTTGTCACTTTTTACAGATCCAGACTAACACGGCTACCCCTCTGATACTCTGTTATAATGTAATTCTGACTATACCGCATTAGCATTTCTGCATATAATGCACTCTGCGGTTAGGGCATGTGTTAGAAAAATGTGATTAAGGGGTATCTTGTAAGCAAAAAAATTACTTTTACTGTTAATTTTTCACAATGTCACCCATTGGTACATTTTTTTCCTGTAATCTTAGGGCATCAGGTTATTCTTTGGTCACTCATTTATATCAGCATTTCTTAACTCTATGGCCTAGTATGGCTAAGCTAAAATCTTGCAGGCCTCAGCGTGTAGGCCTTGCATTTCAACCCCACTTACTTAGATATCTAAGACATGATTATTCCCTCTACATACTGATCAGTCTTATACTTCTATAACCCTACAGTTTAACTCTATTTAGCATGCAATGGTTATATTTGACATAACATGTTAATTAATCATAACATCACACAATAAATTAACAATAAACTAAAATCATTGGTTACAGAGGTTTACTGGATAGCAGGTTTCATCAAAATAGAAACTCGTGTTCTTTCAACTACTCCAATGTGGCTAAGACTAGAACTGTGGAGAGGACAGTGATTCCATTTCATGGAGGATATTGGAATTTTGAAATATGGCTTTATTCTGATTTGGAACAAACACCTACAATTTAAACATATTCCGCCAAACAGAATCAAATTTATTTTGAACAAATCCGAATGGCTCGTTTGGCATTTCACTTTGAAACTATTTGCCAGGTGGGCTGGCAGGAAAACAAGCAGGTTTTTAATAGATTCCTGCCTGGATTCCATCACATCTTCATTAAAATCAAACCATCACCAAAAACCACTCTGGTCTCCGGGGAAAAACCGTTCCACTGGAGAATTTCTGACTAGCTCCAATGTAGACCTTTGTCTAGCATGACTCATCATACAGTATTTTTTCGGTCCATTTGTTTTTTGTGTATTGTCACTTGTTCCTATTCTTTCATTTCAAATTTAATAAGAGTTTTAAAAGAACAGATTTTCATGTTGCCTTTATAACTTTGCCATTCACGCTTGTTCCCAGCAATATGCTGCTCTGTTGAGTTCTAATTTCAAGGCCTGTATAACAATGCTGGGAAGATGAAGCAGGACGTAAGGGGAACATTGATATTTGCTTAACAAATGGAAAGTAGGGAAGGTAAATTACAATCGTATTTAGAGAATGAATAGGCTTTTTCGATGTTGTTTGTGTTTCACTTAGTTTTGAGTAGAAACTTTTCCTCCATTGCTTTGCTTTACCTGAACGAGGAGGTTGAGGCAGGACAATTTTTCTCATCTTTTTTGTTGCAGTCAGATTTAGGAGCCAAATTTTACTCTCCTTTACACCATTGTGATCCCACTGACTTCAGCTGGGAGTTCCTACAACTTCCTGGCAGCGGAATCTGGCCCTAAAGACGAGCGTGTGTATTTCTATTGCAGTCACAGCAAGAGGGCGCTGCTGAGATCAGGGCTTCATTGTGCTAGGTGCTGTCCATCCAAATAGCAAGTGGCAGTTCCCCCAAACAGCTCCCAACCTCAATGGGCCTGATGATGAATCATTATCCTCTTCTTACAGGTGAGGGATGAAGGCACAAAGAGTGTCACTTACCTGGGGTCACACAGAGAGACTGTGGCAGACCTGTGAATTGATCCAGTCCAATGCCTTAACCACAGGATCCTGCTTCTTCTCTTAGCAGCAGCCATTTGTAGATACTAGGGGCCCAATTCTGCCTCGCTTGCAGGGGTGTAACTGAATGGGAGTTATACCCACATGAGTAAGGGCAGAGCTGGGCACAAGATCTTCACCCCCAAAAAAGTCTAGATGAATGAATGAGTGGTTTGAGCCAGTTCTGGGCTGGTCAAGCTCCCCATACGGCTATGCCTGTGCACTTTAATCATGATCTATGACACCACCTCCTTCTGTTCCGAACTCCCTCTGCTCTGCCAACATGCCTCATTCTGCTCTACTCTACTCATGAGTGGTGTGGAGAAAGTCAATAAGGAAAAGTTATTGACTTGTTCCCATAATATAAGAACTAGGGGCCACCAAATGAAATTAATGGGCAGCAGGTTTAAAACAAATAAAAGGAAGTTCTTCTTCACACAGCGCACAGTCAACCTGTGGAACTCCTTGCCTGAGGAGGTTGTGAAGGCCAGGACTATAACAGCGTTTAAAAGAGAACTAGATAAATTCATGGAGTCCATTAACGGCTATTAGCCAGGATGGGTAAGGAATGGTGTCCCTAGCCTCTGTTTGTCAGAGGGTGGAGATGGATGGATGGCAGGAGAGAGATCACTTGATAATTACCTGTTAGGTTCACTCCCTCTGGGACACCTGGCATTGGTCACTGTCAGTAGATAGATACTGGGCTGGATGGACCTTTGGTCTGACCCAGTATGGCCATTCTTATGTTCTTATGTGCTGATTAGGCCTCAGCTGGAGTATGGTGTCCAGTTCTGGGCACCACATTTCAGGAATGATGTGGACAAATTGGGGAAAGTCCAGAGGAGCACAACAAAAATGATGAAAGGTCTAGAAAACATGAGCGATGAGGGAAGATTGAAAAAAAAATGGGTTTGTTTAGTCTGGAGAAGAGAAGACTGAGAGGAGACATGATAGCATTCTTCAAGTACATACAAGGTTGTTACAAGGAGGAAGGAGAAAAATTATTCTCGTTAAGCGCTGAGGATAGGATAAGAAGCAATGGGCTTAAATTGTAGCCAGGGCTGCTTCGGTTGGACATCAGAAAAAACTTCCTAACTGTCAGGTTGGTTAAACATTGGAATAAATTGCCTAGGGAGGCTGTGGAATCTCCACCATTGGATGTTTTTAAGAACAGGTTAGACAAGCATCTGTCAGGAATGGTCTAGCTATTATGCAGTCCTGCCATGAGTGCAGGGGACTGGACTAGATGACCCCTCAAGGTCCCTTCCAGTCCTATGATTCTATATTTCTATGATTATTTCAGTCCTGCCCCCCCTCACCCCACTCTACCAATGCATCAAACCCCATTATTCCAGTCCTTGGCCTAAGCAAATATTGCCAGTTACACCACATTGTATAGTGGTTGTGCGCTAAACGCTGCAGGTGGCATATGACAAGTTGCCAAGCGGATGATGCCTGGCCGTAATACTTAAATCTGAACTCCAGACATGACAGATTCATGCAGTAAAGGTCCATATCTGGAAGGAGCTGAGTATTCTTAACTCGCATGGACTTCACTGGAGGTTGAGGGTACTCAAGACCTCACTAAATTTGGTCCCCAGGCCACTCTATCTCCAAAATAATGGATCTTACAACCAGGAGTCAGATTGGCGGTTGGCGAGGGGTGGGGATAGAGGAAATTATGGCACTCTTCCAAGCTCCACCCACAAAATAATCTCCACCCACACAAGACACTAATCACAACTAAAGTCCAAAAAATATGATCATGCATGTTCTTTGGGCTCCAAATCCATCCATCAGATCATGTTTGGCTTCCCCACTGGACGTGTTGAGCTTTGCTTCTCTTTGGGGGCCTCAGATGCCCTACTGGGTCCGCTGGGCCCTTTAGGTTTGGGTCCATGATTGTGGGGTGGGCAAAAGTTGCCTTACTGTCCCAAGCCCACTTACTAGCAGTGCCAATATCAGCTGTTATTCATAGTAAATTGTGCAGATCATTCTAATATTATTCTCTCTGAGGTTTTGAGCAACGAGATAGTTAATATTTTTGTCAGCTTTGGCGGTGGAAGTTAGTACTCATTGAGATGGACGGAGCAGAATACATACCTCTCAGAGTTACTGATTCAGCTTTTGGAAAAGCCGGCCAATGTCCCTGCAATCATTAACTTCTAAAACATGAACCGAGTGTAACAACAAGAAACAGACTTGTTTGCAAATGAAAGTTTAGATTTCGGAAAAGAGAAAAGCAGTATGGTGCATCAGATTGGCTGAATTGGAGACCTGCCTACAGAGCTGCAACAAGTTTGCCAATCTAAGTCCCTGGGAGTAGACAGACTGTGCCACTGAAACAAGTCTGTCAGCAAATACACATGTCACCAAAGCTGCCCACTGCTATAGAACCTAGGGCTACCAGCACAAAAGCCAGTGACTCGCCCATTTCACTTAATGAGGTAACTAACGCAGTTGTGAGTAGAGCTGGTAGAAACTGTCCGTCCAAAATGTGTGTTTCAGCAAAGGTGTCCTTTTAGAAACCGGACATGTTCATGAAAAGTTATTGACATCCTTGAAACCTTGCCATTTTTGCAAAGACTTCTACAATATTTTTTAAATCAAATATATTTTTTAAAATAGCTATGTTAGGGGGCTTATTCCTTCACCCTCTCACTGCCCTGGTCCTTCTCGCGTGAACAGAGAGCAACGATACCCGAAGTCCAAAGGCGCAAACAATTTGATGTTTATTGGGGTGAACTTCCAGCAAGCATGATTCCAGTTTCCTTCCTTAGTGTCCCCCTTCCCAGCTCTGACACCACAGAGCCTTCCCTGTGTCCCTGTTCCTGTTCCCATCCCCTGTTCCCATTTTCCCCTTTAGCAAGACATGGTTTTAATTCCCCCATCCTCAGTCCCTGTTCCCATTTCCCCCTCCCTCCACCCCACTTCCTGATTGACTGCAGACTATATAGTAAAACCTGAGTTTTGCTTAGCTATACCTTAACCAATCATTTTACTGAAATTTAACTAACCAATCCTGACATATTGTAACATGGTTATTTAACCAATTATATTCCACCACCTTAATTGGTTTACACCTAACAAAATTAATTATACAGCAGACAGAAACAATTACAGAACCAGACAGAGACCATGCAAATAAACATACAAAACAATACAGAAGTGAGGATTTTACAATGACATCTATACAGACATAAGGGTTTTCCAGCTGTGTCTATTGATCAGTGAGTTCTTGCCAGACAGGATGCTATCAAACTAAGTTTCCTTTTACATCTTCTAGGCTCTTCCCTTTCTCTGGAGGTGATAGGAATATCAGGGCAGGACTGTATTCCTAATAGCCCAATAGCACCTTATTTCAATGTGACTAGTTTGGAATGTGAGGATGTGATCTGACACTTCCCAGCTTGCCAGGTTGCAGCCCCTATACCGGCTCCTCACCAATATCCTGTTACGTTTCTGGCTGCACTTTTCCCTTCACCTCCTTCTCCATGCACTCCTTATCCGTGGCCCCACAAAGTCACGGGACCTCCTGGTCAACCTCCTCCTCGCCCTGGCTAAAATGGCCATCTACGCGACCAGGGAGAGGCGGTTGGCCAATGGAGACTCCTGCGACTGTGGGGCTTGTTTCCGGTCCTTAGTCCGTTCACGTATCTGGGCGGAGTTCCTCTGGGCGGCGTCCACTGGCTCCCTTGACGCCTTCGAGGAGCAGTGGGTGCTGTCCGGGGTTCTCTGCTCGGTGTCCCCGTCAGGCTCCCTTCTTATGAACCTTTGACCGCACTCCTGTCCCTGTTCTTTTATTAGTTATCCCCCAAAATTAGTGGGTTTCTGAGGTCCTGTAGATCCTCCCCTCAGGCTGGGGGGGAGGATCCTTTAGCATTGGGCGGGCTTCTGCCCGCCCAGTTTCCCGGAAACCCAATAGATACATCTGAGCTGAAGGCCTTAGCCTGTCACAGTAAGAGAAGGCCATTACATGGAGAGTGATCTTTGATTCTTTCTTTTATACCTCTATAACTAGCTAAGTGATAAGAATACACCTACATTCTTAAAGTATAGGCCTTTGCAGACAGGCCTGAATATCTATATCCTAACAAGCTACTGAAAAATTTGTTTACTGTAAACATCTTTGATCAAGATTTTGATTAAAAAAAAAGATAAAAATGTCATGAAAACTGGTGTGTTGAAAACTGTGTTAAAATTATAAGCTCTCATTTTAAATGGTTAGGGACTTTTCCTGGTCCTGTTGGCAGGGGAGGGGGCTCTGCAGGGAAGCACGTGATCGGTGACTTTGCTCCAGCAGGCAGTCTGCAAGGAGACAGCCTAGAGCAAGGGAGAGAGTTATGCCTTGCTGCCTTATGGAGCAGCCTGCTTTGTCTCTCTGGTTTTGGTTCTATGTGTTAGAGTTCTGGATTTTAAGTAATAAAGTCGCACTGTGTTGCAACCTACCAGACATCTGAAAACAAATACTCTGACTTTTCTGCTTGTGTGCCATGAACATAACCAACTTTCATGAGAAGTGGAAAATAGGTCTGTTCTGAACCCTGTGAGATGGAAACAAGTTTGAAATCTTCCTCAGAGCATTTCCTGGTTTTCCGCCAGCTCTAACTGTGAGCAAGCTGCACGCTCTTCTCCTTGCTTACCTTGACCATTAGTGGGAGGCAGGATCACACCCCTGTTCTGCTGCCATGCATTGTGTCCATAAAGACGGTGAACTGCAGCTCAGAACGGCACAGTTGCACCCGGTAGAGGCTGTTTGTAGAATGAGGAGAGAGCGGAAGTTGGCTTCAGGACATTTCAACAATGTTACATGGCCAAGCATAAGAATAAAGGAGCAGAACAGGAGGGAAACAGTCTTTAGAACACTTATTATTATTATTTTTGCCAAAATTTTAGTTATTTTGAGTTTAAGAACATTTTCCAGCTCCTCATTATAGACTCTCTCCGAGCTATAAATAGAGCCAGCTAAGCAGCACTGCATGGCTAATGACATTTCCCTTTGATAATGCAGTTTCCAAATCACACTTCTGGTCTTTCCTCTGCTTTGAAGTCATGAGCTGGGAGGTCCTATGCTGCAAGGAGCTGAGTGCCCTCAATTCCCACAGAGTCATCTGGGAGGATCAGCTCAGCTCTGTTCTCTCATTATACTGGAATTGTAAAAGGAATGAGTCACATGTTGCAGTGGGAGGATCAGCTCCTGAATGTTATTGGTCAGGCATAAGAAAGACTAACGGGGTCTCTCTGTTTTCTCCGACTGGTCCGTGCAATCAAGAAGAGGGGTCAGAGCTGAACTGGTATAAAGCAATCCTCCTCTGACTTCAATGGAGCAATGCTGATTTCCCCCAGCAAAGGATCTGGCTGAGGCATAGAGGTCAAGCTGCTTATTCATTGGCTTCTTTGGGTGCCGGATGCAGGGGCAACCAATGTAATTTCGTCCCTTCATCTGCAGGTCAAAGAGCATAATTTCCATAATGATCTCGTCCCTTCTTTTTAGCTCTTGCAGATTTAAATGGGGAAATTAGAAATTCATCTACGGCCTGTGTAATGCAGGAGGGCAGACTAGATGATCACAGTGGTCCCTTCTGGCCTTGGAATATATAAATCTATGAATCTCCTCTCAGGCCAGTAATAAAGCGAGGCACTAGTTTTCCAATTAAGCAATGCCGTTCTTTGACTGTAACATTTTTAAAGGGTTTAATCCTCTTGAGAGCTTTGAGGGCTGGCCCGTGAGGACACCCTGGCAACAAGGTAAAACAAATCTCCATGATGCCTTGTGCAAGAACCAGAGTGTCAGAATTTATTTAGGGTTTTGCATCCAAACTTGGTAAAGTAGTCGCTGCCTGCAGTTAAGTTGTGACACCCAGGCTGGGCTCTGCAGTCCTGATCCAGCTCCGCTGAAGTCACTGTCAAAACTTTTAGTGGTGTAGGTTTAAGCAGACAATAATTTTCATAGGCTAAGCAGTGTCGAGGCTGGTTGAGGACCTGGATGGGAGACTTAACTTCAGGTAGCGCAGGAAATAGGAATCAGTGATCCGGTTGATGACGCTCTTCCCTCAGTCAGTGTCCACATTCAGTGTCCAAACCGAGGCCGTGACCATGGGTGGTCATTAAGAAGCTGAACGTCACTTCTTGCAAGAAGAGTAGGGAGGCAGAGAAGGGAGCAAGCCAGTATCCAAGTTTAATCTGGATACTTTCTGTCTTCTTGCAATTGAATTTTCTGCACTTCTGGTTAAATAAGGTATGGGTCTCTTCCTGTACTGATTCTCCTCCCAGTCACACCAGTATTGTACTGGTGGTATTTCAACAGCTCTAATTCTGTAATTCTGTATTACATCACTGTAATTCTGGGGCACCTCACCATCTAGAATGGAGTCATCCTCACAATCCCAATGAGGGAGTGAGGCAGGAAGATCAAGTGACTTGCCCAAAGTATCACAGGAAGTCTGTGAAGGAGAGGGCAATGGACCCCTGTCTTTCATGCCCCAGGCAAGTGCCCTAAGCACTAATCTTTCCTTTCAAAGGAAGGTAACATTATGCCCCTTTTACAGATGGGAAAATGGAGGCACAGAACGGTGACGTGACTTGCCCCAGGTCATTCAGAAAGTCAGGGTCAGAGCCAGGACAAAACCTAGGTTCCTTTTGTCTCAGTCCACTACCTGATCTATTGGATTGATTGTTTTCTTCCAAGCCTTCAGCTTGGCAGCCTCATTTCCTGTGCTCTGCCAGTCAAGCGAGACCTTGTGCCTCCTTCCCCAGCCACACTCCTGAGCGTGGACTCTACCCTCTATATGGCAATGAAGCACATGCCTCTGGCAGCCAAGCCAATGCACGGGTCAGCAGTTCAGCAATTCCCCGACTGATTTACCCCAACGGAAATGGATTCGTTCCACTCGGTTGGATATCTGCAGGCCAAGCTCAGTTAAAGAACTGCTGACATCTCATGGAACACTCTGGACAAACTTTCTGTTTCAAGAACAGTCTGTCTAGACAGTACACTATGTTTCCTTATCACTGCCATCACCAGGGCATTCGCAGGGAGCCAGGAACTGGCTGCTTCTAGTCCATCTGAAGTCAGAATCCTCCCTTTGGGACCTCAGTAGGTGTTCTTGGTGAGTTAAAAGCATATAGTGTCTTCAGGTCTGGATCAAGCAGAAGAAGTAGATGAATTCCACAACAGCAAGTGTCTTGCTATTTTTTTAACTACTATTAAAGGACTTCTGCATGAGGAGATGTGATGGAAAACGTCTCTGAACATAAGAACGGCCATACTGGGTCAAACCAAAGGTCCATCTAGCCCAGTATCCTGTCTGCCAACAGTGGCCAATGCCAGGTGCCCCAGCAGGAATGAACAGAACAGGGAATCATCAAGTGATCCATCCCTGTCACCCATTCCCAGCTTCTGGCAAACAGAGGCTAGGGACACCATCCCTACCCAGCCTGGCTAATAGCCATTGATGGACCTATCCTCCATGAATGTATCTAGTTCTTTTTTGAACTCTATTACAGTCTTAGCCTTCACAACATCCTCTGGCAAGGAGTTCCACAGGTTGACTGTGTGTCGTGGGAAGAAATACTTCCTTTTGTTTGTATTAAACCTGCTGCCTATTAATTTCATTTGGTGACCCCTAGTTCTTGTGTGATGAGAGGAGTAAATAACACTTTCTCCACACCAGTTATGATTTTATAGACCTCTATCATATCCCCCCTTAGTCATCTCTTTTCCAAGCTGAAAAGTCCCAGTCTTATTAATCTCTTCTCATATGGAAGCTGCTTCATGCCCCTAATAATTTTTGTTGTCCTTTTCTGAACCTTTTTCAATTCCAATATATCTTTTTTGAGATGGGGTGACCACATCTGCACGCAGTATTCAAGATGTGGGCGTACCATGGATTTATATAGAGGCAATATGGTATTTTCTGTCTTATTATCTATCCCTTTCCTAATGATTCCCAACATTCTGTTTGCTTTTTTGACTGTTGCTCCACATTGAGTGGATGTTTTCATAGAGCTATCCACAATGACTCCCAGATCTCTTTCTCTGTATTCATAATACTTTGTACTTCTAAAATGCTCATCAGAAGACGATCCCTAAGTGGCAAATAATTGATCACTCAGATCTACTGATGACAAGTGTTATGTGTAAGCTTAATATTATTACTCACAGAGTAGCAAGCACCTGGAGGTTTCCATTTTGAATACTCAAGTAAAGGGCCTCTCTGGGAACTGTATGAAGACAGCTTGTTACTACATTTACGGGCCAGGTCTCAGTTGGTATAAGTAAACATAGCTCTGCTGAAATCAGTGGAGCAGCACGGACTTACACCCCTTGTGGATCAGAACTTATATTTTAGCAGAGGAACTTTCAGCATGGTGTTGGCCTACAGGCCAGGTCTCAGTTGGTATAAGTAAACATAGCTCTGCTGAAATCAGTGGAGCAGCACGGACTTACACCCCTTGTGGATCAGAACTTATATTTTAGCAGAGGAACTTTCAGCATGGTGTTGGCAAGGTAACAGAGCATCTCTGCATTGCAAAATGAGCTTGACTAGATCCTACTCCTGGAACAAAAACAGCATTCCAGAAGATGGAACGCAAGACAGGCTGGGTCCTGGTCCCACTGAAGGCAATGACAGAGGCCCTAATGACTTCAGCTGACCTGGCTACGTGGCCTATTGTTTCTAAGCAATAGAATGGCTCTGGCACTTGGTATTTGAAGCGGAAGCTTTTGGTCTTCAGGTGATGATGGCAACTCATTACCATCTGAAAACAGTCCAAAGGCTTCTCTGAAAGGAATTGGGACTTGGACACATCCTATCAAGTAGGTCTGGACCATGGTCATAAACCCCACCATCACTTAGCATCCTTATTGGCACCCTCAGCAGAACACCCATTTTCACTTGTTCATGGGATCATATCTCCCATTAGTGGTGGACTCCAGACTGGAAAAGACTCTGCTACCTACTGGCAGCTCATGAAATCATTCCTTTAACTCAAGCCAGTGCTTTGGCTTTTGGTGCTAGGGGCCCGGAGTTCAGTCCCTGCAGATGAACGTGGTGGTTGAATGCTGCTCTGTGTCTCCTTTCACATCCCAGTGTTCACTCTGCAAGTTTAGGGCTGAAATAGCCTGGCAAGATTCTGTGGGAGGAAAATTGCCTGGCGGAACCTGTTCTTTGGATAAGCAAAAGATATCTGCCTCTCGTGGTCTTCACTGGCACTGAATGTACTTTAATGAATGCAACAGTGTTATCCCTGATTTCTTGAGTTTCAGGTCAGTGCTTTAACCACAAGGTCATCTCTTCTGGGAAAATTGAGTTCAGTTCCAGGCTTGCCACCAACAATTTGGCCAAGTCACTTAGCTTCTGTCCCAGTTCCCCATCTACAAAATGGGTACAATATAGAAATGTAATCGATAAGGACTTGAAAGGTGCTCCGAATTCTACAATAGTAATGGGGGCGGGGGCATCATATAGACACCTAGAAAAGAGAGTCCAATGCAGACCGTGAAATATATACATCGTGTTCTGTGTTATTTATTTTCCCCTATAAATGGATCTGGTGCAGCGCAACTGCCTTGCTGAATTGCACTTGTCAGTTTTATTCCAGCTCTCATTTATCGTTGGTCTTTTTGCAGCAGATCTTTTTTTTTTTTAACATCTGTCCAAAAGTTCAATAAAACTGATTTATTTTGAAAGCAGAGGAAGCTGTAGTCAGCTGCTGCAGCATGGCTTACTGAGAATGTGTGTGGACAAACCCCAGTTTGGTACTATGCTATAAAAAGAAAACGAGAAATGAGCTAATCAACAGGGATAAAATAACCCACCTGAAAATTCTGGCCTCGCTCAACCCTACAGTTCACTTTTAATGACCTGCCTCTACAATGTGATTTCAGCCAAGACCCAAAGTATCAAGAAGTTGTCATGAGTGCTTCTGGCCAAGTATTAGAAATCTCTCGAGAAAAATCGAATGGCACAAGATTCCCAGACCAATGTTTCAAATAAGCTGCGGGGATGGAAGTCCCTATGCATGCTAACTTCCTGTTGCTTCTCAGAATCCTTTGAGGTGCTTTTTACACACAGTAAATGATAACTGGACTGGAGATTGGAAGTAGGGAAAGGAAGTTCATGATGTGGCAGAGTTTGCCAAGGACGCGCAATCGTTTGTTGGTTGAATCTAGAGAGGATGGTGAGGAACTTCAGAAAGACCTAACAAAGCTGGAAAGCACACCAGGAGACATGTTATAGTAGCACATAGAGGCTTTAACCAAGCTCAGGGTTCCATTCTGCTGTGTGGGGAGGGGACCTGAGGCACAGAGATCAACTGAGTTGCTGAACGTCCAGAGGAAGTCTGTGGTGGAGCTGGGAATTGATGACAAACCTCCTGGGTCCAGCACCTCTAAAAGACCATCCTTCCTCAAACCGATGAGATGGTACAATCTCAACTACTCCCACCCAGGCTGCTGGGCTCTACAGAGACCTGCTCGCCACTCTGGACACCTCAATGCAAACATCCGCTCGGCGTGTTACTGAGGTCACCAAACTGTAAATAAGATAGTGGGTTACACTGAAGACTAGTTCTACCTGGAAAGTAACTGCAAAGCTGGCACTTGCCTCAACAGATCCACTTCTTGTGTGTGTTCAGACCCATCACTGAGGGCATTAGCAGCAAAAGAACTAAAACATTTTCGCTCCTATTAGCCCAGTTAGGCCGATGCAGTGAGGGAATGAGCTATATCTATCTCCTAATATACAATCAGAATTGCCCACTAAATCCTAATCAAATCCACATCCGTGCAAATCATTTGATGGGTGTGCGGTGTCACGAGGGCATAAACAGTTGAGTTGTATAGGGGAGAGAGAGAAGACTACCTTGTGGTTTCAACAATGGCCTGGGTCTCAGGCCAGCTGGGTCCAATGTCTAGCTTTGCTATGGAAGCCTGAGGCAAATCACGCCCTTTTCTTTGCCTTGGCGGTTAAAAACGTCCCTCGGCTCTGGCAGCACCATGAGAGGCGAAAGGAAAACGAACGTGGTGCCCTTTTACAAGCCAGCTTTATCTAATCTGGAACCACAGGCACTAAAATGTCTTGCTCAGAAACAGAGAGTTATTTCTCATTCCTATGAGATAATTACATCACACGGGGTGGTATAAATATTATTGGAGCCTAAAAGCCTAGTATGTGCTCAGTCTTAATGTCACTTTTGTTCTGGGGAGGGCGGGGAGGGCGGTTGATTGCCAGCTGGAGCTCCCTGAGCTGTGGCCTGTGGGGCTTTTTTAACTATCAACCCTGTGACGGGGTGGACTCCCCACACTGGCCCCGCAAGAGCTGAATTGGGCCAAGTGGGCCCAATCAGCCAGTTAGGCTGCAATCTGGGAGAATTAGGCCTGGGAGGAAAGCCCTAATTAGGGGAAGCTCAACTATGTGGGAACGGGCGGGGCTTATAGACAAGAACTTGGAAGCAGAGGGGGCTGCAGGGCTGTGTCTGCTGTCAGTGCCTGGGAGAGGTTATAGCTCCTGGTTACTCCCTGGAAGGAGGGAGTTGAGAGGCTGGCAAACCCAGAGGAGTCGGGAGGGCCCGGAGGAAAGGAAGAAGCTTGGGGAAAGGCGGTGAGATGCAGAAAGGAATCACATCTTGGCTGCTGCTTAGAGGGTCCCTGAGTTGGAACCCAGAGCAGAGGGCGGGGGCAGGTTCCCCTACCAGCCACTGAGGGAGCGGCACCTGAGACAGGGAATGGGAGGACTGCCTGAGACGGCTGGTGAGCAGGGACTTTGATACGCATCCCCGGAAGGGGAAACCACACAGTGACCTGGCCAGATGGCCAAGGTACAAAGCAGAGGCTCCAGTTCCCAAAGGGGTTGCAGAGAGAGAACGAGATGGAGTGGAACCGCGGGAAAGGGTGTCGGCCGCACAGAGCTAATCCCCAGAACGTCCAGGAGGGGGCACCACCTGCATTGAGTAGAGCACCCTGTCACAAACCCAATCACCATGGAGGGTGGGGAGGAGAATAGTAAGGAACACCTCGTGCAGAGAAATTTAGCCAACCTGGCGTGCTAGGCAACGCCTCAGAGGCAACTAATAGTGAGGAGAGACACACCTCTCTTGAAGTCACATTAAGGTGGCAAGAAAAACTGTTTTTTGGCCTAGGTTTCTAAAAGAGGAATAATTAAAGTATCTAGTGTGGGCCGCCCCCTTTGGAAATAATAGGGGTGGACACCACTGGATTTCACTGGGCTAGGGTGGATCACACAACCAAGGCACTCTGTGTGTGTGTGTGTGTGTGCACGCGCGTGCGTGCCTGGTCTACCCTGGGGGTGGGGAATTGATCTAAGTTACGCAACTTCAGCTACGTGAATAACAGAGCTGAAGTCGACGTACTTAGATCTACTCACCGCAGTGTCTTCACTGTGGTAAATCGACAGCAGATATACCTCCGTCGACTCCACCTGCGCCTCTCACTCCAGTGGAGTACCGGAGTCGATGGGAGAGCGCTCAGCGGTCAATTTATCACGACTAGACGAGACGCGATAAATCGACCCCTGCTGGATAGATCGCTGCCCGTCGATCGAGCGGGTAATGTAGACAAGCCCACGCTACCAATGTCCGAGCTGTCCCTGTTCAGTGAATAGACTAGGATCTCATCCAAAGTGCTTCCTTCTGATAGCGCCTCTTTTGTTCCCGTAATGGGGCATCTGAGCCAGAGACTTTCTCACCATGTCTTGGGTTCCCTGGCAAACCCACAGTGATGGCTGACATCTGTCTGTTCGGGGAACATATTTTCACTGTCTCCTTGCCCGGAATTAGACTCGACGTCCGAGACGGTTGTGATGAGAGGAAAGAGTGCAGGTTTAACACATCACCTAACTGATCTGAATACAAATTCCCAGGTCTAGTTGGATTTTTACATGCGCTAGCAAAGATGTATTCCGTACAGTATTTTCCTTGGTGAAGACAAGGCCTATGAGAAGCAATGCTATCCAGTAGTTAGGGCACTGACCTGGAGGTCAGGAGAGCTGAAATCTCTTCCCAGTTTTGCTAGAATGTGCAGCATGACCTTGAGTTTACACTTCTTTGAACCTCCCTTTACCCTCCATGGCTTCCCTGTTTAGAATTTAAGCTCTTTGGAGCAGAGACTCTCTTACTGGGGGGGTGTCCTATCCTGGGGGGGTTAATCTTACTTGGGCCTTGTAGACCCTACTTGGTGTGCATGCCTTAGTCCTGGGGGGCGGGCAGCACATGTCAGTCAGAGACTGAGTGCCAGGGCCGCCCAGAGGATTCAGGGGGCCTGGGGGCCTCGGCGGCGGGGGCCCCCACTTCGGCGGTAATTCAGCGACAGGGGGTCCTTCCACTCCGGGACCCGCCGCCGAATTACCGCCGAAGACCCAGTGGTGGGTCCTGGGGCGGAAGGAGCCCCTGCCGCGGGTCTTCGGGGCACTTCGGCAGTGGGTCCCGCAGCGGAAGGACCCTCCGCCACTGAATTGCTGATGACGACCCGGAGCGGAAGAAGCTCCGGGGGCCTGGGCCCCGTGAGAGTTTTCCGGGGCCCCCAGAGCAAGTGAAGGACCCCACTCCAGGGGCCCTGAAAAACTCTCTTGGGGGCCCCTGTGGGGCCCGGGGCCTGGGGAAAATTGCCCCACTTGCCCCCCCCCCGGAAGCCCTGCTGAGTGCTGGAAGTGATCCCCTCTATCTGTCTTGGGTACTTAGATGCCTCCCATTATTCTAGTACTTGAGCATCAGGCAGCCTTCCACATAATCATCCTCACAATGCCAGTGGGAGGTATGGAAGGTTCCTTATCCCTGTTCTACGCATTGAGAACAGAGGCATCAAGATTAGATGCCCGAGGTCACACTGAAAGCCTGTGGCAGAAAGCCTGTGGCCTGTGGCAGAAAAGAGAATTGAATCCAGTGTTCTAAAATCCCAAGTTAGCACCTTAATCATCCTCGCTGCTGAAAGAGCTCAGGGTACACCCAGAGCGAATGCTGATCTCTTTAGCATGCTTGAAAACAGGGTTTCCTTAGCGAGCTGCAGAAACAGCCTCTCCCGGAGGGCAGAGAGATCCTGGTGGCCTATTAAGTGGAGTGGTGGAACTGCAGGGGACACGGTGTCATTCCGGCAAGGCCATTGTAAGAGGAACATGAATCTGAATTCCACTGGGAAAGCGTAGCTTAGAGATGCAAAATGGGAGGAGTACCTGGAGTGCTGCTTGGAAGAACTGGGGAGTGATTCCTTTGGAAACAGCTAACAAATCCTGGAGTAAAATTAGATCCGTTTTGAGACATGACTGGGGCCAATGGCTAAGATGTCCAAAAGCAGCTACGGCCAGTGATTCTGAGCTCCTCAAGTTGGGCATCTAACAACTGAGGAATATTTCTTCCCTTATAAACTGTGATCAAGTCACCCCTTCACCTTCTTTTTTTTTAAGCTAAATACATTGAGCGCCTTGAGTCTATCACTATAAAGCTTGTTTTCTAATCCTTTGAACCATTCTTGGGGCTCTTCTCTGAACTATCGCCTGTTTATCAATATCCCTCTGACCTGTGGACACCAGAACCAGACACAGTATTCCAGCTGCGGCTGCAATCATTGCAAATACAGGGGTAAAATAAATTCTTCACTCCTACTCGCGATTCCCTCTAGCATGTCCTCTCTTCATCAACCCCTCCCTGAGAAACGGTCCCTATCTTTTCAGTTTCTCCTCAGCTGCCCAGAGCTGATGGATAAGCCCCTCCCTACTTGAATGCTATTCGAGGTCAACCTAGACAGAACAGAATGTAACTAAGAATGCGGAACTATTAACTAAGGTTTGTAACCTGTCCTTTAAATCGGCTTCGGGACCCAATGACTGGAAGTTAGCTAATGTAACACCAATATTTTAAAAGGGCTCTAGAGGTGATCCCGGCAATTACAGACCGGTAAGTCTAACGTCGGTACCGGGCAAATTAGTTGAAACAATAGTTAAGAATAAAATTGTCAGACACATAGAAAAACATAAACTGTTGAGCAATAGTCAACATGGTTTCTGTAAAGGGAAATCGTGTCTTACTAATCTATTAGAGTTCTTTGAAGGGGTCAACAAACATGTGGACAAGGGGGATCCAGTGGACATAGTGTACTTAGATTTCCAGAAAGCCTTTGACAAGGTCCCTCACCAAAGGCTCTTACGTAAATTAAGCTGTCATGGGATAAAAGGGAAGGTCCTTTCATGGATTGAGAACTGGTTAAAAGACAGGGAACAAAGGGTAGGAATAAATGGTAAATTTTCAGAATGGAGAGGGGTAACTAGTGGTGTTCCCCAAGGGTCAGTCCTAGGACCAATCCTATTCAATTTATTCATAAATGATCTGGAGAAAGGGGTAAACAGAGAGGTGGCAAAGTTTGCAGATGATACTAAACTACTCAAGATAGTTAAGACCAAAGCAGATTGTGAAGAACTTCGAAAAGATCTCACAAAACTAAGTGACTGGGCAACAAAATGGCAAATGAAATTTAATGTGGATAAATGTAAAGTAATGCACATTGGAAAAAATAACCCCAACTATACATACAATATGATGGGGCCTAATTTAGCTACAACGAGTCAGGAAAAAGATCTTGGAGTCATCATGGATAGTTCTCTGAAGATGTCCACGCAGTGTGCAGAGGCGGTCAAAAAAGCAAACAGGATGTTAGGAATCATTAAAAAGGGGATAGAGAATAAGACTGAGAATATATTATTGCCCTTATATAAATCCATGGTACGCCCACATCTCGAATACTGTGTACAGATGTGGTCTCCTCACCTCAAAAAAGATATTCTAGCACTAGAAAAGGTTCAGAAAAGGGCAACTAAAATGATTAGGGGTTTGGAGAGGGTCCCATACGAGGAAAGATTAAAGAGGCTAGGATTCTTCAGCTTGGAAAAGAGAAGACTAAGGGGGGATATGATAGAGGTATATAAAATCATGAGTGATGTTGAGAAAGTGGATAAGGAAAAGTTATTTGCTTATTCCCATAATACAAGAACTAGGGGTCACCAAATGAAATTAATAGGCAGCAGGTTTAAAACAAATAAAAGGAAGTTCTTCTTCACGCAGCGCACAGTCAACTTGTGGAACTCCTTGCCTGAGGAGGTTGTGAAGGCTAGAACTATAACAATGTTTAAAAGGGAACTGGATACATTCATAGTGGTAAAGTCCATAAATGGCTATTAGCCAGGATGGGTAAGAATGGTGTCCCTAGCCTCTGTTCATCAGAGGATGGAGATGGATGACAGGAGAGAGATCACTTGATCATTGCCTGTTAGGTTCACTCCCTCTGGGGCACCTGGCATTGGCCGCTGTCGGTAGACAGATACTGGGCTAGATGGACCTTTTGTCTGACCCGGTACGGCCGTTCTTATGTTTTTTAAGCCAGACTTCTCAGAATATTCTTTCCCCAGCCCAGAGGAGAGGACAGGGAAAGACTCCAAGCCAGTGGACATGGATGGGAGGTTTTCCAGAGTCAGTGCGTATGGGTCCCCAATCTCCCCAACTGTCAATCCAATACTCAATTCACTGAGGCTTTTGTTTGTAGGAAAGTCTTGTGACATACTTTGTACATGTGGTAGAACAGAGAGGGTCTTGTGAGCAGGTTGTCTCTGGGTATTTAGATTTTAAAGGCCAGATTCCTCTTCAGCTGCTTGCTGGCAGAGATCCATTTAAACCAATGTAGCTCCCCTGATTTATCCCAGCGGAGGGAGTGGCTGGCTTATTTTATTTGGTTTGATCTGATCAGTTCTGAGGACGTTGGTGTCAGGAAGGGAACTACACGGCAGAAGTAACATCACAACTGGAGACTGCCTGAACCAAACCATAAAGACCAGAACTTCAGCAGGTGTCCATCAGTGCAGCTCTGCCAAAATCATTGTAGTGACACCAGTTTACACCAGCAAAGGATCTGCCTTGTTGCATCTTGAATTTTGATCACTTGGATCGAGAACCAACTCCAGATTTCACAGCTGGACTGGAGATCTGTGCTAGTCTTCCAGATTAGAAGAGCTCCTGAAATTTTGGGAACATATTCTGCAATTTTCTTTCTCTCTGACCAAATACTGCTGCTTTTTCCCCACCCCAATGTGACTGAAAGATTCAGTCAATATACTGTAGAAGCAGTGATTGCACGAGGAAATACTTCAGCATGTGGATCTGTTTTTCCCCACAGATGACTGAACAAGGTGCAATCTTGCGCTAGGATGGCAGGCCACTGCCTTTAGGCTCCAAATGCCCAGCCAGAGTTAGACACCAATGCTTCCCATGGAGGGAACAGAATTATTGGAAAGGAGCAGGGGTAGGACCTTTGGGACACCGTGCATAGGCCTGACCTCTTTCAGAATGTTTGGAGGAATGTCAATATTCCCCAATGGTTTATAGTCATGAAGTCATACACACACAAGCCCAGGTGACCAGTCCACTTCTTTTCCAGCCAGGGAAATACATATACCTGTGCACTTCTTTGGGGCAACAGTGGTATCCGATGGTTAGCTAGATTTTGCTTTTAAAATCGATACTCAGCCTCACCACCTCTCAAGATGGACTAATGGTTAGAGCAGGGGAGAGATCTGGCAGTTGGGAGTCCTGGGTTCCATTTTGGGAGACGCTGGGTTAATTCCTCTTGCTGTGCCTCGGGTTCTCTTTCTGTAATGTGGGAATAATGATAGCTGAGTTGTGAGGATCAACTCATCAACGTCTGCTAGTTGCTTTGAGGTGGTGAGGCGGAAGGCGTTGCAGAAGTGCTAAGTATTATTGGGGGAGTGATGGCTGGCTGCCCATTGCAGTGCCTGAGAACAGTGGGCTTGGACCTGCTGTTTGCCCTGGAATAGAGTTTTTGGATAGGCAGAATGTGGAGGACTGTCACAAGGAACAGAACCTTGGGAAGTCTCTTCTGCTTGATCTCCAGCATAGCAGGTTTCAGTCTTCCTTCAAGACTCGCCCTGGCACCACCTACATGTACTAACTGTAGTGGTGTTTTGTTTCCTTCATGAGGAAAACCCTCTATTAGGAGCTGCACAAAGCTGAATACTTGCTATGAAGCAAAAATCTGTTGACCATACAGCTGCAAAAACAAGACAAAAGTATGTCAAAGAGGCTGCTTCTGACCTAAATGAAATAATGTGTCATGTACTTCTTGTACATGGCAGATTCTAGCAGGTCAGGCTTCTGTAGCAAATATAGACTTGCTACAGAACTTATTTCTGAACAAGATACACACCAGATGTGTTCCTCCTAACATCCTTAATGCACTGCCAGGTATGGCTAAGGTTGTTTTAAAGAAAGTGTTTCTCACACAGCGCCACCTAGTGTCCGAACAGCATAATCGAGTTTAACATTCCACTACATCTCCCCTTTTAAGTTTTCTACATTCCTACCATTTCGTTTACAATTATACACTATCATGCGATCTTTGAAGTTCAGTGCATATCAGTCTGTGTCTCTGAATCATGCTGCTTTTCTAATTACACCACCTGAACGCACAAACATCATGGTCATCTGGCTGTCCATTAGTTGCAATGACTGGCTATGGTCGGTTTGGAATCTCTGAGTCACCGACACCGTGTTCTGCAGCTGCCATTGGTAGAATTTGCTCTGCTAGTTCTTTCTGAGGAACAAATTTCAGATATTGATGGTTTCTGTTGAACTCTCCAGTGTCGGTCTAGATCTTTGAATCCTGTTTCTTTGCGACAGCTGGCGTTGTCCACCCTTTTTCTTCATCCAATTTGATATGAACGCAGTCACCAGGTTCTAGATCCGGCAGTTCTCTGAGTGACGTCTATTGTCAAAGTGTTCGTAGGCTCTTTTTGCCTTTTTATCCAATTGGCTGACTCTCTTCCTCTCTAGCCACTTTGGTGACAGGTTCTTTTCCAAAGCTGGAACAGTAGTTCTGAGTTGTCTTCCCTTCAGGAGTTGTACTGGACTACATGCCGTAGCTGCTAGTGGTGTTGATCTGTAACTCAGAAGAACAAGGAATGGATCTTCCTGCTGTAAGACTTTCTTGGCTGTCTCTACAGCTCTCTTAGCCTCTCCATTCACTTGTGGGGAATGTGGGCCGCTGGGAATATGATCAAAATAATATTTCGTTTGGAATGACTTAAATTCTGCTACAGGAAATTGTGGTCCATGGTCCTTCACTGGTTGTTCTAGAATAATGAAGTGAACAAAAGGGCACTGTGGGTTCTTAATAACACTGCAACATGTTATGTCTTTCAAATGCATTATTTTTATAGACCCGGAAAAATACTCTGCTACATCCAGGTAATGATGTCCTCTGAATTCACGTACATCTGCAGCTATTTTTTCCGGAGGTCTGTTTGGTAGGGGTGTTGTGTTGCTTTGGATTGTTATGCCCTGGCTGATGGCTGGCCACCACACTGAGTGGATGTCTCCTTCACGCCATTTAGTTAATCCTTGATGTCCTTCCTGAATGAAGTTTAGGATTTCTCTTCTCGTTCGGTTTTGGAATTATGATGCAATCACCTTTAATCAGGAGTCCATTTGACTCGCATAATTGTCCACAGACCACAAAGTAGTCTCTGGTCCCTTCCTTAGTATCCCTTAGATACTCAGGCCAGCTAGTCCTGGTATAAATTAAAACTTCTTGAACTTGCATGTCTGTCGAGGTTGCTTTTTGCAGCTGATGCAGTCTCTTTTCTGACACTGGTCTGGGTGTCTACACAGCATCCCCATACACCTTTGTCATCTTCGAGCTCACAGGTAGTTGAGTGCAATGCTGGGCTCCATGACAGAGTGTCTGCTACTACCAGATCTTTCCATGGAACATATTTAGTAATTCAGGTAAATTGCAGGAACCTTATCAATAGATGCTGGCATCTCGGCCGTGCTTGATCCAAGTCTTGTCTGTTGGGTGATGCATTTCTAGCTTCTGTTTTACTTTCTGCATGTTGTTGCAGGGGTTGTGACTTTAATGTTGATTCCGGAGGGATGGCTGCTTTTTTCATGTGTAACTTTTGTATTTTTTACTATTTTTGTGTTCACTATACTGAGCTGTGCTGATTTTAAAACATCTACTGATCTTACAAGAGGGGACATCTACACTGCAAAAGGAAAAAAAAAACAAGTGTGGCAGCACATCTCAGAGCCCAGGTCTACAGACTTGGGCTCATGCTATGGCACTAAAAAAGCCACGTTAGATGGTCCCATTCGGGCTGGAGTCTGAGCTCTGAAGCCCCCCCCTCCCCGGGTTTCAGAGCCTGAGCAGGAATATCTACATGTCTGTAAGCAGGGTCTGAATGAATGTTTCCCTGACATTCATAGCTGGGAGGGGGAGAGACTCTGGGTGTGGTTATGTAAATACAGTTTGCTCCTGCTTTGCTTAGATTTGCTTAGATATTCAGCAGATGGAGTGGTGTTTTGCTCATTGTAATCATCTTGGCTGGTGTTGGGTCACAAATCACCTTAGTATTAAATGCAGGGGTAGTGAAATATGGTTACCAATGTTGTAATTATTGTGGGAATACAGGGAAGCAGGACTGTGCTTAACCTGTTCCAAATGGGAGGGTCACCCTTAGCAGAGAGGACATTGCTCTGTGAAAGTAAGAAGAGTGGGAACAAGTGTCTTGGTTGGGAGAGTGTATAACCCCCATCCCAGGGGTCTTTTCTGGATTAATCCGTTCTTCCCCACTGTTCAAAGAATTGAGCTAAATAGGCTTCATTAGGAACCTCTTTTGTTAGTTTAATTGCTCAATGAGAGCTGAAAGCAGGTGTGGCAGGATTGTGTTTCGGCCTTGCCTGCTAAGAGCTAATATCACTGAGAACTGAAATCACTTGAGATGGGGCAGTGTTTCTGCCCAGCCTGCAGAAGAGCTGAGAATCACTGTGAGACTGATGTGCAGAGGTCACAGCAGAGTGGCAGAAGGTGACTGATAGTCAGCTGGCGAATAAGCGGCCAGCAGGACGGCGGTGGAGAGGTGCGATAAGCAGCCAGGTGGGTGGCTGGTGGAGGGGCGTGGCAGGAGCGGTGAGCAAGTGGCCAGTGAGTGGCCAGCAGAGTAAGATGCCTCTTTCCCCACCCCCCACCAGAGTGGGAGGTGAACTCTGCAGCTGCACCTCTGAATTCTGGGTCTGCACTGGCCAAGGACAGCAACTGTGAGTGGGGTGCAGAGAAGGGTCGGGCATGTGAAAGGGACTTTTGGGTTGCTGGACTTAAGAACCTGAGGGGAAAAGGACACTGCCCAACCTACTTGGGGGTGGGTCTTTTACACAGGGTTTATGTTTATGAACCCTGTTTGTGGTGTTTTCCCAAATGAACGCTGAGTTACTTCCTTCCTTTTATTAAAAGTTTATTTTCTACCCTCAGACTCTGTGCTTGTGACTGGGGCAGTATTGCCTCTCCGAGGCGCCCAGGGGTGGGGTGTACATTTTCCCAGGTTACTGGGTGTGGGGGTTGAGCCGGTTCTTTGTTGTATTGATGGAGAGGAACCCCTAGATATTGAACCTGGCCCTGGTTGCTGCTGGCTCCACCTGGCACAAGGGTGACATGTCTATTTGTAGTGATGTAGCGAAGCCCTGCAAGCCCGAGTCCATGGACCCAGGCTCTGAGACCCACGGCTGTGGGATGTATTTTTTCTGCAGTGCAGACATACCCTTTATTGTGTTGAACACTATGGCCTAAGGCTAAGGTCTAGATCCACAGAGATCTCAGTGCTTAACTCCCACTGAAACCAGGTGGCTAAATACCCATGAGGCCCGTAGCTTAAGCCACTGTATTGAAATGTATGTACCAGGCACTGGATTGAGACGAGACAGCCACTGAACAGCCAGCGGGTTCTTATCGATACTCGAGTAGCATCTATTGTTGAGTAGCACCCAGATGCCCTAAGCAAGATCCCAGTCCTATTTGGTTCCTCACTGTTCAGATACATAGTCCCTGTCAAAAGAGGTACAATTTAAACAAAGTATTATGCCCGTTTTTACATCCCAGTGAGGATCTGGGCCTAAATGATTTGCCTCAGGTCAGACAGGAAGTTGGTGGCAGAGCCAGGGCTCGAACCCAGATCTCGCAAGTCTCACTGCCTTAAAAGGCAAGGCTATGCTCTGTCTCAGGACACCCTCCCTTTCACCGCCTACTCCACCCCCAGCTGAATACAAGCTAGCACCTTCCCTGTGCCAGGTGTCATGTCCCTCTGCCAGTCTCCTGAGTGGAGTGGGATATTTTTTCACTCAGACTGGAGGGAGAAATGGCGTCTTGTCTAAACCAACAACTTAAATGGGGGAGGCAGCTTTTGGATTCATTGTCAACACCAAGAATTGTCAACGTTGAGCTTTTGAATGTTGGGGGTTGGGTTTTCTTACCCCTTTCTTCCTTTAGCCTCCCCCCTCCCCCCATTTCCCCAGGGGCTGCAATGCCATGAATGATGGCAAAGGAGTCAGAAGTCTTCCACTGTCTCCTTTTCCCACTCCTGCTTTTTTAAACCTCCTCAACTGTGGCAAGGTTCCTCAGTGGCAGAAAGGAAAAAAATTAAAAAACATGCACACACCTACACGCACACATGGACATCATTTTATTGCTGTTAGCGGTGGGAAGGGTGTGGTGGGGCACGGGGAAGCAGGGTTTCAAAGAAATACTGGGTGGGGTGGGGTTCTTTGGTTTTGAGCCCTGCACAAGGGAAACAACTTCAAAAGTTTTAGCAAAGGGTTTTTTGTTGTTTTTTTTTAATCAGCTCTAAACTTGAACCATCCAGCTCCCTACAAGCAGCCTTCACAGATTCCTGTTTGCTGGCTGGTAAAATAAAAACCGGGGAATCTTATGCCGAAAAGCCGCTCAACATTATAACGTCCTGCCACGAGTTCTGCAGGAACACAAGAGTGGAAAGAACTTCCGGGCTCATCAAGTCTATTTCCCCTGCTATTCCAGGCAACACTCCCTCCTTGTATAAATCAAGCCCCGGCTTCTACCACTGAATGGGGCTGAATGACATAGTGAAATGCAAACGCTGACCTTAAATCCACGTACATAAACCTATCCCAGCTGATTTAGTGCTCCACAAGAATCAACTCCTAGCAACAGAGGCAGCCGCTCAACCAACACAGACAGTGGGTTTTAAGGCATCGCTTCCAGGGCTGCTCCAGGCTCTGATTTGTGAATAAACTGGATTTCAAAATGGAAAACAATTGTGTGTTAATGAGGAGTGAGTAGGAGCAGAGGCGATGGGCTGTGGACTGAGAAGGAGGTGGGAATGGACTTTTCCCTGCCAGGCGCAGGCCGCGTCTGCTATGAAGATTTCAGAACTGCCCCCCCGCCTCCCAGGCCCAGCACATAGGAAAGGGTTATCCTGGGATGAGATCCCAGAGAAAATAAAGACTGTCTGATAAGAAAGTCACTGAAGCCGGAAAGCACCAGAGATAACAAAGCAACTGAGCCACTGCTGACCCGCAGCAACCTGGTTCTGTGGCAACAGAGCCACTGGGGATTTCTTGTGTTAAGCGGATTTAAGGCCGGGAAAAGGGCCTGGAATAACAACGCGGGAGAACAAAATCTTCTCTTTGCTGCTGGTTTGTGGCTAATGTCAGGGCGGTGCTGCTTCAGCAGCATACGACCACCCCAGTGCTGGCCCGGCTTTGTTATGGGCGCAACAACAGTGCTGCTAGTTTTCCCTGTGAGGCAGTCAGCTGCCCAGAGAGACCTGGCTGAAATCCACCAGCTTATGTCACAGAGGCTGCCAGAGAGGCACTACGAGCCTGGGCCAGCTTTGAACCAGCTACAGGGGGCACTAAGCCCACCATCACGCTCCAGAGCCATCCAGCTGCCTGCGAGCCAGCATCGTTCACGTTGGAAATTGATCTGTCGCTTGTCTTGTTTCGTCCCATCATTTTATAGACTCATAGACTTTAAGGTCAGGAGGGACCATTATGATCATCTAGCCTGACCTCCTGCACAACGCAGGTCACAGAATCTCACCCACCCACTCCTGTAACAAACCCCTCACCTATGCCTGAGCTATAGAAGTCCTCAAATCGTGGTTTGAAGACCTCAAGCTGCAGAGAATCCTCCAGAATCCTCCATCCCGCCCAAGGATTCCCACCCAGCCAACTTTTAAATCTGACCCCCCGCAGGTGACTTTATGGGTGATCTCTCCAGAGCCCCTCAACAGCCAGAAAAGGGGGGGAAAGGGAGGGTTGCCGAACAGTCCATCTCCCCCTCCCCCAGCCTAGGGTGGTAATCAGGGCTAAGAGCTGAAGCTGGGTCTTTGAGGACCCAAGCCACTGGGCCTGGAGTGTCTTTTAAACAGGCTCCTGGAGTTATTTTCAATGTGCTAGTTTGGTCCAACTGCCTCTTGCACTGTGTGAATCCGTGACACTGTATCAATCTTTTCTGGGCACTGGGGTCAGAGCTGCAGACTGGTTTTACTCTCGCCCTGGCAGCATTTACAGCAGCATCCACCAGTTGCTAATGGCTCCCCAAGGAGCTGTCTGCCAGCTGTGGATAGCCAGAGCGCAGGGAACTCTGCCTGTTTTCGTCTCTCACTAACTCTGGAGCTGGTAAGCAGCCCTCATAACCGGCCCTTCCTCTAACTGGGGAGATGAGCCCATATCTTTCACTCCCTTTCTTGCAGCAGAGTGGAGCAAGCAGCAGGATGTGGTCAGTAATGGTTGCAGCAAGCTTTTGATGCAAACTGGGTTTCAAAATTTAGCTCCCATAGCTGGTTGCATTTCCTTCCACAATATACATGGCTTTTAACACGTGCAGCTCTGCAGTAAGATCATGACTATCCTTCAACCTCATGCTTCACGTCTTCAGCTGGTCACCTGCAGGGGTCAGGAAGGGATCCCTCCCCCGCATACACAAGAGGCTAGATGTGTTCGGGAAGGGAAGGGGGGTGCTTTTCTTTGAAGAAGAGCTTGGCTCTTGCTGGAGTTGGGACACTGGACGGGGTGTATCAGTGCTCGGAGGTGGTACAGAGAACCTGCTGTCTAGATGTCTGCCTGGTGTGTCTTGCTCCCATGTTCAGGGTCAAACTGATGGTGGTCAGGATGGAATTTGGTCCCAGGGCAGGTTGGCAGGGATGCTGGAGGTTTTTTGCCTTCCCCTGCAGCATGGGGCGGAGCTCACCTGGGTAGATCTCACCTCATCTGTCCCCTGCCATTGCAGGGGCCTCGGTGACCAGGACACTCACCATACGTAACAGGTACCTAGGGCTATATGAGGGGATCGGCCCCCCACCCAGGCATCTTCAGCAGCGACAGGGCCAGCTGCCCAGCACAGGATGAGCAGAGAGAGTCCCTGGAGCCAGACAACAAGGCAAGGCTGAGGTCACGGTCTCAGGGCAAGGGTGGCCAGACCCTCCCTCCCCCATGCAAGCAGAGCTGGGGCTGGTGCCAGCAAGGGAGGGAGCGAGATGGGGGGAAGGGGCTATGGGGGAAGGAGCCTGCCAGCCACAGCCAACTGTGTCCACTGGTACCACTCCACAGCTCTCTGTCCCATTCCCCTCCCCTCCACCCCCCATCCATGCCCCCCAGCTCCTGCTTCCAATCCCCTGCTGCCAAATAAACATGCCCCAAACATCCTCCTCCAGCCCATACCCCCAGTAAACCCCACCCCTATCACACAACATCCCTCCCCAATACACATAAGAACATAAGAACGGCCCTACTGGGTCAGACCAAAGATCCATCCAGCCCAGTATCCTGTCTGCCAACAGTGACCAATGCCAGGTGCTCCAGAGGGAGTGAACCTAACAGTTTGGAAAAGAGAAGACTAAGGGGGGACATGATAGAGGTATATAAAATCATGAGTGATGTTGAGAAAGTGGATAAGGAAAAGTTTTATATATATTCAATACAAGAGAACACTAGGTCAAATGAAAAATATTAGCAGCAGGGTTTAAAACAAAATAAAAAGTTCTTTCTCTTCACAAGTCAACTCAGTGTTGTTGTTGTGGAGAACCTGAGGAGGGAGGGAGAAAGGTAGGACTAAAACAACAATTAAAAAGGACTGTGTGGATAAATGGTGCTTAAATATTAGCCAGGATGGATGGAGGATGGATAAGAATAGTCAGAGGAGCCTAGGTTTGTCATGGAGATGATGAGAGATGATCGAGAGAGAGATCTGTCACTGGATCATTGCTCAGGGCACTCCAGGCACACCACCTGGTGGCAGCCACTGTCAGAAGACAGATGGGCTAGATGGTTGGACCTTTGATGCCTTTCTTATTCTCTTCCTTAATGATCAAATGATCTCTCCCCTGCCATCCATCTCCATCCTCTGACAAACAGAGGCTAGGGACACCATTCCTTACCCATCCTGGCTAATAGCCATTAATGGAATTAACCTCCATGAATGTATCCAGTTCTCTTTTAAACCCTGTTATAGTCCTGGCCTTCACAAGCTCCTCAGGCAAGGAGTTCCACAGGTTGACTGTGTGCTGCATGAAGAAGAACTTCCTTTTATTTGTTTTAAACCTGCTGCCCATTAATTTAACACACCTTCAGAAAACCTCATGCTGCCCCGCCCCTTCCTTGCCCCTGTTCCCCATCGACCTGAACCCCTTTCCCCCAATAAAATCACCTCTTAAAACCTCCCTAGCCCCAAAATACATTCTCCCCACCACCCTCTGCCCCCTGCTACTCCACCACCCCTTCCCGTCCCCCAGGCCCCTCTGCTGCCCGCAACACCCATGTCCATCTACCCTACAGATCAGTGCAATCGCCCCCAACTCCTGGCTGCACCAACCCCCATCTCCCTTCAATTGCTCCAGTCCCCTGGGACTCGCCCACTGAGCCCCTCACCGTGTTAGCCCCGGCATCAGCCTCCCATCTTCACTTTGGAGTGTGACATGGGGCTGGTGACCTTTCTCCCCACTTCTCCATGTCTTCTTAGGGCGGGGGTCAGATGGGTAGCCCCCCCCTTCAGAGGAGCCCACCAGATCTGTGCGTGGCAACAGCCAATGGGCCAGAGTGGGGACCTGGGCCCATCCCCATGGGACAGGAGCCACCATTGTGGGATGAGAGTGGGGCAGGCTTGCGCTCACCCCCACAGGGAGTCTCCTCTCCACACCAGGCCAAGAGAGAGACAGCAATTCCCCTGCCCCCACCCCCTGCCTACACATGCCAGGGAGGGGGGGCAAGGCTGACAGCTTTAATCAGCCCCCCAAGAATATTTTCACCAGTCACCTATGCACTTTGGTGTCTCCCTCTGAGGCACCTTTTGGTCTCCTGAGGACTGACGTGGTTTAGTCTAAAAATCTCTGGACTTAATATAGAATCATAGAAATGCAGGGCTGGAAGGGACCTCGAGAGGTCACCTCGTTCATCCCGCTGTACTAGGCAGGGCCAAGTACACCTAAACGTGACACCTCAACGTTTGTCCAACCTGTTCTGAAACTTCCAACAACAGGGATTTCACAACCTCCCTTGATAACTTGTTCCAGTGCTTAATTATCCCTAAATTTAGAAAGATTTTCCTCATATCTAATCTAAATTTCCCTTGCTGCTGATTAAGCCAAATGCTACTTGTCCTACCTTCAGTGGCCATGAAGAACTGTTGATCACAGATCTCTTTATAATGGCCCTTAACATATTTGAAGACTGTTATCAGGTCCCCCTCAGTCTTCGTTGCTCAAGACCAAACATACCCCGGTTTTTAACCTTTCCTCATAGGTTAGGGTGTTCGAAATCTTGTAGTGTTTTTGTTGCTCTCCTCTGGTCTCTCCAATTTGTCCACACCTGAAAGTGTGGCACCCAAAACTGGACACTGATGAGGTCTCACCAGTGCTGAGTAGAGAGGGACGGTTACACCCTGTTTCTTACATACAACACTTCTGTTAATACACCCCAGAATAAGCCCCTTTCACAACTGCATCGTCTTGTTGGCTCAACCCACAGATCCTTTTCAGCCGTGCTACCCCCTAACCAATTACTCCCCATTTTATAGTTTTGCATTTGATTTTGCCTTCCTACATGGAACACTTTGCACTTGTCTTTATTGAATTTCAGCTTGTTGCCCTCAGCCCACTTCTCCCATTTAGCAAGATTATTTTGAATTCTGATCATAAGAACATAAGAACGGCCACGCTGGGTTAGACCAAAGGTCCATCTAGCCCAGTATCCTGTCTGCCGACAGTGGCCAATGCCAGGTGCCCCAGAGGGAATGAACAGAACAGGTCATCATCAAGTGACCCATCCCCTGTCACCCATTCCCAGCTTCTGGCAAACAGAGGCTAGGGACACCATCCCTGCCCATCCTGGCTAATAGCCATTGATGGACCTATCCTCCAGGAACTTATCTAGTTCTTTTTTGAACCCTGTTTAGTCCTCCAAAGTGCTTGCAACCCCTCCCAGCTTAGTGTCATCGGCAAGTTTTATAAGCATCCTCTCCACTGCATGATCCAAGTCATTAATAAAATGCTGAATGGTACCAGACCCAGGACTGACCCCTGCGGGACCCCATTAGATGGATCCTCCCAGTTTGACAGTGAACCGCTGATAACCACTCTTGGAGCACAGTTGTGCACCTACTTTAGAATAATTTCACCTAGACGCAGTCCCCTGGTTTTCTTACGAGAATGTCATGTGGGACTGTATCAAAAGCGTTCCTAAATCAAAGGTATATAATGGTATCCAGGTGAAATTCAATGGTCTTTGAGATACAGGAGATCAGACATGATCTAATGCTTCTTTTTGACCGTAAACTCTATGAAACATAATGAATTAAATTTAAAGGAAATATGCGGATAAGACTGATAGATCAGAAGGAAGGCAGGAGTTTACCCCTGATATTGTTGAATCCGCTGGGATTTGACAGTCTCTGTTCTAGTCTCTGAATGATCGTGCTTTTATTTCTTTATGGCGTTCTGCTACAGAATCCTTTATCTCCAGGGTGTACGTAGGAAGACAGTGAGAAAATTGCCTGTAATCACACGTTGCCTGAAATAATCAAATAGTCCACAGAATTTGCCGACAATTGAAAACAAAAAGACTTCGGCACCATGGATTCTAGTTGCACCGAGGAAAGGGTGACTTTAAAAAGCCATCGGTTTGTGAGGCTCTTTTGCGAATGTAAAGGGTATTAATCTGAGAGTACTCATGATAAAAACCGACTTTTTTAAATGCACAAGCCAGCAGATAGGGCTCAAATCTTTACCTACTTCCCCACTCTCGCTGTGACGCCAAACCGAAGCTGGACTCAATGCAGTAGCCTAGAGATTGCAGGTGGGCTTGATTTGCAAGGGCTTGAGACCATCGACGTTCATGGTCAAATTCCCATAGGGCTGAGACAAGCTCCCATTGTAGCCAAAGGTTCAGAGTTTTCCTAGAGTTCAGGGGTACTTGAAAACAGGGCTTTGCTTGGGCCCATAGAGTGCGGGGCCAGGTCAGAATCTGGGTTCTGCCAATGTTTAGAGCTGGGTTCAGGCCCAGCTTGTGCTAGATGCTCAAAGCATGAAAATATTAAAAGAGATAAACTCGGAGTTCATAGATCGAGGCCAAACTGAGCCCTGCTTCCCACCCCCTGCCATCCCACTGAATTCGCCATTTACCAGCAGATAAAATAGCCCATTACATGCGGGAAAATGTACCGTCAAAACTACTTCTGCTGCTTTCAGTGTAAAGTCCAATGCCCCTGCACATCAGTGTGATCGTGTGAGATACTCCACCGTGGGAAGGGCTGCTTTTGCATTATTTCCAGCCCAGGCAGATTGCTGGAACAATCTCACACAATCTCTGCCTTTTAAGATTGCAAGCGACATTCTGCAGATTCAAACTGTCACCTTTGAGCACCAATCGGAACTGAACTGTGAACTGCCTAGGAGCCTCACCCAGGGCAAGATGTTATCGCTCGGAGACCGCATGGCAGACTCATATACGCCCCTCACGTGTGCTCCATGCCCCCGGTATAACAAGTTCATCGGCGATAGATAGCGCTTTGCAAGGACAGGCGCTCTATGGCTGTTTATGATAGCAGGGATTGAGTTACATGCTCAACAGCTGTAAAAATAGCCCTCCTTGCTCCCCGAATGACTCACCAAGGGTTCTTCCTGGAGGCAGCGATAAGATCATTTATCTCCTGTCGCCACCTACCCATCCTCCTTGCATGGATTCAAATTAAAAAGCCAGGCTCCTGCGCACGGTTCAATCAGCTCCGAGAACACGAGTCGTGAAGTGTGCGAGTTCCGAGTCCCGTCACACAAGAACGCGTTTGTGATCAAGAGCGGCTGTAACGTACGAAGCTCGTCTGGTACAGTGGGGAAGTTGTCCCTGTAGGCCGAGCTGTGATGTGATTTGCAGTTGGGATGGGGTCAGAGAAGCATCTAAGGGCTGCAGTGCTTAGGCAACGTGAGCCATGGATCTCTGGTTGGAGCGCTCTCTAGTCACACGGGTGTGAGGGGTACAGGCGCCGACGTTCTGATTTCCCCGGGGGTGCTCGACCCCCTGCTCCACCCCAGGCCCTGACCCACTCCAACCCTTCCCCCAGAGCCCCGCCCCGCCTCTTCCCGCCCCCACTCTGCCACTTCCTGCTCCCACTCCTCCGCCTCCCTTCCAGCGCCTCCTGCCCGCCGCTGAACAGCTGATCAGCAGCGGGCGGGGGGAGCGGGAGGATCTGATCGGCAGGTCCCACTGGTGGGTGTTGAGCACCCACTATATTTTTTCCATGGGTGCTCCCAGCACCACAGAGTCAGCGTCTATGGTGAGGGCAGAATTGGGCCTGTACTATTTTAACAGATCTCCAGCAGTTGTAAATTAGCAGAGCTCCATTGAAGCTGTATCAATTGACTCGAGTGGCAGATCAAAGCCACGGAGTTACAGGAACATTGCAGTTCTGCAGCTGGCTACTATGAAGGAGTTAATTTGGAACAGGCAGGTGGTGGGAACACCACTGCTTCTCAGGGGACAATCTGCCAATGAGAGCTGGCTCTGCGGAAGGGATGCTTTGAATTTGCTGCTTCATTGAAGGAACGTGCTGTCCTGGTAAGGCTGGAGTTCTGCAGAAACTCAGAACTTTCTGCAGCTTCTCTAGTTCTTTTCAGCATTTGTTAAACCCGGTGGCTGTTTTTCTGATTCGTCTCTGAGCTTGTGCTTACCACTGATCCTATCTCTACCTCAGGATCTGAGCTACCAGAGATGTAAACTCAGCTGAGCCAGCAGGGACCTTCAGCCTGTCAGAGGGAATTGTGGGTGCAATCTGAAATGTCCAAGGAAGGTCAGAGCGAATATCTCCCAGTGCACGGGGGGAGGTGGAGGAGAGGATGCATTTTTTGTGGCGTACCCCATCTGCATCTCTTCGCCTCTTAGCATGACCCTATGAGGGCTCCCTGGCTATTTGGTAATGCACTGTATGCACGTGAATCATTAAACACAGCTGACCTATGATTAACAGCGGGGTGGGAAGCGGGGAGGGGAGGGAGAAAACGTCTCTTTCCTTGGAATCTAGCTTTAAAGACTGTAGTTAATAAATCAAGAATGACCCTCGGAGGTGGGAGGAAAAGCGAACAAGCTAAACCCAACATACCCTTCTGCCCTGCCTCTGCGTGACTAGAAAACAACTGTGGGGCAGATCCCGGACCACGCTACAGGGCTCCCTGGCATGGGAAAATCCTCAGGTAGCATAGACACAGCTTCGCCCGCCCTGTGCTGCCCCTTTTTGGTCTCCCCTGCCCAGGAGGTGTGGTCTGAGCATGCCATATTCTGATGATCTCTGGCCAGCGTCACGGCCCTTAGACTATCATCGCAAGCCAGTGTAACTTAGAGCAACCTTCAGCCTGCTCTATGTTACCTGAGGGGCCAGACTGGCTCCTCTGGGGACCAGGGCAGTGATGAGGTGACTTAAAGCTCCTGAGGATTTTAATGGTTTGTGCGTCCTGCCATCTTGTATCAGGGAGAGGGGAAACTCTCGTTTCCTTTCAACAGCAGGGCTAGTCTGGTGATTGACAGATCCTACTCTGGGGCTGGATTCTGACCTCAGTTACATGGCTGTAAATCCAGAGTGACTCCAATGGCTCCGCAGAGTCACTCTGGATTATCACCAGCATCGCTGAGCTCAGGGTTCAGACCTGGGTGTTTAGCAAAGCGTATCTGCAGAGGCATTGTGTTGAGATGTTGATTAGTCAAACGCTGGCATTTTCCAGGTTGCCAATGAAATGAAAGATTGGGAAACACCTACATAGGTGCCCCTGGTCTCTAAAGGTTATGAAAATACAACTGGGTGGAAACAAAGTCCATCAGTTCACGAGAGTGGAACGCACGCCTGTGTCCCAATGACCCTTGGCCACATACGCTGCCGGTGCTAATGAAGGTAAAGGACAAGCTAAATATGGTTCATATAGAAAAATGGCAACATGAGGATTTTGTTCACCTGTAGGCCAATGCCCCAGTCCCCTCCACTCCCTGTGGCTGTGATCGGAGCTAGCCTGACTGTTGTTTGCCAGCAGGAGTGTGGATCTCACCCAGGGATTTTGCTTCCGTGTCTTTCAGGGTGCTTCGTTCTAGAGCAGCCGCTTTCTGATGATCTCGGTTTACATGGAACATTCCTGGAGTCTGGAAGGCCACCCTGCCATCTCCCAGGTCCCCCTTTGCATGTTGATCTCCTGGCACTGAGTCTATAGAAGGTACATAAGGAGGAGGGAGATCGAGATAAGTGCCTGTGTTTAGTCTCTCGCTTTGTGGAAGCAAACAACGGGATCCATCCAGGAGGCACCTCTGCTCTTTCTCTCCCCAGCTGTCACTGTAGGGCTGGCGGAAGGTTTGAGGTGGCCAGAGCGGAAGTCTCAGCGGGACGGTCTGGCACAGGACTTCAGCGGCTTCTGTTGAAAGAGGAGGAACAAAGGCACATTGCAGCAGTGGCACCTGGCCTCCTCTGCAGCGATAGGTCACCTCTGCCATTCAGTACATACCAGGGCTTTCAGCAAAGGGAGAAATGGCCCACCTAGGGGCAGATCCTCAGCTGGTGTAAACTGGCATTACTCCATTGCCTTCTGCAGAGCAACACCAATTTACACCAGTGGAGGATCGCACCCCTAGCCTCTGAATTATCCTGCAGGAGCCTTACAATTCCCCGTCTCCTGCACGGAGTGGGTATCTCTCTACAGTGGCTCAGTGGAATGCACTCTCCACAGCAGCGCAGGTGGAACTGTCGGGTCCCAGGCCTGTATTTAACTAGGTGTTAACCCACAGTTCTCACAGGTGTTTGCTTCCCTACATTCCTGGCCCTGCAGCGTTTTGTCCTGCGTCGTGCTAAGAGGTGGCTGCTAAATGAGTCAAGCTCCCCTTTAAGGGTGTTTGTGATCCCATGAGCACAGCCCCACCCCAGGTCAGGAGCGCCTGGCTGGAGATGAAGCAGTCACTGCAGAGAACAGCTGGTTGATCCTTTTTTTTTGGCAAAACATTTTTCCAATGAAAAATGACCAAAAATTTTCATTATGCTTGAAATTTCCTGTTGTTTTGAAGAATCAGAAACCACCACAAAAATCACAAAAAAACCCAACCAACAACTGAAACCTTTTTTTCAGGAAATGCTTTTGGCAAAGGACTCTCTCCATCTCCCCTCAATTTCTCCTGCAACAACCATTTGCATTTTTCGGACAGCAGATCCAGTGGTATCCCCCCTCTTCCCATCAATCACAACCAGAGAAAGACCGACATTGGAGTCTTATGCCCGGTTCTGGTGTTCACAATTTTAAAAGGCTATTGAAAAATTGGAGAAGGTGCAGAGAAAAACCACAAAAATAATTTGAGCGCTGTGGAAAATAAATCTTTTACAGTGAGAGATTTAAAGAGTTCAGCCTCTCTTGCCTGTCAGAGAGAAGACTGAGAGATGATTTGATTATAGGGTCTAACTACCTTCACAGGGAGAAAATACCAGATACTAAATCTAGCGGAGACAGGTATAACAAGACCCAATGGCTGGAAATTAAAGCCAAACAAACTCCAATGAGAAATAAGACACAATTTTTTAACAGTGAGGGTGATCGACCATTGAAATCTCACGATTAGAAGCTGGGACTGGACAACAGGGGATGGGTCACTTGATACATTGTCCTGTTTTGTTCATTCCTTCTGAAGCAGCTGGCACTTTCAGAAGACAGGATACTGGGCTAGATGGACCATTTGGTCTGCCCCTGTAGGGCCATTCTTAAGGAACAGACACCCCAGGGAATTGATGGATTCTCTGTCTCTTGATGTCTTCAAATCAAACTGGGCTTTTCCAGAAGTTGTGCTTTAGCCAAACACAGGCACTGGGCTCAAAGCAGCAATAACTAGCTGAAATTCGGGGTCCTGTATTACTGTACAATAGTAGTTCAGACTGGATGATCTAATGGTCCCTTCAGGTCTTGATATGAATGTCACAGAGATCCAGATGGATTTCTTGCTTCCGGGGCATCACTGAAAAAACTCACCTCTCAGGTCCTCCTGCAGAATTTTTCTGGCTGGTGTTCATGAGAGAGGCAGACGAGAGGCCAGCCTGGGTGTCAGGCCTGCAGGCTGAGTTTGCAGCCCGGGCAATTAGAAGAATCCCCTGTTTAGATTTGCGAATGGAGTCCATTTGATCTGGAAGCTGCTGCGAGAGAATAAAATATGCCACCTCTCTTTGACAATGTCCCTCGGCTGCGAGCAGCTGCTCTTGAACACAACGTCATCAATGTCTCGAAGCTTCATGGCTCTTTCTATTGGATCCTTTTTATTGGTGGCTATTTTTCAAGCAGCCTGGGCCATAAGAGTGAGCAGCTCCCAGCACGATGGGCTCGGCTAAGCCTCTGATATTCCAGCCGACCACTTCTGTGCTCCGTTTCCCTTCCCACCAGCGTGGGCCTCAGTTAAGAAGATTCTACTGCACAAGAAAACGGTGTGTGGCTGGATCTCTCCCAGACTGTCTAGGGTGACCAGATGTCCCGATTTTATAGAGACAGTCCCGATTTTGGGGTCTTTTTCTTATATAGGCTCCTATTACCCCCCATCCCCATCCCGGTTTTTCACATTTGCTCTCTGGTCACCCTAAGACCAGCTAGACCAGCTCCTCTGCTGCAGCGCCACTGTGTTATTAGTCACAGCCTTCACCGGATCTGGAGATTATATATCTAACACGCTACAGAGTGGACTACTTATTCTCTGCTCCATCACACCGATGTGACTCCACTGATGTCAAAGAGCCAGAGCTCCATGTGCTCTCAACCAGCCTCGCTCTATCGGCTTTAATGATATCACACTGGTGTAGCAGAGTAGAGAGAGGTGAAGGCTGGTTAGGGTGCTAGCTTGGGAACCCAGGTTCAATCACTGATCCTGCCACAGGCTTCCTGTACGCCCTGGGCAAGTCACTTAAGCTCTGATCCTCCCACTGGTTTCAGATACCTCAAGGCTCTGGGCTTTACTGTGTCTCTGCTTCTCTTTTCCCAGCTGTACAATGTGGCTCATTGCACTTCACAGGGGTGTTACAAAACAAACCCACTGAAGAGTGTGAGATGCTCCGTGCAGTGTGGGGATGGGGGCCATATAAATATCTCAGGCCCCCAGAATCCAATTCTCCCTTTAGTTACACCAGTATAAACCTGAAGTAACTAATGAAACCAGTGGAGTCCCTTCAAATACATTGGTGAAAGCAGCTGCTTCATTCTCTCCTTTTTCTTTATCTTCCGTTGTCATTCACACCTGGGAAATGGTCTTACCGACTCCATAGCTGGGCATGTGCAAATCTCTCTCTGTTGTAGGTTTTATGTGCGATATGCAGTAAAGAAACAGGTCTACACACTATCCTCAAGAAGGGCTTGGGCCAGTAGCTATTGAAGTCAATGGGACATTAGCTCAGTGGTTTAAGTATGGGCCTGCTAAACCCACGGTTGTGAGTTCAATCCTTGAGGGGGCCTGTAGCAGGGTGCTGGTGCACAAGCACCTAATTAGCCCCTGCTCAGCCAGCCTCAATCAGGGGAAACAGATTGGGGCTGGGGAGAAGGCTGGTGCCTGGCCTCAGGAACTGGCTGCACCTGTGGGCCTGCTCAGTGGAGAGCTATAAAGGCTGGCTGGCAGCCAGCGCAAAGGCGGGATTGGCCAGGGAAGGGGTAGTCTCCAGAGAGAAGGGAAGGGAAAACCCCTGTAAAGAGGAGACCAAAGCCTTGTAAACTTTGTATATAGTGTTGCTGGTGGTGGGTACTAGATATAAATAAAAACCACGGGTGCTGCAAAAGAGAAGCCTGAAGGTAAAGGAACCCAGAGCAGTGGGAAGGCAGGCCAGGAAAGGACCCGGTTACAGGGCCATTTGGGGATTGGTCCTGCTTTGAGCAGAGGGTTGGACTAGATGATCTCCTGAGGTCCCTAATAATCTATTTGTGAACAGGATCGGGCCCTCAATACAAGGGTTCTTCCCCCCTCTCTCCCATGAGGAACCCTCTCATTCTCTGTATTAAAACACCAGCCCCTCAGGACTCCCTGAATTTCTATGCAAGACTGAAGAATACAGTTACAAGGCTCAGCTACTTTCCTGTTTGCTCATGGTGGTGAAGTTTGGCAAAGCCAAGGCCCACCCTGTGTATGTTGGCCCTGGCTTTACACATAAAGCCACAACTATCAATAGCCAAGTGAAAACAAAGCAAAATAGTCCAGCTCGCCCTCTTAGCTCATTGAGGTTTTGTTATTTGACTCTGTTTCTGGGAATAAGTCTTGCAACACTTCTGGTTTACAATGCAATTGACAAGCTTGTTTATGTCAGGCCAGTGGCTACCAGTGATTTCCCCAGCGGATCAGTAAAGCCTGGGGCTGCATTAAGCAGTGTGCCTGGGAGATGTGGGTACAATCCAAATGCCATCCCAGGGAAGCCGGGCAGAGGAACGGCAGAAGGAACTTTTTCTAAGATGGAGCCTTCACTTCGGTGAAAAAAGAAACCACCATCCAAGTGCGAGGAAGAAACTGGAGGATGAGAGATTGTTTTATTTTTCAAAGCTTCTGTGAATGTCGGCCCAAGAATAGTAAAGGGGTCAGGAGGCCTATTGATGCGAGACGTATTTGGGCCAGATCCTTAGCTGCTGTCAATTGGCATCACTCCATTGATGGCAGCAATTGACACCAGCTGGGGATCTTCCCCTTTATTCCTGTTGTTTGTTTGGGTGGGTTTTTTATGCTTAAACACCAAAGAAATTCAGCACTTAGTCCAAGTCCCAGAGGTCTGTTCAGAACAGTAATAGGGCAAGGATTGCTTTTCGCCTTGCAGGACCTTCCTTGGTGGGGCGCATACATGTACAAACACACTCAGAGCCCGCTTGTTCCCCCATTTACACCAGCGGGGTAAATCCCCTCAGTGGGGCGAATCAGAACCTCACACGCTGACAGGCCCAGTCACCCCAGCACATACGGTCGAGTTGGACCCACACATGTACGGGCACAGGACGGGAAGGTTGGTCCTGGAGTTAGGGTGTTAGCTGGAGACTACAGAGATCCAGGTTCAATTTGCTGCTCTGCCTGCAGCTTCCTGTGTAACCTGGGGGAAATCACTTAGGCCCAGATCTTCAAAGGTACTTAGGCTCCCATGGATTTCAAAGGGATTTAGGAGCCTAAACACTTTTGTGGAACTGTTCCTCATCTGTAATAAGGGGCTAACAGGCCTGCAGTACCTCACAGCGGCATGGTGATGACACAGCAAAGACAGTGAGATGTTCAGACACTGCCCGGATGGGGGCCGTGTAAGTAGGTAAGACAGATAGTCCCATGTGCACACCAGGCATCTGATCCGGCAAATCCAATGGACCTACTTCCCTGTTGCCTTGGGCTCTTCTGATCGCTCTGCCTTTCATATGCACTTTGCACAGAGGCAAATGACAGGGGGCAGGACAACCGTGACTCGAGGCCCTCCTGCGGCCCTGAGCCAAAGCCTCTCCCTGACTTGGGTAGGCTTTGTATAAGGCCCCATGTATGGACTTATTATCTGTCTGGGGATCAGGGCTCCGTGAAAACCTAGTCCTAGCCCCATAAGCATAGGCCAGATCCTCCAAGGGAGACGGGCACCTCGGGCCATTTGGAAGTTCAGCGCCTTTGAGGATCTGTGCCTTCCAGACAGGGGCAGCTCTATGTATTTTGCCACCCCAAGCACGGCAGTCAGGCGGCTTTCGGCGGCGCGTCTGCGGGAGGTCGGCCGGTAACGCAGATTCAGCGGCATGCCTGCGGGAGGTCCACCGGTCCCGTGCCTTCGGTGTACCCGCCGCCGAACTGCTGCCGAAGCCAAGGGACTAGCGGACCTCCCGCAGGCGCTCCCAGGGCCGGTGCAACCCATTAGCTAGCATTTGGGGGGCGGCATTTCGGGTCTTTCGGTGGCGACCAAATCTTTGGCCGCCCTGGTCGTCATCGGCATTTAGGCGGAGGGACCTGGGGCAGGAGGGCATGGGGAGGGCCGCCTGCAGCAAGTAAGGGGGGGCACGGCACGCAGAGGAACCGCTCCCCGCCCCAGCTCACCTCTGCTCCGCCTCCTCCCCTAAGCACACCACCCTGCTCTGCTTCTCCCCCTCCCAGGCTTGCGGCGCCAAACAGCTGATTAGCGCCACAAGCCTGGGAGGTGGGAGAAGCGGAGCGGCGACGGCGTGCTCGGGGAGGAGGCGGAGCAGAGGTGAGCTGGGGCGGAGCTGTCATGGCTCCCGGGCCAGGAAGCTGCAGTGTGGGGCGCCTCAGAGCGGAGGGGGGGAGCTGCAGCAGGGGGGCTTCTCAGGGCAGGGGGTGGGGAGCTGCCACGGGGGGGGGGCTTAGGACGGAGGCGTGGAGAACTGCCACAGGGCTCAGGGAGCGGGGGTGCAAGGTGGAAGTTTCGCCTAGGGCGCGAAACATCCTTGCACCCGCCCTGGGCGCACCGCCAAAGGCAGCCTGACTGCCGCTCTCACAGCGACGGGCAGGCCGCCCCCCGGGCTTGCTGCGCCGGTGCCCGGAGCCGCCCCTGCTTCCAGACCGATGGCCCCTTCCTGCCAGTGTCTGAGTGGGAGGGTCTTTACTTGTTTTGTCTCCTAAGAGCCCACCTCACCAGGGGCCCTTAACAAATGATCCACGGCAACCACCATGGAGAATCCCTGGCGAGGGACGTGTTCTGGCAGGACATCTGCCCCCGAGCCAGGCTGCAGGCAGCAGCCAAGCAGACCCGGGGATGCAATGCTGGGGGAGGCAAATGACCCAGCAGCAGCAGGACTTTTGCAAATGTACAGAGCCTGGAGGAAAGTGCGAGCCATCCAGTAGACTGGAGCGGCCCTGCGGAGATCCCTCCCTTCACAGCCCTGAAGCGCTTCCTAGCGGGCCCAAGGGGTATGGGCAGCTCTGGCCAGGCAGTGGTCTCCCTCTTCCATGGTTCAATCCCCCACCCCACCCCCGGGGGAAGTACTGACCTAGCACAGAGAGGCCCTAGGTAAACAAACCACTGGCTGATGGCCTGTGTTTGTTGTTTCCCTGCATAGCTTCAGCCAGTAAAAAGACCCAGGCTGGGAGCTGCTGGAAGGCGCTGGGCAAGGAGCCGCCGCTTCCTTCCTTCCAGGGGGGGACAGCAAGTGGGTTGGCCAGGTGGGTCCCTCTCTTCCTCAGCCCCCCCCGCTTCAATATACCGATTCTCGGCCAGGTCACTATCCCCCCCCCTCCCGAGACGAAGTTCAGAACTGGAATAATACTAATAATAATTAATAAAAAGCAGCCCACTTAAAAATCTCCTGCTCCCCCTTTCAAAGGAGCCGCATTTCAAAGCCCCCGAGCCCACCCCTTTGCTCGCCTCCAAATTTTGCAAACTCTCACTAATCTCCCACGGGCGGCAGGGTAGGGAAGGGGGACGTTACCCTAGATCTGTTTCTGCTCTGAGGGGGCCTCCAGCCACGCCACGCCCCCACTGGGATTTAAATCCTCTGCATTTTATCCGCGGGGTCCCGCTGCAGCCCCTGAAAGCGCCTCGGGCAGCGGCGAACCCCCGGCCGGGCGGGAGCGGCGGCTGGCGGGGAGGACGGGCTGCGGAGGGGGGGTGGACAGCGAGCCCTGTGGTTCACTGTCTGGTGGTCACATGGCGGCTGCCAGCAGCCAATGGGGTCCTGCCCATGCTGCCTCGTATACCTGCCTCTTCGCTCCCAAGCCACACGCCTTCCCCGAGCTCGGCTCAGGCTGGCTAGCGGGGGAGCCGAGAGGCAGAGTTTGCATCAAGAGCAGGATTATGTCTCTCTCTCGCACACGCTCTCCCTTTGCAGGGAAAGAGACCCCTTTTCATAAAGCGAGCTGAAGGCACCCATTCACAGCCAAGGGGAGCTCGCCCGCCCGCTCGCTCCATAAAGGGAGACTTTTTTTTTTCCTCTCCCAAAAATAAAAGAGAAACGCACACAGCTCCACTCTGTGAAAGTCTGATGCTTTTACCGCCTGCCTGCCAAAGATCTAGAGCGATATTTTCTCGCAACGATTCGCATCCCCCCCCCTCTTTAAAAATAATCACAACCCCTGGCAGAAACCTGCTGCTTCTGCAAAAAGAAAATAAAATCCATCAAACGATTTGATTCTCCAAGTTATAAAAAATAAATCAATCGCCAGCAACAAAATTAAATTGGGGGGGGCATTATTTCGTATTTAACTCACCCCCCAAAAAATCCAGTATAAAAGAAGGGCTGCTGCTCCGCCCTAAATATAACTAAAGCCTTTGCTCGGGGAGAGACGGTGCCTTTTCCTGCAGCTTTATGAATGAAACTGACAGAGAGCTCGGAGTAACGTTCCTGCCGTGAAACTAACAAACTGGTAAATTTCATCGGTGGGTGTTGGTTGGGGGTGGGATTTTAGTACAGAAAAAAAAGGACGTTCTAGTCTCCAGATTGTCTTGTCTTTTGTGTGAGTGTGTGTTGGCTGAAGCGGCAGGGTCGCTGTGTTTTGAAGGCAACAATACAAACTGAATATATCCTGGGAAGCTGGTAGATTTTCCCAAATGAAAAGTGTATTGTCTTCTCTCTCTCTTTTCTTTTGTAATCCCCTCTTGTCTATGTGGAAGTAAACGGACTGTCATCAGGTTCATTTCGTAAGTGAGTCTAAAGCAACAGCAGCAGCAAGAGGGAGAGAGAAAAGCAGCAACTTTTCCTTTACTGGGCTGTGGTGATTTGATTCTTGGTTGAGGACAGGACAAGAAGCTTGTGTGTGCGTTGGTGCAAATGGAAAAGCGTAGATTTTGGAAAATTTCATGGAGTAAGTGAAAAGAGTTTTTACTGCCACATCTAAAATAAACTACTAAAAAAAAAGAGCAGCTCTTCAGCCCCACGCTTTCACCCCATACTCAATTGGCTTTTTGAAACTGCAGATCTTTTGAGACAGACAGCGAGGGAGAGAGAGAGAGAGAAGAAAAAAAATCCGTATTTGTAACTAAAACACATTGCATCCAGGGAAGGTTGACAGAATAAACCTCTTGTGGAGCTGAGCTGTACTGAAATATACAAGCAAAAATACCCAGCAGCACTCCTGTTTGCATACACGTAATTGCTAAGTGAAAATATTTCCAACTTTTTTTTTTAATTTGTAACTTTCTGATTTGTTTGCTTGCTTAAAAAAAGCTTTTTTTTTCCAAACTCCCCCCACCCCCGCCTAAAAGATAAAATTACTAGATCTAAAAATAAAGCAGTGGTTAAAAACTCCCCCCACCCCTTCCCATTTCTCTCTCTCTTACTGTGTGTTTGCGTTTGACAAAGAAATTATTTGAACTTCCCTCTGCCTCATAAAAAGGAAGCAGAATAGCAGTTTTGACATATGGATGTGATTTTTCTGCTCTGAGACAGATGCACACACAAAACAAACAGCACCAGGAACTGCTGCTCTGACTGAACTGGGTGTTGGTGCTCCCTTCACATGGACTCTTTCTCTACATTTCTGAAACTGCATAGATTTCCAGCCATGAGAAAGCGAAGCAAAGGACTGGGCTTTCTTGTCATGTGCCTCTCTGGCTAAAACTGTGGAAACAAACAAGCAAATAAAAAAAAAAGCTGGGAAGGAAGAAAAATAAAAGAAAAAAAAATCATCTGCAGCTGGATCCCTGGAAGATCCTTCGTCCTTCTACTTCCCTTAGAGATCGTGGATGCTGCAATAAGTCTCTTGGATATGGGATCATATTTGGTTTATCACAGCCTGGGTTTGATCCTCTGCTGCTCGGTGTTGAGTTCTGTCTATGCTCTGGTAAGTTACTAAATCTTTCTCCTGCCCATTCTGGAGCAATTGTTTCCTTTAGCTGAGGCTGTTTCCTTGATGAGTAATTTACTGTACCAGGATTTAGAAACAGCAAAGCGCTGGCTTTTTAGACGAATGTTTGATTTTGCTGGCAGATCTTTGCGCTGAGTCCTTGCTGCTGTTAGTCTGAAAGCAGCTACGCCAGATGAAATTAAAATGACTGTACTTTCGGAAGAATTTTCATTACCCATTTCCAAATTACTTTTACACTGATTTGAGCCAGCTACTAGACATAATCCTAGGATCAGCCCCACTCCACCCCCTACTGAAAGGCAACCTATTAATCGGGACAAAATGTTTGTCCGCTGTTCCGGATGACAATGTTAGTCTTAATTTAATCATGGTAAAGCTTAATTTCAGCAAACAATTGCTTTCAGCTCTGCGAGTGACTCTGTACAGTAGCATACTGGATCTGCTTTGCAGTCCAAAACGTCAGCGCATGGATGGCATATGGTTTATACTCAGGGGAATGAAAGTAGTATTAACCCTATATCATCTAAGAGTGTTTTCCATCTGTGTGTGTGTACACATATCATATAGAGTGATTTTATATGGTGAGATTGCTATTATATGAGGAGCTAATCTCTATTAAGACAACTATCTTCCTGAGTGGAACAAAAAGAGGTTTACATCGCAGGGTGGTACGGCCAAAGGCGACTTGCTCTGCTCATCTCTATGGATGAAGCGAAATGTCAGAAGGCATCAGCATTTGTACATCAAAAAACACACTGTGTGCTCCGTCGGCCCTTAAGTTACAAGACTATTGTATATGTCTTCCTCGCTCTGGTGTTGTTATTACTGAGCATGTTTGATGCTAGGCAAATGGGTAAGGAGGTCTGGGGTGATCACTGCCTGTGATCCTGTCCGCTTTTAGATGTAGAAAATGAAAAGTCCTTAGAACGGGATTCGGTCCCCCGGCCCTCACTCAAAGAAAGTTCCCATTGAAATTCATTTGGGAGTTTTGCCTGGGTTAAGGACTCGGGCCCATTGCTCGGGGATGTGGCAGAAGGTTCTAGCGTTCTGTTTCGTTGTTGTGTTGTGTTGTTGTTTTGTTGTTGTGTTGCCCGTGCAGTGGCTCTTAGTGAAACAAGAAAAAACAACTAGCATCACATACGTTCAGATTATCTCTAGACTCACCCCTCTCTGTCTCTGGGGGGAATAGGAACTTAGTCGCACTTGGAAGAAAATCAGTGGACACTGCAGAGATGTGCCGTTCAGGGGCCGGTGGCTATAGACTGCGTGAGGCTGAAACAGTTGGTGTCTGATCATGTTTCTTCTCCCCGGGTCCATAGGTGCTGGAACTAGGGGTGCTATTGCACCCCCTGATTCGAAGTGGCTTTCATTATATACAGGCTTTACAGAGGCACCCCCACTATAAAAATTGTTCCAGCACCCCTGCCTGGGTCTGATGTTGAACAGACCAAAAGCCAACATCGTCAGTGACTTCCAGTCCACTTGGGGTTATGCTACTATAGTAAAGTATGTGCCACCTGCTAACAACACATTTCTCAGACCTGCTGCAATTGAAGTCAACAGCAAAACTCCCATTGACTTCGATCGGGGCCCCCGGCTGGTGCTGATGGAGTACGGTCACTTGAATCTGCTAAATCTGTGTTGCCACAAACGCTAAGAGCGAGCATGGGCAGGGGGATATGCTGTGCCGTCCATCTAAAGCCTTCCCTGCTCCCCACCACATAGACACACACTGATTCTGCTACCCAAAAGCCTTGTGATCACTGGCTTAACGAGCAAATAGACTGTCTTTGGATCTTGTGGATTTTTAATGCCTATTTTACCAGTGAATTATTCATTGACAGAGACCAGACGTAGAGAGAAATCCCAGCAAACAGACAACTTCAGATCAGAAACTCTGGGATTAACTCTGCAGCATTGACCGGAGACTGAGATTCTGGCATAAGACTGTTGTTGATTGTGCCGGTACTCAAAGCTTGATTCTGCTCGCGTGCTGGTGTAAATCGAGAGTAAGTCCACTGAAGTGAACGGAGACACTTGCGTAAGTGCAAGAGACATCAGATCCGCTGTCCTTTCAGGGGGAGCTGCACTCTCTCTGCTCTTAGCATTGTCACCGTTCACTCTAGTTGCATGCAGAGGGCCAGATTCATTGCTGTGTTACTCCAGTGTCACTCCGGTGTAATTCCATTCATTTCAATCAGGCGCCCGCGGAGCTGCAGGTCCAAAGCACCTCGGTCGCTCTTAAAACACTTCAGCGAAGACAGCTAAGAAAGTTGTCTGAGGGACTGCAAAACCGCCCTTATGATCCATGGACTGGGAAGAAATTCTTTACTGTATTCCTCTCACCTCCTACTTCGGAGGAACACAGGGCTTATGATCCTGATTGTTAAAAGCATGTCATGTTGCTGACCTGCAACCTGTAACACAGAGCAGAACTTTATCTGTGTCGGGGGCCTGATTTTTAACCTACTCTGAAAATGAACGTGAACAATGCTGTGCGGTATTAACAGCTTGCACTGATAGAGCGTCTTTCATTGCTCCAACACTATAGTGACACGGGCCATATATGTAGCTAGATAGACGCTAAAGGATCCCAATGTGTTTAATAGACTATTCTCAGACGGCAATCACTGAAACGCAATCACCGCTGGGGTGTCTGGCAGTGAACACACGGCATAACAGCAACGGATTTGGGGTAGGAGATATTTTGGCCACCGGCCCTGGGGCAGATCTCTGCTAAAAGTGGCATGTGACCTTTAATGTCCATGCCCAGCAGACAGGACCTTGGTTAACAGACTCCCAGCCAGCGAACTCGGTTTATCAATTTCCAAAGGACAAGGGGCCACATGGGATTTGAAGCCGTGGATCTGGGGAAGCCAGGGACTAGGTTCTGATCACTTTGACTTCACCGGGCTTTATCCCACCGAAGCTGAGATCAGTGCGTGGCCCCAGGTATTTTAAACCAGATGCTTAGATCGCTAACCCATCCCTTGCACCTTTGAGTTAGACCTTCTCAGACTGTGGGCCGGGACCCCAAAGGGGACTGTGATCCCATTTGAATGGTGTCGTCAGGGCTGGTGTTAGACTTCCCGGGCCTTAGGGCCGAAGCCAGAGCCCCACTGAAGCTCTTGGGCTTTGGCGTCTCCCCCACCCGGGGTGATGGGGCTCGGGTGGGCTCAGGCTTCAGTCCCCACTCCTGGGGTCGTGGAGTCAGGTTTGTTACCAGAAAGGGGTCCCAGTGGCATGACGTTTGGGAGCCCCTGAGTTAGACCATTAAAGAGTGAATGCAGGGGAGATCGAAATTAGGGGTGTAAAGTGCTATGCAGTGTGTTCTTCAGCAGCTACACATGACAGGCAACGTCTTGGCTGCCTGAACCACTTTTCAATTAGCTTGAACGTTTCATACCGATAGGATCTTTCAGCCTCAGTTGCAAGGCAACGGCATGAAATCTAGTGTGCAGGGTAAGGTAAGAGACAGGGCTCTCAGGGTTAAATACTCCTCTCTCGTTATATTGCTGCAACTCCACTGAGCCTGATTCTCCCTTTATTGACATCGGTGTCTACCAGGAGTAACCCCGCAATGGAGTTGCAGCAGTGTAAAACTGATGCAGGTGATATCAGACTCAGGCCTGTTGACTTCAGTGAGATTGGCGGGACTGTAGGAGGTCTGGATTCTAATCTTTTGCTGTCTGTGCAAAATAAGGTTTTTAGAGTGGAATTCTGCTCTCAGCATAAACCCGGAGAAATTGCACTGATTTCAGTGGAGCTATTCCTGATTTACGCCAGTGTAAATAAGAACAGGAGTTGGCCGTAAGTGCTGGGTTCATACAGGCTGGCGTTTGTGGTGGAGACAAAGAGTTTATGAACTTTGCGGGGCAGTCACATGGAGGGAGACGGTTTGGTGTAAGCTGCAGAGCCCTGAAAATAAGGGGTTTGTAATAGAAATGTTGCATGCATCAGAAACTCTGTGTGAGGGGTGTCACTGGAGCATAGGACAGGGGGAGACCGCAGGCACTACGTCTTAATCCTAAAGGCGAGTTTTAAACATCCCAGCAAAAAGACTTCCCCAAAAAACCACCACAATAAAAAAAGCCTAGGGATTTTTTCCAACTGTTTCCCCTTCTCTCTCTTTTAACCTGGGTGCTGCCTTTAAGTGCATTTATCATCAGAACAGATGCTCTGTCAACAAGCCACTGTGCTGCATTCCATATGTATAATCTCCTGCCTGGCTTCATGGCAGAGCAGCTCAGTTTCACGTCCAAAGAGACCGGGCCACATCCTCAGCTGGCGTAAAGCAGCATCGCTCCAGTTGAAGTCGAGGCCGATATCTGTCAGCTGAGGAGCCAGGCCAGTCGTGTTTGTAACTGTCAGCACCAGGGTCCCTGAGATCTGAAAATCTCGTCATGCTCTTTGTGCCGCTCATGTTGTCAGCATTGCTAAGAAATCAGAAGTAAAAGCTGCCAATTTAGCTGATGTGCCAGGTAGGACAGACTCTTGCCTTGCCATAGTTGTTTTTTTTTTTTAGGGTGCTTCATGATGTGCAGGGGTTTCTGGACCAGATTCTCAGGCGATAGACACCAGCGGGGAATCTGGCCATTTGTGCACAAATCAGCTAGGACTCAGGGTATCTAGGGAAGACGGATTTACGGTGGTGCTGTTTTTACCTCTTTGCTTTTCTGATTAGAGCCACGTCTTCATGGAATTTGGCAACGGGAAGTGTTACATTACTTAAATTACAAGCTCTCTGGGCAAGGACTGTCGCTTTGTTCTGAGTTTGTACAGGGCCTAGCGTAATAGATTCCTAGTCTGTGGAGCCCAGGTCCTATGGTAATACAAATAATAATCATAGAGTTGACTGATTGCCTTCTTCCTTAAATAATTTACAGCTAGAAGGAACGGATCATCACACTCTGTCCCGATACACTGTCAAAAAAATCACATCTAGAGAAGCTGTAATTCTCAGCTGTCCAACTGCCTTTAAAAGCCTGCTCTGAAGTGCGTAAAACAATGGCTGAAATGTTCTTTTTTTTTTTTTCACACTTGGGAGGCTGCTGATCCAACCACAGTATATTTATGAAAGATAAAAATTTTGTTATTGTACTTTGGGATTAACAGATCTCCCTGAACTATAAATATTAAACCACAAAATACAAAGCAAACAAGCCTCGGCACTAGAATGTTGCACAGGGCGTGACTTACAAGCCAAGAAGTTCCGAGTTCCCATGGCAGATCTGACCTGAACGAGTTACATTTGGCCTAGGTGTTGCTGCCCTTAAAGGGAGAAGAGCGCGAGGGGTAAATGACTGTGTGAGGAGGATGTCAAGCTGCAAACGAGCGCTGGGAGTGAGCTGAGACACAGAGATCCGCTTGAGCTGCACATTTCGCATCTGCGCCTCCCCAGCTGACAGATCGGGGCTTTGTTGTTGGTTTTTGACTCCGTACAGCAATAGCATCCGGTGGCAATGTGCTTTGAGGGATTGTTAGTTATGCGGTGGGTGTTTCAAGAGGCCCTGGTCAAAGCTTAGGACCTCCAGTGTGCTAAGCAGTGCACACACAACCAAAACAAAGCCAGCCGCTGCCCAGAGATGCCAGTTCTCCCAACCTTGTCGCCAGCCTTGTGATATTTGATGTTTTTCTTAAATGCCCAGCTCCTGGAGTCCCGACTTTCCGTTTTCATTTACAAAAAAAAAGTTTCTGACCCTGGTGGTTGAGGAGAAAAGCTGGAATTCCCAACCCCAAAGGCATAAACCCAAGAAGGAAAATAAAAGAACCCCAGATGTATTATCCTTCAAAATCTCATGATTTTTAAGCTGCTCTCCTGTGGTGAGGGGCCTGACTTGTGAGTTTTGGACACTCCGAGTTGGCAACGCTGGATAAAAGTACTATGCTAATGCACCGCACTGTGGCCTGGGTTATGCAGAGGTCAGAAGATGATCATAATGGTACTTTCTGGCTTCCAAATCTATGCACAAAATCCTAGTCCCTTTGAAGTCAGTGGCAAAGCAACTTCTGACTTCAATGGAATCAGGATTTGACCCTGTGAATTAACACAGGAGCTTGGGAGTGTTAGTAATGAATTGTACAGTCTGGTTTTAGATAATACTTAGTCCTGCCTTGAGTGCAGGGGACTGGATTAGAGACCTCTCGAGGTTCCTTCCAGTCCTACGAGTCTCCGATTTTATGTCTCTAACAGAGGCAAATTTAAAGCTGCCCCTTGTAATCATGTGTCCTTATTAAGAAGCCACATCTGCATTACAGAGACAGTAGCAGCGTAGTTACGTCCACACTGGGGGGTTTACTGGCGTAGCTCTGTCACTAACGGGTGGGATTTTTTTCACACTCCTGACCCATTTAGCTATGTCAGTATAAAATTTAAGTGTAGACCAGGCCTGATTCTCCTCTCACATAGGGCTGGTCTACATTAGATTGACCCAGCTACATCGCTTGGGGTGGGGGTGAAAAATCCCCCCCCCCCCGAGCTACGTAGTTAAGCCGCCCTAAATCCTTGTGTAGACAGTGGTAGGTGGAGGGAAGAATTCTTCTGTCACCTCTCGGGGAGGTGGATTAACTACAGTGATGGACGAACCCCTCCCGCAGAGTATTTATCTACTCCCTAGACGATGTCGTTTCTTCATCCCCACTAGTACTGGGAAGCCTTTTGAATACTGATCCCTCTGCCCGGCACTCACCCTCTGAAACGGACGCCATCAAAATGAGCTTTATTTTGGGTAGGCGGCTTCTCTGCATAGGCGGAAAGGTTTCTGTATCCACTCAAATCGTGACAGAGGCGAGGCTGGGTCCCTTTGTGCGACTGCGATGCAAATAATAAATAGGAGGAATAATAATCAAAAAACCCAAACAGGTTCATTAGGGCAAGTGAAGTATTATGGAAACAATTCACCAGGATCTATCAAAACCTTATTAAAAAAATGTTCGGAGCAGGGAAGAAGGAATTCCCTCCTGAAACGCTTAATACCATCTTGTTTACTGGAACACAACTCATACTCAGCAATTTGGATGCTTCAGGCTACAATATTCAAGACCCTGAGCCGGCTCTCGAGAGCTATTATAATTAATACTTTCTTTTATGTAGCAACTTCCATCAAAGACACCAAGCAGCCAGTGAATGAATCCTCTGCTGAAGTGCAGCCGCCTCTGGGGCGGAACGTGGCAGTTCTTGAGCAATGCACAGTAACAACTACTAAAAGTCAGCAAGCGAAGATGAATCTTGTATCCAGCTGAGACTGCAAGAAGTGTTTAGATAGCAGAATGGAATTAACGGAATACAATTTGGGCAGAATAGTATGTGGGGCCGGCAGTGGATGACAGCAATGCCCCACATTCTGCTCTCAGACCCACTTGGTCGTCACCATTGCTATCCTTGAGGACACATGGGTGTAACTAAAGGCAGAATTTAACTCAGCCTCTAAATTGCTCTTCTAGGGAATAAGAATTCATATTTATCCTGCATACACTTAATCCGAGCCCTTTCTTTTCAAGCCATTGGAAAGACTCCACTTAACTTCAATAGACTTTGCATCAGGCCCTGTATTTACTAAAGGGGTAGGCCTTAGCATATTTTGGTTTTGGGGTGCTTTGATTTCCGGGTACCCCCTCGAGATCTCTTAAAGGGCCTGATTTCCAGGAGGTGAGTTTTCTGAAGATCGGGATCCTCTCCAAGTTTCTCCGATGGGGCACCCAAAACCACTAGCCCCTTTTGAAAGTTCAGGCCTTAAACATTGCTAAAGAACTTCAGAATCAGTGGGCTATTGGTAAGAGAATAAATGAAGCTGAACTCCTCAGGGCAGAGGCTGTCTTTGTTCTGTATTTACACAATACTCAGCCCAATGGGACCCTGGTTAGTGATTGGTGCAGCCACAATACAAATAATAAATTCTAACTACATCTAGCTTAAGGCTGAAGCATGTTGTTTTACAGCTAACTTATGCATTCCAAGCAGCGTCCCTCTGCATTCCCGGGACAGCCAGGTGGTAGGGCAGAGATTCAACCCTATGTTTCTTGCGCAACAAGGGGTAGAGCGTGCTAGTAATGGTCCTGGAGCCAGCCCACCTTTATTCCTCTATCAGAAAATATAAGGAGAAAGCCCTTGTGAGATTTCCCTATTGGAAACCTACATCGGTTCATTCCTTTTTTACATTGCCTGACCGCAGCATCGCCGAGTTTATTTCTCTATAGATTTCTTTGTATTGATGCCTCCCATAATGCATCTGGGTTGCTCCTCCTTCGAACACTTGGCTTCCCTCTCGTCCACGACTGCTAGGTGAGATCCTCAGCACATGTCAATCAGCAAAGCTCTGTTGGAGTTTGATAGCGCTCTGCTGAGGGTCTGGCCCAACATACACACACACTCATTGGCCTTCACACTTCTACCCGCTCACGCAGATACGGACACTCCCACCTGCAGACAAACGTCACCGACTTATGCTAACTAGACAGAAAGGGGGTCTAAAGAGATATCAGGTTGTCCGTGTAGGGGAGTGTTTCTCAAACTGGGGCCGCCGCTTGTGTGGGGAAAGCCTCTGGCTCCCTCATTCCCATGCAGGGGGCCAGCAGAGAACAATGGGCAGCTTGCCTCAGGAGATCTCCAAGAGCTTATCAGCCAATAGCAGTGTGGCCGCGGCCGTGCGAATGGCCGCTCGGGCTAACCGCCTGAGTACAATCCCACCAATCCCCCGGGTTAGCCTGAGCCACTGTGACGATGCTATTTTTAGGTGCTAGCTTGAGCAGAGCTAGCGCATGTACGTCTGCCCGAGCTGGGAATTATACCCCGACTCTGGGACATACCCAGAGTCACAGGGTGGCGAAGTGGCTTATTGAAGGTCACAGCTGGGAATAGAACCTGTTTTTCAAGGCTCCCGGTCCAGCACCTGATCCACTGGCTTCTGGTCCTGAAAATCCCCACTGATGGTGGGGCCTGTGCAGTGTGTTTGTTCCATGTGTGGGGGCGCACACACACACACACACACACACACACACACACACACACACACACACACACACACACACACACCCCTCTAACTGAGAGCGAAGGAGAAATTGATCATAAACTGACCTGTCTAGTTTCACCTTCTGAGCTGATTGAAATGCAGAACCAAACAGCAGAGAATGCCCAGCTGCATTTGCTTGTTTAAATGCTTTCCATGGTAATGATCTCTGGAGTCAGCGGCATACCAGGTAAGGCCAACTCTTTAATACCCGATTTGTATCTGAAAATAACCCATAGATGAGTCAGTGTTTGTGAAAAAGGTTAAAGATGTAAATTGCGAAGTCAGCGCTAAGCAGTATCTTTAACTTGCCAGACGGCTTTTCCCAGGGATGGCCTGGTATTGTAACTTATCAGGGTTCCTTGATGTTATCTTAACCCCTCTGCGCACCCACTACAAATCATTTATTTCAGTTCTCTCTTTCTCCATACACTCTGTCTATCTATGTTTTTAATTGTAGGTTTGAGGGATGAAAACAAGCTAAATAGCATCCGTTTAAGAGCCTGTTCCAGAGTTCATTGGAGTCAACAGAAAAACTTCTGTCGCCTTCACTGGCCTCTGGATCAGAGCCTAAATATCTGTATGTGGGGATAGACTGGTTAGGTACACACACAATCCAGCCCAGATGAGGGGGTATTTGTAAGGAACAGCCCCAGGCAGTGGGTGCAAGAACTCAATATCTTGGGAGAACAGTGAGGCACAAATGGACGATAGTTCAGTTTAGCTAACCAAGGCTGATGGGTGAGAGTGGGGAACCGGGAAGCAGGGAATCTATTTCTGACTCTGCCACTGACTTGCTTTGTGACCTCAGGAGAGTCAATGAACCTCTAGCTCTCTGCCTCGACATCTCCATCTGTGAAATGGGCATGACAATCTCGTTCCGACAGCTCCTCACACTGAGGCTTAATTAATAAACGTTCCAAAAGGGCCATGGGATCCTCCGATGAATGACCCTGTATGTGCAAAGCATGACGATTCTAACGCATCAGTTACACGGGGTTAGGAGGAAGAGAATGGAAAACGCCTTGAGTTACAGCAATCAGGATGCTCTGGCGCCTGATCACAATCTCATTCCCATCTCTGCGCATTAAGTCATGGAACTATGACCGGGATGCTTACAGTATAAATGCTCAGATAGATAGCTCAATTGGAGATAGGCCTAATCCAAACCCCAGCATTCCTGGTTACAAGTTTTGGGGTTCAGAAACTGAATCCAGATTCCAGCTTGGTCCATCTCTCCTAAGGAAACCCAGGACAGCTAGTTTCAAAGTACTTTGCAAAACCATCAGCCACATCACCCTTCTGAGCCAGTGCAAAACTTTTTGGGATCTCCTGGTGCATGCATGCACATCCACTCCACATAGCACAGTGCTATCTTCCATATAATTACCTATCTTCCCCGTTCGTGAGCACACCACACTGCTGATTCTTACCCAAAGCCACTGGAATGCATCAGTGACTTCTTACCCTCCCTCATCCTCTGGGCCCGATTGTGCTCAGCATCCACCAGCAGCCCCACGGATCAGCTCCTTTCCCTCCCCGGCACCAGTGCCTCCTGCCTGCTGGTGGGCCCCACCAATCAGCTCCTTCCCCTCCTGCCCAGAACCTCCCACCCGCCGCAGATCATCTGTTCAGTAACGTGCAGGAGGTGTTGGGGAGGAGAGGGCGCATTAGGGGGAGGGGACGGAAGGGGGTAGGAAGAGGTGGGATGATAGGGTTGCCAATTTTGGTTGGACATATTCCTGGAGGTTTCATCATATGACATAATCTTTAATTAAAGATTGCTCTGTAATTCTGGAGACTCCAGGACAATCCTGGAGGGTTGGCAACCCTACGGGGCAGGGGCGGGAAGCGGTGGGGTGAGGGTGGGGCCTTGGGGGAAGGGGTGGATTGGGGGCAGGGCTGGGGTGGAGCAGGGGTCGAGCATCCCTGGGGAAATGAGGAAGCTGGTGCCTATGGCCAGACGCCTCGCACCCCTTCAATGAAAATGAATGTCTTGAGCAGCAAAGAATCCTGTGGCACCGTATAGACTAACAGACTTGAAAATGAATGTCTTGTTTGTCCTAGCAGGGCTTTAAGAGTGGGATCAATAGAACAACATTGACCAGCGGATCTGTTTCGTGGTTAGCAATTGAAAAGGCTGCTCAGCTCAGTAGAGGGGAATGATAAAAGCTGGGCGGTCTGAGAGACACTCAGAGGACACAATCAGGGCAATCGATGTTGCCTGCTTATCAAGAGCTCTCAGATTACCAGGCCTGTTTGCCTCTGGAGTGATTTTTCCAAGGCTTCCTTCGAGCTGCACATTTCGCCATCGTTCTCTCGTTTGGCTCGCGGGTTCTAAAATGCCTGCTCTGCGGCAGGATGGTTAGGTTAGAAGGCTGCTTTCCTGGGAGTGGGTGAGGTGGGGGGGCGTTTCTTTGGACAAGTCACTTAAACCTCTCTGAGTGTAAAGTGGGTGCAGGGATGCCTGGGGCTGGATCATTTGTGAGGAATGAAGCCAGGGCCTCTGGGTCCAGGGACAGAGCCTTCGCTTTAGCTTGAGGTAAATTACCGAGTCCATATTTGACTCATAAATCGGTATCTGTGATCTAACCCCTAGAGGGAAACAAAATGCCACACCGTGTTCGCATGTGTCGCATGGGGTTATTAATTCACAGTCCATTTTGGTCAATTTCATGGTCGTAACATTTTAAATATAGTAAATTTCATGATTTCAGATATTTAAATCTGGAATTTCACGGTGTTATAACTGTAGCAGTCCTGACCCAAAAGGGAGTTGTGGGGGTGGGAAAGGTTTGCAAGTTTATTGTTGGGGGGTGGGTAATGCTACCCTTACTTCTGCGCTGCTGCTGGCGGCGGTGCTGCCTACAGAACTGAGCAGCTGGAGAGCAGTGGCTGCTGGCCGGGAGCCGAGCTCTGAAGGCAGAGCCACCGCCAGTGGCTGCGCAGAAGTAAGGATGGCCTGGTATGGTATTGCCACCCTTACGTCTATGCAGCTGCCGTGAGAGCGCTGGGCCCTCGGCCAGCAGCTGCCACTCTCACCTCACTTAAAAACTACTTGCTAACACAATCAGACATAAAAATAAAATTTCACTGTGCACGATTACTGAAAAACTGCTGACTTTCTAATTTTTAACATATAATTATAAAATAAATCAATTGGCATATAAATATTGTACTTACGTTTCAGTATAGAGAGCAGTATAAACAAGTCATTGTATGAAATTTTACTGTGTACTGACTTGGTTAGCCTGTTGTAAAACTAGGCAAATATCTAGGTGAGTTGATGTACCCCCTGGAAGACCTCTGTGTACCAGTTGAGAACCACAAAAGACCAGATTTCTCAGGGGAGACCAGATTTCGTGGTCTGTGACATGTTTTCCATGGCCAAGTATTTGGTAGGGCCCTATTAATAGACGGAACACGGGGTGTTGTGAGGCTTACGTCAATTAATGTTCACAGGGTGCTTGGAGATCCTCAGTTGGAAAGGGCTTCAAGAAGGCAGGGTTATTATTACCCTCCCTGGAGCTCTCTGGGAACCTTTTCCGGTTAGCTTGGCCTGCCTCCGAATGCCTCATTTCCGCTTGCTTTCCCATGGCAGGGGTCGAGTCGTCCGCCCTTGTGCCAATCCAATCCCTTGTCCTAGGGCTTGTCTACATGGAGAGTTAGCGCGTTTGCCAGCGGCAGTATGCTACGCTGCACGCTGGGGCTTTCGCCACGCTGTAGCAGTGTCCTTATGGTGAGCTGGGGGTGACTGTACTACAGCCCGAAGTCAACCTGTGTTAGGTCAATTTACAGCCCCTGCGGCGATGAGTGCAGTGGCTGATGTCCACACTGCCCTCTTTCTGTCGGGGGTGCGCATCCTCACTGAAGAGAGGCAGTGGGGGGGTGGGGGTGGAGAGCCAGGGCTCTCAGCTGTGCTTGGCTCCTCAGCCGCGAGCGGGGGTCCAGCTGCCTGGGCGTCTCGCCTCCCTGAGCGGGGAATCTCTGGGCCGTAGCCCGGCGGGGAGCCGGGGGCACCCAGGCTCTAGCGGTCCAGATTTCCGGTCAGTTTCACGGCTCCAGCAGGGAGCTGTGAAATTGACAAGACAGCCAACAGGATGTAAGCAGTGCAGAGACTGTGTTGCCCTAACTACAGCGACATAAGCCCTGTGCCTCTTGCGAAGGTGGCGTTTTTCTGTCAGCGTCATAGGGCGCTTACAGTGGTGGGACGAGGCTGCACTGTGTACACTGACGAAATCAGGTCGACCTAAGCTGCCTTACGTCAACCTGAGTGTGGAGTGGAGTGACCCGTCCTTAGCGTGCAGCAAACGGGTGCACTGTCGATTCACGCTCCGGCTTACCGGGCAGTAGCTCTGCATGTCATCAGGCCCACAGTGTTTCAAAGCATCTAAATACATCAGCACTTGTAATCAAGAGGATGGGGAAAGAGGTACTGAAGCGAAAGGCCAGCGCTGGCACAAGAACAAATGGCAATAACCTGGCCAAGAATAAATTGAGGCTGGAAAGGAGAACAGGGTTTCTCACTGTCAGAGGAGGGAGGTTGGGGGCGGGGAGGGCAAACAATCTAAGTAGCTGGAAGTTGGAGCTTGATGTATTTACGAAAGAGATTATCGCATGGGGGTGCCTGTGACAGCAGGGGATGGACTCAAAGACCCAGGAGGTTCTTCCAGTCCTTTGTTCAAAGCAGGAGCAACGAAGCTCCCTGAAAGCGGGGGGAACCACCGGCACCTGAACTGTGGCCTTGTCCCCCACAGCACCCCTTCCTCAGAGGCCCTGACCTCACATCGCCCCTCCCCCCGAGGCTCCGCCCCCAAACCGCCTCTTCCCCCAAGACCCCGCCCTCCACTTGCTCCTCTCTGCCTCCCCCGCCCCCCGTCACTTTCCCTTACAGCTGGTAAAAAGTGATGGGGCCACGGCCCCCTGGTCTCCATGTTCTGGTGCCCCTGGTTGAAATCAAAGTGTCCCTGCCTCATGGGCTGGTTTGGAGGAGACAAGGGCCGGATTCTCCCACCGGTGCCGATTGGGAGTACAGCAGATGGAGTTACGTTAGCATATGACCCAGAGAAGCGCATCCAGCGCTGAACTCATCAGGGCAGCCATGTCAGCGTCACATCCCCTTCCCGAGTGCCCAAGCCATTCCACCCACCAGGTCTCTCATCGGATTTGGGTCTGAATCATGCTCCAGTCAGGGATTTGCCACATCCCAACTGTACCAGGCGAGGCTTGTGGTCTTTCCTCCTTTTCACTCAGCTGGAGAAAGATTTCAGGATTAGACCCTGCAGGACTTGTGTATTCCTACTACCCTGAGTCACACTTTAGCTTTGCTCAATTAAGCTATAAGCGTCTCATTGTAGGATTCCATGGCAGGGCATCAGCTTCATTGTCGCTTCATTTCCAGTCATGACTGTGTTTCATCTGCCTTTTGCCACACACCATAATTGTGTGTTTGTTTTTTTCATTCCTGAGATCATATTCTCTCTCTGACTTGCCGTAACCTCATGATAGAAACCACCAAGTTCCCGGGGCCAGATCCTCAGCTGTCAGTGAGGCCAGATCCCCAGCTAGAGTAAATCAGCATCGCTCCATTTTGCAAAATTGTTCCTGAGCTCCTTGGTCTGCCTTGCACGAGGGATGATGACTGTAGGAAGGGTTGGAGATCCAGGTCAGATAAACATCCTAAACATTCAGATGCTTATCTGAACTCCACTCTGCTGCGCTTGGGTTAGCTTTCTTGTGGTTGGTTGGCTGGCTGGCTTCTTTGGGCTGCCCTACTTAGGAAATACAGTACTTCTTGCATGCACTCAGCTGAGAACCGCCTTCGTTGTGGCATTTTGGCCATGCCTCTTTCTGATCTAGACGGAGGCCTGATGGTGAGAACGGGGCCTGCAGACACAAAGGAGGTTTTCAGACTTTGGAAAAGGTGGGGGCTCAGTTGCAGATTCAGGTCAGCTCTTAATTACGCCCGTCTCCAAGCCCTGCTTAGAAGTCAGGCAGCCCTATACGGACGGCATCTTATCCTAAGAGATGCTGAGAGCGGTGAAGCTCTTGTTGTCGTTATGGAGCCAGCTGGAACCAGACACAGGCTAAACCAGATCTCTTGCAGCACCTTAAGCACTGGGTGATCACTGAACACGGCACCGGGTTCTGAAATGTACGACCTGCTTCTCAGCTTGCCGACACCGATTTTCCCCGGGGTGGTTTTACACTCTGATTCTCCACTGGGCCTTGTGTCTTGTGTCCTCTCCGCAGCGTGTGCGTAAAATGCTGCCATTCTCAGCAGATAGCATTTCACGCCCATTTTGCACAAGCATCTGTGAAAACCATAAGCAATTGGGCCCACGGACTTCGCGGGGATTGCTCCTGATTCACCCCGTGGTTGGCATGAATCAGGCTCTTGGGCCCAGCTCCTCAGCTGGTGTAAATGAAGCTGATGGAGCCCCGCCAGTTTCCAGCAGCTGAGGATCTAGCCCCCCGATCAGCCTATTTATTAACAAGTCTGCATGCACGGCAGGGTTCCACATAGGGGTCAATGCGGGCAAGTTTTCTGGTTTGGCTGGTGGAACTGAGTCAGCATGTCTCCGGGGTCAGGAAGATAAGGGTCCTAAGAACAGCTGAATAAGCAGATCTCTGGCCAAATGAAGGAACAAACAAACATTTGGCTTCCAGCCAGCCATGTGACATAAATAGACTTGTGTCAAGCCAGCCCTGGGTCAGGACAGGCTAATCCTGTCAGCTTCTCTGGGTGCACTGCGGCTGTCTCCCCTTGCTCCGGTGCCACCTAGCCTGCTTGTGGCTTTGTTGGGCTGGCTCCTTCCCTCACTCCCCACATCCCTCTCATTCCTAGCCCCGCGTATTCTCCCAGCGCAACGCTGGCCCTGACGTTAGAGAACGTGCCTAGGGAGTTCTGCACATCCAGCGTGCACAGCAGCGAGTAACTGGACTGCACAAGATCTTTAGGCCCAGCCTCCCCAGTAGATCTGCGCTTCCGCCTGTTGTTCTTCTGAATTTCTGTAGCTAAGGGGCGGGGGCACGGCAGGGAGGGTGCATGCAGAATGAGAATGCGTAACTCCAGGGGGGCTGCCGCCTGTTCTGCTTCAGACAGGACCTGCAAGCAAGGGCCCTGCAAGACGTCGAAACACTTCTGCTTCATCTCCGGGGCCAGGGCAGCATTACCGCTGTCATGTTGCAACCAGATTGCATGGGACAGAGCAGAAGGAGACCCATCAAATTCTCCAGTCCATCTCCTGGCCGACACATCTCATTCCCCTGCAACATGCTCCAAAGCGGCCTGGCCAGCCTAGGGCTAATAGTCACAAGGGGCGGGCCAGTGTTTTCCTTGGGACATCACTTCACAGCGTAATGGATCTTCTTTGTGTCAGGGTGTTTAATGACAGAAGGCCAGATTGTGATCCCTCCATGCTCAGTGGTGCCTTTCTGCATGAATAGGCCCACCGAGTCCAGTAGGACTTCATAGAATCATAGAATGTCAGGGTTGGAAGGGACCTCAGGAGGTCATCTAGTCCAACCCCCTGCTCCAAGCAGGACCAACACCAACTAAATCATCCCACCCAGGGCTTTGTCAAGCCTGACCTTAAAAACCTCTAAGGAAGGAGATTCCACCACCTCCCTAGGTAACCCATTCCAGTGCTTCACCACCCTCCTAGTGAAATAGTGTTTCCTAATATCCAATCTAGACCTCCCCCACTGCAACTTGAGACCATCACTCCTTGTTCTGTCATCTGCCACCACTGAGACCAGCCAAGTTCCATCCTCTTTGCAACCCCCCTTCAGGGAGTTGAAGGCTGCTATCAAAGCCCATGTCTTATACTTAGATTGCCAACTCTTTGGGGCGGGGTCTGCCTTTTTGGTCTGTGTTTGTACAGCACCTAGCACACTGGGGTCCTGCTCTGTGGCCTGGGGGCCTGGGCACGAACACACAGGATAATCTCACCCCACGTGAGCGCCTCCTTCTTACTCACACCATTCGTAGCATGAACCCACTACCACCGAAACTGGGCTCCTGGCTGCTTTGTGTTGCAGGGGTGAGGCAAAGCACCCAGAGAGTCCTGGAGAGCCTGGCACATGGTGCTTCCAGCCCTGACACTGGGTGAGATATTGGATCTTAAAGTCACAGCCTTCTGATTACACATTTTCTTTCACACATACACACATCTGCTGGCACACTTCACTTCCAGCATGGCATTGGGAGATGGTAGCTCACCAGCCACCTGCATTAGAGCATAATGCTTTGTGCCAGGTGAGAGCTGAGCTGTCCGCAGGGATCCACCTGCTGCAGCGGTGTCACACTCATTCTGTGCACGGGGACGAATTCCAGTTTAAATCCCCACCCTTGGGCGGCAATATAAAGTTAGGATTTGGAACTTGCCTTCAATCCACCGACATCGCGGGGAGGTTTGCAAAGGGTGGGCAATGGCCTTTGTATGGAACCTTTAGGGTGGGTGTGACGGGGTGCGACTCACCACTGCGGCGCCTCCTATGGGCTGTCTGAGGACTTAGCGCTGCGCCCTCTGCTGGTCGTGTCTCACCCACTGCCACCTCTTTTCCTGGACCCATGTCACTCCCAGGACCACGGCATCCTCTTCATGACACAGCCACTCTGTTCTCTGCCCTTCTGGGGGAACCTGCAATGTATTGTCTGGCCACTGCCTTCAGTGGCAGCCTGCAGTCCTTGGTCGAACCACTTCCCACATGGCTCCAGCATCCTCCTTGCCTTTGCACCAGGGCCTCGTCTGCGACCCCCAACAGCCAGCCAGGAGCTGTCTCTTGCTCCCTCCGCCCCTGTTGGCAGCACTGCTCTGTCCAGGGTGCTGGCAGTTCTCTCAGCCCTTCAGGGACCCAGTCCTTCCTCCCTTGGCTGCCAAAAGAGAACTGCCCTCCTCTGCCTTTTTATATGGTCCTGCTTTGCCCTAATTGGTTGCTCCCCTCAGCCCTTCGCTGATTGGCTGCCTCCCGCTCAGCCTCCCTAGGGCTGCTTTTAACCCCTTTTCTGCCACTGTGGGATTGTCCAAAGGGCCTAACGGAGTTAAGTTACCATCTCCCATGGCATCATGGCACCTAACACCCTTAGGAGCCTTTGAACCCCCCGGACTTCATTATTTAGTGTTTGTTCAATGCCATTCAGCATCCTGCGCTGAGGAAATCCACTCCCTTGTAGGATCACTGCTGTTTTCCCTCTTTGCTTCTCTTTCTTCTTCCTCTGCTTCCCTATTTTTGTAGGCCTCCTCTGTTCATTCCTCTGCAGCAGCTTCCAATTCCATCTCCCTTTGGGCTTCCCTTCCACAACCTTCTCCATTCTATCCATAATGAACTAGGAGTCAGCACAGACACTTCAGTGGCATTGTTAGAGTTCAGAGTTAACACTACATTGAGATGAATGAGTGACAGAGTGAAGGAGTTCACTCCTCTCCGAGCTATTGTCTCAGGCTGCCTGCAGATTCAGGCACAATGTGCTTCATCAGTCTGCACTGTGGTTCACATTTTGCAAGGCTTCCTTCATAGCCATCTATTGGTCAAACTTGGTATGAATGAGCCCCAGTAATCCAGGACAAGAAAAAAGATAAGCTGTCAATGTAACTTTGGTAGTGGACCCAGTAGCCAAAGAGAGAAAGAGAGAAGTGATGTAAAACCAGGTGCAAGAAATAATATTGGCAGCAGCAGTGGCTAAGAATGTGTGGAAGGAGGATAAGCAGACAAAGCAGACAAAGAGGAAACGAACAAAATACAGGGAGAAAATTAACATATTCAAATATTAACAAATTAAATTAACAAAATTAAAATATGGTGTGTATGTGTGGCATGGGAACAAAGCATGATATGTATAGGGATTGGCCCCGAAAGTGAGCTGACCAATCAGAAAGTGCAGGATATAACACAGAATGGAAGACACATGCGTCAGTGCAGGGGTGAACTAGTATGTAAAGTAATTCATACTGGATCTGTGGTATGCCCTGGACTCACCCCCTGGATGTGAGTCTGATCAGCTCTGCGGTAGCCTTAGTACATGCCAGTAAAGAAACTTGAGTGACGAATCCAGAGTTGGGCTGAGTTCTTGGGAACTGAGAGGTTAAGGTCTTGAGAGAAATCCCAACACCATGTGAGCGAGAATCATACTGTGTCTTTTAAACGAACGCTGAGATGCTGCACAATCTGTGTATGTTGTGTGGGGCATATCAGTCTGTCAAATGGGACAGATCTAGCCCATGAATGGGGACTAGTTTGACACCTCGAACGACTGTATCTTTTTCTAGTGCTTCTCAGCTACTATAATCATGTCTGACTTTAAAGGGGAGAGGCAAAGCAAGGTAGCAACTGGCATGGTGTGACTTTAAGGTCCCATCCCTTGTATAAATCATCAGGACTAAAAACAAATGCTGAAACCACAGGAAAGGTAACTTCATGGAATCATAGAATATCAGGGTTGGAAGGGACCTCAGGAGGTCTCTAGTCCAACCCCCTGCTCAAAGCAGGACCAATCCCCAACTAAATCATCGTCCTTGGTGTTCCAGGGTGTAAGGAGCATGCTAGCAAAGACGCTCCGTAAGATACCAGGCTTTCGATCTCTCACTGGCATTCGCTATTAGGGCTACTGGTGCAGGACCTCGGGCCAGTGTCATTTTCATTCCCAGTGTGTGGTCAGTACTCAATTCTGAAACGGGTCTGAGTTGGGAGGGGCAGCGGCTTTGGGACAGGGAACGGTGTTTTTCCCAATAGACTGAAAGAGGAGGGGAGGAGGAGTTGTGGGGCAGCCTTGCTCAACCAGGACAGGGAGCTGCTCAGTCACACCGGGGGGATGAGAAGGAGCCGCTCCTTTTAATAGAAAGGGGAAGTTGCGCCCCCCCCAAATTACTCCATCTTTATTTCAACCTTCCATCCCCCCCATTTTACAGACAGCGGTGCAGAGACTTGCACATGGTCCAGCCGCAAATCGGTGGCGGAGCCCAGACTGAAACTGACAACTCCTGGCTCCCAGGCCTGTGCCTCGGCCGGTAGACAACACTCCACGCCCTGTCTGATGCACAGGACGGGGGTGCTGCGTCCTTTCCCTGGGCCTGGCCCACTTCAATCCCTTCCCCTGCCCGTCCGGCTCTGAGCTCTGCCGGCCCTTAGCCTGTCCGGCTGTCCGGCATCTCCCAGCCTCGTGTTTACCGAGGAGCAGCGCGGATGACGGCGCTGACTGGCCGCACTGGGAAGACGTCATCTCCCGGCTCTCCGCCGCACACTGAGGGTTTAATGTGCCATCCGCACAGTGGTCGCCTTGTTGCAGCTGCAGCTCGGCAAGCGGAGCCCGGCGCTCTCTTCCCCACGCTGGGCTCGGCCCAGATTTTTTGGAACAGATCCTCTCAAAGAGGAGAAGGGGGGAGGGGAGGAAGGGAGAGCCGGGGGAACTGGGCCTGTATTGGCCACATCTGAGGCTGTTGCCGAAATTGGGCTTGCCCTGTCCGCCAGGTTTACAGAACGCGGCCTGTGACTCAGGCCATCAATCACCGTTCTGGGGCTCGGGACGGGGTCAGATACCTGTGGTTTGTTGCATGCCGGCAGAGTTAAATATCTCCAGAGACACGGTACCGCACAGGGCTCATTAAAGCTCCCATCTGCCTCTTTGCAGGGGGGCCAGGGGCCGAGGGACAGGTGAAGGGGTTAGATGCCGGCTCTAGCAGCAGTAAAAAAAAATCTCAGTATATTTCCCAGCTGCCTGGGTGGGATGCGAGGGGGGATCCTAACCCCACTTGCTGCTTTTCCGCTCTCCTTTCTCGCGCCTCAGCCACAGGGAGCTGCCCAGGACTGCTCGCTTCCCGAAATAGCTGGCAAAGGAGCACTGGATGTGATAGTAAAGGGGGAGGAGAGGCTGGGGCGGGAAAGGCACGGGGCTGGGGAGGAGAATCGCTTGAAATCCTATCGCACCGGGAAAAAGAATGAGGCAGGGCCCTTCCGACTTGTTCTGCCTCCCTGTGATTCGTGTGTTTCTGGAGATCCCTGCAAACATCTGCCTCGGTTTTTCAAAGACACCCAAGGGAGTTAGGAACCCAAATCCCGTTGGCTTTTAGTAGGTGTTGGGCACCTAGTTTCCTCTTTAACGCCCCAGCCCTTTTCATTTTTTTCTTTGGATCTTGGGGCAGATTCGGGCGAGACGTAGCCTGTGATGTATTTGTCTGTGCAACCGTTAGGCCTTTTGGAGGGTTTTTCCCCTGCTATGCGCTGCCCCATAAGGACTCTGCTGTCTGCAGAGACAGAGGCAGCGGTTTCTGCCGGGAGTCCAGCGCAGGCTGGCTCAGGAGAGATGCCCCCCCAGCGCTCTCTTCCCGGCGCTTTTGCTTTCATCCCTTGTTGCATGTTCGTTGGGTTGGCTTGATTTAAAGGGACAGTGACTCAGGCTGGAATGATCTAGTTTCTCCTGGGGGATGGAAAAATGTTACAGGATGGAGCTGAGGGGATAGAGATATGTGGGATGGAAGGGGAAGGGCAAAAGAAAACTTGTGCTGACCTGACCTGTTAGACTGGGAAGAGATGTCCCAGGGGAATGGCTGGAACACTGGGAAAAATACCGGAGGCAGCAGTGCAGCCCAAGGCGAGAGGCCCGGACTTAACCCCTGTGAAGCCACACAAACTGCGGACCCTGACCTTTTCTTCTCCTGCCAGCAGTGTAGCAAAGACCTACGTCAAAGGAGATTGGTATCATTATACCCATTTTACAGATAGGGAAACCAAGGCACAAGGTCAACCAGTGACTTGCTTGGGGGTCACCCAGCAAACAAGACTGAGTCAGTCTCGCCAGCTACATGCATTGGTAAATCATGAGTCAAAAATCCCAAGCTTGGCTTCAAACTCATGAGGTTTTGAAAAAGAATGAAAGGAAGGTTCTTTCTCTGTACCTGCTGGTTGCTGAGGCTGTCGGGCTCCCCATTAAAAGCTTTTCTCCACAGCCATGGGGGCTAGACATTGCCTGTTTTATTTGAATGGAAGCTGAGAGTCTCACAGCTAATGTCACAGGAGCTGGGGCTTTAAGGAAAACAAAATCATGAGAACTGGCAATGCTGTTGAGTGGCTGGCTACCCCTGCCCTTGAAAGTGGGCAAATCCAGACCAGAAAGTGCTGCTGCTAGGTGACCGAAGGCAAGTCACTGGTTGACCCCGTGCCTCAGTTTCCCCATCTGTAAAATGGGGATGATGACACCAACCTCATTTTTAGAGCGCTTTGGATCTGCTCAGGAAAAGTACTGGATAAGAGCTGGATATTATTGCCGTCATCGTCGAGCGATCTAGCAAAAACTGGGGTGTGTGTGTAAAGAAGAACAGTTGAATGTCAAGGCGAGGAGGCTTTTAGGTTCAAATAGGTGTGGCCGGGGGAAGGGCGGGGGCTGTACAATGATTAGTTATTAGCCGTCAGATCCCACTGGTGCCCGAAAATGCCATGCAGGTGAATGACAAAGGCTGTGGCTTTCTATAACTCTGGACTAAACTACTGCCTGGTCCATATGCTGTGACCCTCTCCTTTCTCCGCCCCCCACCCCCACCCCCCGTAGCAATAGTCTGAGATTAGCTCCCTATAGATGTTGCTTTACAGATACAAAGCAAAGCTCCTGCTCCAAAGAGCTTGCACTGTGAGTCCCTTACTCATTGCTTACCTGAGTCGCTCTATAACAACTCAGCAGCGTGGGGAAGGGGTTCATGGTCCAGTCTGTTTGCCTGTACTGGAAAATGTACTACAATTGTGAGCTATGGCTTTAAATGTTCAGGGGCTGTCCTGGTTCAGAGAGGGGGAAGCAACTTACCCCAAGATCACTCAGCGACCCAAGCTGGGACCTGCACCCACATCTCCTGGTTCCCAGCCCATTGCCCTGTCCACATGTTCGGTGATGGCGTTCTCTTCTCACGCTGCTTATTTTGATTGGGCAGCTCAGTTCCTGTTTCCCTCGCTAGCTAGGTTAAGCTAACCTGGCAGCCCTACCCACATTACGATAACGCTTCCATTCGCTGTGTGGAGGTACCCTCAGGCAGGAAGATCTTGAGGCAGGGACTGTGTCTCCCCATGTGTTTGTACAGAGCCTAGCACGGTAGCATCCAGATGGCCTCTCAGTGCGATACAAATCATCGATTACGTTGAAGGCCCTGATCCTGCCATCTGTGTGGGGCTCCGTTGACTTCAGCGGGATCCGCCGTGTGTGAAAGGATCCTGGTGCCAGATTGGGACCCAGATTAGAACCCCCGCCTTTCCCAAAACCTAGGTGTGAACACGTTTCTGCTGGAGGCATTTCACGGGAGGTGCTTCATTTCCATTCATGAAGGAAACAAGATGGGTGGTAAATATCCACTGAATACAAATGTGCCTGATTCTCATTGACAGGCCCCATTTACCGCCCCTTTAAGGCTCCTTTACGCCGACAGAGACGGGTAAAGGTGCCTTTGTGTAAATGAGAATCTAGCCCAGTGTATCTCACCTCCATGGGAGGAGCTTTCCCCATCCACACTCCCTCTGTGGAAATCAGGTGTGAACAGAATGGCTCTTGTTGGACTGGAAGATCCCTAGACAGGGAGCTCTGCAAACTGGAGATGTGGTTTGGTGGTTGAAGCATCGGGTATGAAATACCTAGATCTTGAGTCCTGTTAGCATTGACTTGGGCTCTCAGCCTTTCTAGGGAGCTCGGTGGAGCTCACGCAATGTTACTGTGTTGGTTCCTTCCTGCCTGCTCTGAGTTTCCATTAAAAAGTTCATGAAACTTTTACAGCAATAAGTATTTTCTAGGTTATTCTTTGTCTGAAATATCCCCTTCACATGCTATTTGGCAGTGAACGTGACTGCTGCACCACACCCCAGAGGTGGATGCATTTCAGTGAAGTGACTCCATGCAACACATATTTAGCCTGTGGAATTCATTGCTACAAGGTTTCATTGACGCCAAGAGCTTACAGTTCAGAAACGATTTGGATGCTGATATGGATAATGAGATTATCCAGCTTTATAGTAGTAATGATTTTTTTAAATAGTTTTGAAAGGGAAAAATACCTTCATGCTTCAGGGCCTAAGCCAACCTCTGATTAGTAGCGGTCAGGAAGAAACTTTCCTTGATGGAAGAGTATTCCATAACTGCATATCGCAGGGTTTTTTGCACATTCCTCTGAAGCAGAGGCTATTGGCCACTGTCAGAGCAGAATATTAGACTAGCTGGCCTAGTGGTCTGATCCAGTCTGGCAATTCTTACATTCCTATGTAATGTGGGAATCCCTTTAGGACGGAAAGAGCTATATAAACAGACAGTAAGTTGTTGTTATTTACCCAATTGATGCTCCTGTCTCCTGAGTGCTTCTCTCTAAAAGAAGACATCTGAGCTGTCAAGGAACCTTCCTTTCTCAAGCAGAACAAAAGTAATTTGCCTCCAGCAATATCGCTTTCCATTTGTTATGAAACTGTCAGTGGCCTCCGCGTTTAGCTGTGTAATTACATTCTCCGCAGCTGGCCTCAGTTCAGCGCATTTTTATTCACAGCTTGTAGCCGTTGTACAGCGTGTCTATATCTTGGAGACATTCCTTCAGTGTCCTGGGTGCAATCTGTGGGGCCGATCCCCCCCAGTATGCTCTGGCTGTTTTGCGCCAATTGGATGATGCAAGACAGTTGTTAAACGGATTCAATCAAACTGACAGCTGCTTTGCATCACCAGAGCAGTGCAAAGCAACTAGAAAACACCAGGGAATCTGTCCCTATGATCTTAGTTGTGTTCGCTTGCATTTGTACTGTTTCACAGTGTGCTTTTAGAGACATACCGTGTATTCTACTTTTCATAGCTGCATATACAATTCTTCTACAGACCCGGCCCAGGAAAACTGGACTAGCTCAGGCAGTTGGACCATATTGGCTTAAATCTTTTTAAGTGACTAATGATTTGGGGGTTCAGCTCGCAGCACGTCAAGGACCCCGATTTTCGAAAGTGCAGCGCACACGCTCTTTGAGAATCAGGCCCTTTCAAGGTGATTTTGGTTAAGCCCCCAAATCGTGAGTCATTTTCGAAAAATGAGGCCATTATGATTTTGACTAAAAGAACAGGGGTACTTGTGGCACTTAGAGACTAACAAATTTATCTGAGCATAAACTTCCGTGGGCTACAGGCCACTTCATCGGATGCATTGAATGGAGCATATAGTAAGGAGATATATATACACGTACAGAGAACATGAAAAGGTGGGAGTTGCCCTACCAACTCTAAGAAGCTAATTAATTAAGAGAAAACAAAAACTTTTGTGGTGATAATCAAGATAGCCCATTACAGACAGTTTGACAAGACGGTGTGAGCAGCGGCGGCTCCAGGCACCAGCTCTCTGAGAGCGCCTGGGGCGGCAAGCCACAGGGGGCACCCTGCTGGTCCCTGCGAGGGCGGCAGTCAGGCAGCCTTCGGCGGTGCACCTGCGGGAGGTCCGCCAGTCCGGCGGATTTGACGGCAATTCAGCGGCGGGTACGCTGGATACACAGGACTGGCAGACCTCCCGCAGGCAAGCTACCGAATCCGCGGGACCGGGGACCTCCCGCAGGCAAGCCGCCGAATCCGCGTTACCAGCGGACCTCCCCCAGGCAAGCTGCCGAAGGCTGCCTGACTGCCATGCTTGGGGCGGCAAAAAAGCTAGAGCCGCCCCTTGGTGTGAGGATACTTAACATGGGGCAATAGTTTCCATGTGTGTGATGGCTCTGTCTGTCTGTCTGTCTGGAACCAGAATGCACAGATAGGCTGTGCATGCGTTTTTATACTACTGCTAATGTCGCCCCCTGCCCCCACGAACACTTCCATTCTAAACGGTCATTTGAAAGGTTTCGCGTTACTTGTTTGTTACTCCTGTTACTATCCACGAACAAAACGTGGCTGCTTTACATTGGGATGATTTTGCCCAGCTTGGGAGGGCGTGCTCCCAAGTGGCAGGACGGATCAAATCCTTCCTTCTTTTTATATTTACTTGTACATTTTAAACCTCCTGAAAGAAATAAAGTATCTGAATAGGACAACCTTTAGCGAGGCTGCTGGCTTCCTTAACAGCCGGCAGGGAATGAATCCGCATGACCCTGATGCCTTATCATCCCACCTCGCTTGCAGGAAGGAAATCGCCCTGCAGGAGAGGTGCAACTGCCAGGTCTCAGGACTGTTTGAAGCAGCCCAGGGACAAGGGCTTTCCATAATCCGGGCCCTTTAAAATCCAGCCTGTCGACAGCTTTGCAACTACTGGCCCTCCCATGGACTGCCGGGGGAGAAAAAAATAGCCCAAAGCTGGGAATTCTCCATCCAATGAGAAGGGACCTTACTCAAGTGGAATTTGTTACAAGCCATGTTAAGTGTTTAGCGTGCTATTCACTAGGGGCCTAGGGTGCAATTTGTGCCAGACAAATTCAGACCGGAAATAAGGCATCAATTTTTAATGGTGAGCGTAATTATCCATTGGCACAATTTGCCAAGAGTCAGGGTGGAGTCTCCATCAGTGGCAATTTTGGAGGTTTTTCTAAAAGATCTGCCCTAGGAATTATTTTGGGGCAGGTCTCCAGCCAGCGTTATCCAGGAGGTGAGACCAAATAATCGCAATGGTCCCTTCTGGGCTGGGAATCTGAAAATCACTCCTGAGCGGAGGAATAGCATGAGGAGATCTGGGTGGGTTATGGTTTCTTCCTGTTCTGCATCCCGAGGACACTGGACCATTCAAAGTTTTTCGTGGGGTGGTGGAAGGAAGAAAGATTGAAGCGAGAGAGAGACATGGCCCTCCCGCCACTCCGGCCGAGCCAATAAGGGCACTTACATTGCGATGTGGGAGATCCAGGTTCCAGTTCCTTCTCTGCTGGGCTCCCCACTGAGTCCCTCGCTAGTGAGACCTCACATAATGGTTACTTTAGGGAACTACTGGCTATTCAGAGATGTGGGCCTCTCTCCCTCCAGTTTTGACCCAAAATTCCAACCTGGACTAGAGAAACCTTTCCCGAAAAGTATTTAATTGAAACCGGTATGTACCCGGGAAAAGTTTCGGTGTCAATGTTTTCCAACCAAAAACTGTTCTGTCGTGAAATTCCCGCTCAGCGGTGTGACAAGGTCTGTGACAAGAGGCGCACGCAGTTAATAGATAACCTCCCAGTAGGGAGCTTGCACCCTGAATAATGGCAGCAGGCTGGTTTTCTCAGCCTGTCACGATGGAAGAAGCTGGTGAGGGTTCCATGTAGGACCTGATCCAAAGTGTCACTGGATTCAGTGGAAGTTGTGGATGAGATGCAGGGATCGCTGGGTGAGGTGCCCTGGCTTGTATTCTGCTGGAAGGCAGACTAGCTCACAACAAGAACAGGAGGACTTGTGGCACCTTAGAGACTAACAAATTTATTTCAGTATGAGCTTTCGTGAGCTACAGCTCACTTCTTCGGATGCATAGAATGGAACACACAGACAGGAGACATTTAGACATACAGAGAACATGAAAAGGTGGAAGTATGCATACCAACAGGCAGAGTCTAATCAATTGAGATGAGCTATCATCAGCAGGAGAAAAAAAACGTTTGAAGTGATAATTAAGATGACCCATAGAAGGTGTGAGGAGAACTTAACATAGGGAAATAGATTCAATTAGTGTAATGACCCAACCATTCCCAGTCTCTGTTTAAGCCTGAGTTAATTGTATCTAATTTGCATATTAATTCGAGTTCAGCAGTCTCTCTTTGGAGTCTTGCATCCGACGAAGTGGGTATTCACCCACGAAAGCTCATGCTGCAAAACGTCTGTTAGTCTATAAGGTGCCACAGGATTCTTTGCTGCTTCTTTTTTTGTTGCAAAATTGCCACCTTCAAGTCTGTCACTGAGTGGTTAGAGAGGTTGAAGTGTTCTCCCACTGGTTTTTGAATGTTATGATTCCTGATGTCAGATTTGTGTCCATTTATTCTTTTGCGTAGAGACTGTCCGGTTTGGCCAATGTACATGGCAGAGGGGCATTGCTGGCACACGATGGCATATATCACATTGGTAGATGTGCAGGTGAACGAGCCCCTGATGGCGTGGCTGATGTGATGGTGTCACTTGAATGGATATGTGGACAGAGCTGGCATCAGGCTTTGGTGCAAGGATAGGTTCCTGGGTTAGTGTTTATGTTGTATGGTGTGTGGTTGCTGGTGAGTATTTGCTTCAGGTTGGGAGGCTGTCTAAAAGCGAGGACTGGCCTGTCTCCCAAGATCTGTGAGAGTGAGTCGGATCGGGTCCCTCCCGATTGTCCCTCTGCAGGCCTGCAGAGCCACTCCAGCTTCCTCTGCTCCGTGGCTCCATACAATAAATAGCCATCCAGTCCCCGCTGCAGAAACGTCGCCTCCTGCTTTCCCAGCGTCTCGGGGGCTTTGTCTGGGCATCTCTGACAGCGGGGCATTGTTATCCAGCGACAGGAGTCTGATCCAGTCACAAGAGTCTCTTTGGTGCGTATTTAGGGACTTGGGAAAACATTCCTGATGCGGGATTGATCCAGGCTCTCAGAGCCTCGGAGGCCCGTAATGGAAAGGCAGCATGAGGGGAAAGGAGGTTTTAAAAGGGTTCTCATTGATTGGAGGGCCCATTAGGGTTTCTAAATTGAACACAATGTCAGTATCCCCCCGACAATGCTTTCTTGCAGAAAGGAAAGTCAGCGCCCGTGGGTTGCTGACTCTGAGCAGACCTAACAAATCAAGCAGAAGCTCCTCAGTCCAGAGACCAGATTCACTGTGGACCCAGCATGTCATGAAATAAGCATGCATTTCAGTACCGCCCACTGCGGGGGGGCAGCCTCATAGGGACCACCCGTCAGAGCCTTCGGAGATGCTCCAGGCTTGTCTCTGTGACAATGTGAAATAACGTGGGCATTTTTGTCTCCCTCCGTGTCTGAGGCTCAAGAGATCGGAATTCAAGTCCCTGCTCTTCCTGCGACTTCGGGCAAGTCACCTGATCGCCCCGTGCCTCAGTTTCCCTCCTGTAAAATGGGGATGTTAATACTCCCTTTGTCTGCCGAGGTCCTGATTCTGGAAAACACTTAGACATGTGCATAGGTCTGCCCCTGCATTTATGCACAGACCTGCTGTTGAATATGTGCTGAGCTGCTGGGCCAAACAGGAGATCTTGCCTCAATGAGGGGGTTGTAAATCTTTTTGTGGGGCAGGGGCTGTCTCTCAGTGTGGGTCTGTGCAGCGCCCAGCACTATGGGGCTCTACTCCCACTGGAGCCCGTTAGGTGCTGCTGCGATAGCAACGTAACAGCTAATATTAAACAGATGGTTTCTGCTGGTTTGAATTATATGTGTAAAGAATGAAGTGGAGGGAGAAGGCTTGGAGCGGCTTGGGGGAGGCGGGATTATTAAAGCCCAGTCCTGCACCCTGGAAAGCAGGGCGCTTTGTCCTGATTACAGCTTGTTTTGCATCATGTATCGGTACAATGCCTGGTGCGGCGGGGCCTCCGTCTCGCACGGGGCCTCTAGGCACTGCCGTGATTAATAACAATGCGCTGGATCCTGTTTGCTCTGCTTTGTGGGTGTGAGCGATAAGAATCCCCAGCTCTTATCTGGCACGTTTCAGCCGCAGATCTCAAAGGGCTTGATCATCTTCCTCATTTTCCAGATGGGAAACAGGGCGCCGGGCATCGGTAAACACGGCCAGCGGCCATTCAGCATCCTGGCGGTGTGTTATTCCTCGGCAGGCAGAAATCAGCCTATCTCCTAGGTCCAGGAGAATGTGCTGGGAGTAAAGCCCACAGGGTGCTGTGTCCGTCACCGGTGTGACAATGGGAGCATTGTTACAGACAGCCGCGGCCGCGTAATGGGATCTCGCAGCATCGTAAATCACTTTTATGGCCGCGGCGCTTTCCCTCCTGCGATGGCGTCTTAGGTTTCCCCTCTCCCTCGCTCAGGAATGATGGCGATCTTTGGAAAGGGGCGGGGGCGGGCTCTGGAAACATTTGGTGGGGGCATCCCCAGTCACATACCTCTGAAATCTGACCCCGAAAGGAAAGTTTATGTGGTTCAACTGACTTAAAACCTTCAAGACCTGGCTGCAACGGTGCCAGAACAAACAGCTGCATTGAGAATTCCTGGGCCATTTGTGGTGCCCGTCTACACTGGAAAAGCTTTCTATTGACTGTGGTGGGGAGAGGTGGGGGGATAAGGAGAGAGAGAGAGAGACAAGCACACACGCTCGCAGGCCAAATGGCAGGAGAACACGAGAACAGGCATCGGGGAGCACACGGCTGCACCGACAGGCCGGCATGCTAACATATGCTCGCACAGACAGAAATGTGCACTCACACGCACTTGTACAGACAGGTATGTGCACTCTCATGTATTTGCATAGACTGGGAGGTGCACATACTTGCACAGACATGTTCGCACAGACAGGTATGTGCACTCACATGTATTTGCATAGACAGGTATTTGCACTCTCAGATATTTGCACAGACAGGTATTTGCACGCACACATACTTGCACAGACGTTTTCACAGTCATGTTTTCACAGAAAGAGGTGTGCACTCACATATATTTGCACAGATGTTTGCACAGACAGGTATATGCGCTCACACATACTTGCGCAGACATGTTTGCACAGACAAGTATATGCACTCGCACATGGGTGCACAGACATGTTTGCACAGACAGGTATGTGCACTCACAAGTACTTGTACAGACATGTTTGCACAGACAGGTGTTCACACTCACATGTACTTAAACAGAAATGTTTTCACAGACAGGTATATGCACTCACACGTAGTTGCACAGACATATTTGCACAGACAAGTATATGCACTCGCACATGTGTGCACAGACATGTTTGCACAGACAGGTATGTGCACTTACATGTACTTGCACAGACAGGTGTGTGCACTCACACATACATTCACAAGCATGTTTGCACAGACAGGCGTGTGCACTCCCGAACACAAAAGAACGCACACAGGTGAGCATGCGCTCATGCAAATGTGCACACCCTCGCGTGGAGAGGCACACACACATACAGGTACCTGCACCGGCACCGATGGGCAGAAATAGGAACACATATTCCACCGGGAGGTGGATGCGCTCAGTAGCATGCCCGCACTCCTACGTGCATAGCCGTGGGCATGGCATGTGCATTCCTGGGCGCATGCGACACGCCCTTCACCAGACATACAGAGATGATCTGAGCCTGAGCATAAACAAGAATCCAGCCACAGGGAGTTTTATGGGTTGCACACAACTCCTCTGAAAGACAGCACCTCTGCAAGCGCAGCCCCGCCCCCAACCCCCCCGACACCCTGCCAGGGCAGGAAGCTCAGCACAGCATCAGAGAGAAGAGTGCCCCCTACTGGCTCACCAACTCCACTTCCAGACAGGTGCTCATGAACACAGGGGCACGGCTTCTATTGACCTACCCCAGGTCCTTATATGGGCCCCATCACCTTAGTCTCTGAGCGCCTGGCAATTCTCACAACAGGCAGGGCAGTGCTATTATCCCCACTGTACAGATGGGAAACTGAGGCACTGAGAAACTAAGGCCCAGATGGGAGTTAGGCACCTAAATACCTTTAAAAGTCTGTCCCTAAGTGACTTGCCCAAGGTCCCATGGGAAGTCTGTGTCAGAGCAGGGAACTGCACTCAAGTCTTCTCATTGCACCCTAACCATTGGGCTATCCTTCCTCTTGGCGCATCCAGCCTGAGCCTCTCCCTGCAGGACCGATGTCTCTCAGAGTCATCACACCTAGTACACAAGGGTCCATCCGCCAGGTGCGCCGCCTCCTGCTCCAGTGAACACTCACTACATATACCGTGTGCCATACCACGGTGCGACGTGCACCACTGCACTTATCCCAGGGCACGGACCCACTGGTTTTCCTTCTACCTCAGGCCAGTTAATACCAAGCTCGATCGCTTCACCTCATTGCCCCTGCTGTGCTCAGGAGCATAGTATGTGCAGTGGCACCTCTGGCGGGGGAGGGGGGGGGATAATGGGGATGGGGCAGGCAGAGAGGACACAACCAATCAGTCGGAGTGTTTGCTCATTTCACGTCCCTAGTCTCTGCCAGTGCTGCTGCCTGTGGGGTAACAAATGCTTAATAAAGCCAAGTCCCTTCGCTTCGTTAAAGGGACACGGTGAAAATATTTATTTGGCAGGCATTGTGCAATAGCACCTGGGAAGCCCTGAATCTTTTCTCTTAAGTAACATTCTCTTTCCCTTCCCCATTCCCCAGGGGGAAACAACCACACGCTGCTTTGTTATTGTAGGGCTGCTTGGGAATGCTGAGCTGTCTGTGCTGCTTTATTATTGTAGGGTTGCTGGTAAGGGCCGGGCTGTCTGTGCTGCTTTATTATTGTAGGGTTGCTGGTAAGCACTGGGCTGTCTGGGCTGCTTTATTATTGTAGGGTTGCTGGTAAGCACTGGGCTGTCTGGGCTGGTTTGTTATTGTAGGGTTGCTGGTAAGTGCTGGGCTGTCTGAGCTGCTTTGTTACTGTAGGGTTGCTGGTAAGCCCTGGACTGCTTTATTATTGTAGGGTTGCTGGTAAGCACTGGGCTGTCTGTGCTGCTTTATTATTGTAGGGTGGCTGGTAAGTGCTGAGCTGTCTGTGCTGCTTTATTATCGTAGGGTTGCTGGTAAGCACTGGGATGTCTGTGCTGCTTTATTATTGTAGGGTTGTTGGTAAGCGCTGGGCTGTCTGGGCTGCTTTGTTATTGTAGGGTTGCTGGTAAGCGCTGGGCTGTCCACACTTATTTGTTTTTGTAGGGCTGCTTCTGTGTGAGAAGCTACCTGCATTGTTAGCTTTGGGGACTGTTTTGAAAAACCTTTGCAAAATCCACCACGATAGACAGTGGGCTGGACTTTGCGAAAGATGGGGCAAGCCGTAGGACTTACCCCAGCAGATGGGGTGTATCTGCTTGGGTGGATGGGTAGATGGACTTTGCCCATTGCCCCCTAATCCTTTGACATGGGCAGAGCCCTCTGTTGGTGGGGTTAGCAAGGTCCCCCAGAGCAGTGGGTCTTGGAGATAACACCCCACTGAGATGACTGGGCTGAATCGCCACTCATTCCTGTTGTTTCAGGCTCTCTGCAGACTCAGGCAGATGTCACTTTACATTACTTTTCCACTTGGTCATGCTTTACTTCGTAACCACCGGAGCTAGAAATATGGTTTGTTTGAGATCAAAAGCGGAGATGCTGACATGACCCCAGGAGGCAAGGGGGCCCTGGGCACAGGCCTTTGTATTAATCCAGACCTGGTCACAGCTACGCTGATAGCAGGATTTGCGGCGTTGTCTCCAGCACGGTTAAGCCCTCAGAGGCAGCAGGTACAGGAAAAGTGGGGACTGCAAGGCACAGATGCCTGAACAGCAAGGAGAGGGTCTCCTAAATGACCTAGGATGGATTTCCAAGCTCCAGGCTGATCCTGGCCAACTGTGGCCTGTTGGCGTCTCTGGCCGAGACACAAGCAGCCCTAGCCACATCGGAGGGTGACAGCAGTTTGTTTATAGCTTCGGATCACGGGTGAGCGCAAAAAGTTTATCTGGGAGTTGCAGCAAGCTGTATCTATAAACAGCCCTGGAAGCACAAAAGCATTCCTGCTGCGTTAGGCCATTTTATTGGCTTCATGTGACGGCTGGGCTGAGACGGGGAGGGAGAGCGCTCAACCACGCATCGGAGGGACGGTGGCTGAGCCAAATCGTTCACCCCTGCGGCCGAGTGCTGTACCAGGGGAAGGTAGGAGGAAATTCGGGAAGGGATTCCAACGTGGAATTGAAATTTAGAAGGAAAAAGGCCCTCAAATGGTTTTAATCCTTTAAAAATAGTAATCCCTGTGTTAACTCCTGAAAGACTCCTTACATTTAACTCTTCGCTTGCCTTTTCTCCCTAGCCGGCTTGAGCTCCTTCCACGTGTTGTTATTACTTATTATTTGGATGACCATACCCCCCCCCCGTTTGTGCTAGGTGCTGTACAAACCACAGCCACAGGTGCTGTACAACAACGCCACCCCGGAGCTGTAGAGAAATCTTTAGGACAGCCTCTGCCCCAAAGAGCTGATCCAGCAGCAGGATCCTGGCCCCTGTGCTGAGATCGGCCAATTGCAGAATGGTGGCGTACGTTAGATGTGGCCTGCAAGAAGCTCTGACGTCAGAGGAAGAGGCCAGAGAGCAAAGGAGCACCGGGGCTACACAAAATAAGGTTACGCAACCTTGTTTTCTCTCAGACAGGGCCGGCTCCAGGTTTTCTGCTGTCCCAAGCAAAAAAAAAAAAAAAAAAGCCGGAGTGCTGCCGCCGAAGCAAAAAAAACCCCCAAACAACAAAAACTGGGGTGCCGCCCTTTGAAAAGAGCCGGCCCCAAAGAGCCGGAGTGCCACCCCTTGAGAAGTGCCGCCCCAAACACATGCTTGGAACGCTGGGGCCTAGAGCCGGCCCTGCTCTCAGCAGGCAACCTGTTTGCTGCATTCTTTTTTATATTGCAAATTCTGGTTTCAGGCAAATATACCCTGCCCATATGCCCCCGCTAAGCGCACACGTTCAGTGCCCACCCGGCGCTCTCTGCACACGCACAGACACTAACCACACGTTGTCCATGCCTGCACAGACTGCACATGCTAGAAAATACACACCCACAATCCACACCCATTGCAAAATACGCCCGCCACAAATTCATGCATGGGCTCCATGCTATGCCTACACACGCGTGTACGCATCGCATGTGTGCATACAGTACACAGCCACACTGCATGCTAGGGTGACCAGATGTCCCGATTTTATAGGGACAGTCCCGATTTTTGGGTCTTTTTCTTATATAGGGTCCTATTACCCCCCACCCCCTGTCCTGATTTTTCACACTTGTCTGGTCACCCTACTGCATGCATGCACACCGGGCGCCCTGCACCCTTTGCTGGTAAGGGAAATGTTTTCAGCATAGCCTTTTCATTTCATTAATTATTTGTATGAGGGAGCACATTATTTGTATGTGCTAGGTGCTGTACAAGCACAGACCTTAAGTTACTCTCCTATTTGTCAGACCAGCAGCAGGATTGGTGCTAATAGTGAAGACTGCCCCCTTCAGGAGGATAATCTTGTGCTTAGCTACAGGCTGTTTGTCTGGGCAGCAGAAGAGCAGATACAGGGCACATGCTCTTGTTGTGTGATGTTTTAATTCATTGCATAGCCAATAAAGTGCTTTCATTTCCTCCGATGGAAAGTGCCATGGAAATGCAAAGCAGCGCTCATTGGTCATCTCCCTGTCTGAGCATTTCCCTTGGCCTTCCATCAGATTCAGGCCTGAGTTTAGGGGCAGGTGACCATCTGCGGGGGTTGGGGGGGTGCCGGGCTTGGGGAGCTGTTTTTGTTGTTAGCGACGAAAGGGAAAATTGAATGTTTGAAGTGACATGTTGCAGGTTTTCCGTCTGTGGAGTCATTTTTCACTGATCTCCTACAATGAAAAACCCTTAACATTTAAAAGTTTCTATAAGCTTAGAGGAAACGATTTATTAAAATGTGCCTGTCTACAGCATGAATAAATACAGATCCTAGTGTGCACGTGTATCGTCTTATATGACAGGGAAAAATCACGCATGCAAATCGTGTATCAAAGTCATGAAATGGGCTACAAATGCAACAAAAAATAAGGTATTCAGAAGTTGGAGGGAGGGTTGCCAAAGATACCCCTGGTCTGGGGTGCCGTTTGGTAGGGCCGGCCCTGGTCATAGTGTTTAGCAAGGTAATGCTACCCCAATCTGCATTGATCTGGGCTTTGGAGGAGTGACTTCCCTGTTCGTTTGCTCTTTGAAATTCCTGCCCCGAGGCCATGGCTGGAGAGTTGGACTAGTTGAAGCTGTGAAGCTGCTGTATAACAGGGCAGTCAAGGATTCCCAAGGGGTAGGAGATTCTGCCTCTATACCACCCTCTCTCCCCGTGTAGGGGACGTGAAGGGGGCCTGGCCAAATCACTGCTGCTTTCCAGTGGCCCCTTGCTTACAATGGCCTCTTCTGCATCAGTACCAGTGAGCGTAAGTTTGAACAGCCCTGAGGCTGCTCTAAAGGGGATTCACAGGCCCCCAGGAGCCTCGTGGGTTGGGACATACGGTCACTTTTGCCTCCCAGCCCAGCCTCTTGCACTGTCTGCAGCTCAAAATAAACATTGCCATGCTGGCAAGGCAAAGGGACTTGGAAGTGGGTGTGCGTCCAGGCCCCCTTACCCGGCCCCTGTCTTTTACACTGCCAGGATGAAGTAGAGAGACTTTAGTCCTGTCTCAGTTTTGTATTAAACAGGGAGGATTATTTTTTTTCCAATTTACCATCTGTGTCGATTAAAGATCACACACTGTTGCAATTCTTCTTCACCTGACGTAAATAGCCAAGTGGTTTCAGGTCACACGGGGATGTGGGGGTAATAGGACCCTATATAAGAAAAAGACCCCAAAATCGGTACTGTCCCTATAAAATCAGGACATCTGGTCACCCTACTGACATGACATTTGTGGTTACAGCTGTTTTTTCATGGGAAACGCTGATTCATCAAAACCAAATCTCTGCAGAAATGTCTCCGTTTTGATCAAATTTTAATCGGGACAATTTATCAGGTCCAGCGTATGAGAGAGAAAGATGGCCTTTGCCAAATGAACGACTTGAATTAGGTTTCTGATATCTATGGCGAGGACTGTAACCACTGTGTTACTGGCTAACCTGGGGTGGATTTCGCTCTCTGACCCAATCTCTTGTTTTTGGTGGAAAATTTCCAAAGGTTTTGTTCTGATGCAGAACACCGCAGTATCGAAACCTTGAAATTTGCCACAAAATGGCATTTTTATTTTGTGGTCAGCCCTAGGCATGATGTTTTCTGCATTTTGATATACACCTCTACCCCGAGATAACACGACCCGATATAACACGAATTCGGATATAACGCGGTAAAGCAGCGCTCCGGGGGGGGCAGGGCTGCGCACTCTAGTGGATCAAAGCAAGTTGGATATAACGCAGTTTCACCTATAATGCGGTAAGATTTTTTGGCTCCCGAGGGCCGTGTTATATCGGGGTAGAGGTGTACCATGTTCTGTGCCGGGCGACATATACTACGGAGTGTCTCTAACCTTTTCAAAGTGAGTTGATGGGATGGGATGCAGAAGCAATGTGATTTTCCGGTACCTTGTCCTTGCTGATTTTTGTTTTTGCCGGTGGGTGCTTTTGAAGGTGGGGGAGTGGGGGCTCTGCCAGTTTTGGGGGAAGGCTATTTTCAGCATATTTATACATGTCTTTCATATTCTAGTTATTGAACATGTGTCCATCACTGGTATCTTAGCAAGTGTGGAGGCCTCGGGATGGGGGCGGAGAGCGGCAAGCAGAGGACAGGGGGTCTTGGGAGAGGGGGTGGAGAGGAGTGGGCAGGGGGGCGCCTCGGGGGAGGGAGCCTCGGGGGAAGAGGTGGAACAGGGGCAGGAATAGGTGGAGTGGGACCTCAGAGCGGAGTGGGGTTGGCATGTGGGTGGGGCCTTGGGCAGAGGAGGCCAAGTCAGAATGGGGCCGCCGGGCAGAGCAGGGGGCGGCACCACGGTCCGGGCGCCGGTGGGTCCCCCGACACTTCTAGGAAGCTTCCGGAACACCCCCGGAATCAGCGCCTGTGCTTGTACTTGATGTGCTCACTTGCAGAAGACGAGTGGGCCAGTGGTGTGGTTTCCTGCCGGACCATGGACAAGTCACCGCGGGTATCGCTACAGGTCAAAAAAAAAAAAATCTGGGTTAGCTACCTCAGGTGAAAATAGCAGCAAAGCCAAGCCAGCCTGAGGGAAAGCCTGTCATGGAGCCAGGATTGAACTTGGGGGGCTAACCCGTGTTGCTGCCATTTCCACCTGAGTTAGCTATGGTGGGTTAGCTACACAGCCTTCTTCTGCAGTCTAGCCGTACCCTCTGTACCAGAGACCGCACAGGGGCTCTGCTGTAAGGCCCTCCGCGTCGCTACTCTACGCTGATGGCAGAGCGCGCGCCCGTAAAATGCTGAAATTGCAATGAGTGGGGCAGTTCACACCCCTCTAAGCAATTGTTTCATGCTGTGTTCAGCTCTGTTCTCATTCAGCAGAGAACAGCCCAGAGAGGTCAGTGGCCACTTCATACCTCTGCGAGTCTCCTGTGCTGCAAACAGACCCTTTCCCCTTACTCCCCTGATGTGGACTAGACACACTGAGGGTCCCAGCCCAGCCTTCCAGCAATGAACTCCCCAGAGCGACATGCTTCCTAGCTCGGCCACCTCCCTTCTGTACATCGCTTCCCCTCCCCGTGCCTCAGTTTCTCAGGCTGCAAAATGGGTGTTATGAGACTGAGCCTCCTTGGTCAAGATCCTGCGATGAAAGGCAGCTGGATAGGAACAACTTCTTATTGCCGGGGTGGAAACTCAACGCAGCGCTCACAAAACGGTCGATGCAAAGCTGCAGTTTGTTCCGAACTCCCAGGCCCTCGTTGGCTCTGGACAGCGAGCGAGAGAGCGAGAGCGAGACGCCCCTGGCAGCGAAACAGTTGGGAGAGATTTTGTCTGAGGGGGTCTTCCATCGAGAGGGGTGTTTGTCTTGCGGGTCCAAAGCCAGCCTGTCACTGCGCATTATTCCTGCTCTTAGCATTCGGGAGCGATTAACGGTGCCCCGCTCCCACCGAGAGAACCAGGTTGCAGAATCTCCGTCCCTCTGAAACAAGCCCCTGGGCAAAGCTGCATGTGTTTAGCTCCATCCAGCAGCCGAGCCATGGAGGCAGAACCGGCTTCCACCTTTGGCTGGTTTATGGAGAAGGTCCTTTGGTCTCCATTCAGATTCGGCTCCCCTGGGACTGATTCTCCCCTCGCTGGCCTCCCTCTGCACTCACGCAGAGGCGAATGAGATCCGAATCAGGCCCTGTCCCCTGCTTCTAGCTGCTCCCTGAATTATGCTGTCTTGGCCATAGGTGGCAGCAAACAGCTAGAGCCGCCCCACTGTGGGCCTGTCAGACACCGGAGTGGTGGTGTGAATAGAGGTGCGGAAGGGGAACTCCTCTTTGATCTGATTGCTGTGCAGAGGCCTCCCAGTAGGAGCAGGGGTGGGCAAACAACCTAACTAGGCTCAAAATGGAGCCTGATAAAGCAATGAATGGGATTATATGCCCGAGACAGCAGGGGACTGGACTAGATGACCCAAGAGATCCCTTCATAGAGTCATAGATTCCCAAGGCCAGAAGGGACCATTGTGATCATCTAGTTTGACCTCCTGTGTAACGCTGGCCAGGGAACTGCCCCAGAATAATTCCTAGAGCAGATCTTTTAGAGAAACTTCCAATCTTGATAGAAAAATTGTCAGTGATGGAGAATCCACCTCGACCCTTGGGAAATTGCTCCAATGGTTAATTACCTTTACTGTTGAAAATCTACACCTTATTTCTAGTCTGAATGTGTCTAGCTTCAATCTCCAGTCATGGTATCGTGTGAAACTTTTCTCTGCTAGACTGAAGAGCCCATTATTAAATATTTGTTCCCCAAGTAGGTACTTTTAGACAGTAATCAAGTCACCCCTTAACCTTCTCTTTCTTCAGATAAATAGATGGAGCTCCTTGAGTGTATCACTATAAGGCAGATTTTATAATCCTTTAATCATTCTCTTGGTTCTTCTCTGAACTCTTGCCAATTTATCAACCTCCTTCTTGGATTGTGCGCACCAGAATTGAACACAGGACTCCAGCAGTGGTCGTACCAGTGCCAAATATAGAGGTAAAATAACCTCTCTACTCCTACTCGAGAGTCCCCAGTTTATGCATCCCAGGATCTCATTAGCTCTTCTGACCACAGTGTCACACTGGGAGCTCATGTTCAGCGGGTTATCCACTATGACCCCCCAAATCGTTTTTAGAGACACTGCTTCCCAGGGTAGAGTCTCCCGTCTCGTAAGGATGGCCTGCATTCTTTGTTCCCAGATGTACACATTTATATTTAGCCATATTAAAATTCAGATTGTTTGCTTGCATCCAGTTTACTAAGTGATCCAGACTGCGCTGAGTCAATGACCTGTCCTCTTCATTATTTACCACTCCCCCAATTCATGTGTCATTGGCAAACTTGATTAGTGAGGAATGTGTCTTCTTCTCAGGTCAGTGATAAAAACATTAAAGAGCCTAACTTAAGACCATAACATAAGAACAGCCATATTGTGTCAGACCAAAGGTCCATCTAGCCCAGTATCCTGTCTTCCAACAGTGGCCAGTGCCGGGTGCCCCAGAACAAGGAATCATCAGGTGATCCATCTCCTGTCGCTCATTATCAGCTTCTAGCAAACAGAGGCTTGGCCTAGGGCCAAGGACTGATCCCCGCAAAACCCCACTGGAAACACACCCACTTGATGACAATTCCCTGTTTACAATTACAATCCTACATCCTATGTTCCTATCGGTGATACAGTGGTGCTGCTCATGGCCCAGAATCCTCTATCTTGAACTGAGCAGCAGGGCATGTTGGGAGGTGTGGTCTCCTTGAGTCCTGCACTTTTGGTACGACCACAGAAAACAGAGTTGGACTAAGCCTGTCAGGTCCAGGACAGGGTTATTCTCCAGGGGGTTTAGGGAGGGCAGGCACTTTGTTAAACACAGATAAGGTGAACTGCAGCTCCTAGCAGGAAGCCCTTGCTTGGCCAAAGATTAGATAGACCTGTTGAGTCCGCATATAGGGAGAGAAGGATAAAACCTATAACTTTCCATCCTAAAGGATTTTCTGGGGTGGGTTTGGTGCTATTATCCCACTTTGATGGCTGCAGGTCCTATATTATTATTATTTATTGTTTGTAGTATCGTAGCACCTATGAGCCCAAGTCATGGACCCAGACCCTGTGACCTTGTACCCCATATGCTTTATGGAAATATGCTTATGAATATGACATAACTGGAATATGCTTTACGCTAAATATCCCTTGTATGGTGTCATTAGAAAGCTTGTAATCTACTGAGTGAGTTCATCCTATTTGTTTGCATGTGTTATTTCTATGTCTGGAGTTAGAAAAATAAGATATAAACTTGTATTACTGATGTAAACATATCAAGTGGAAGCCATTAAGGGGGCTTCAGAATCAATGAACTGTGAATGGGTTCATTTACCTGCAAGCCTGCCTATGTACACGTCGTCCAGGCCATGGGTAATGAAGAATAAGGTCTCACAAGGACATGTGACCGTGTCACCCAATACTGAAATCCATCTTAAATCTTGGCTTGCATCCGAAGAAGTGGGTATTCACCCACGAAAGCTCATGCTGCAAAACGTCTGTTAGTCTATAAGGTGCCACAGGATTCTTTGCTGCATCTTAAATCTTGTACTTTTCCATTTAGAAGGAGAGGTGGGGTTCAAGCAGAGACAAAATATTCCCACCTTGTGCCAAAGCTATAAAAGGGGCTGGAGCCGGACAAAGTGGTCCCAGATATGAGAAAGCCTCTGCTTACCACCTAAGATGTCTGCTGAAACTAACAAGGACTGTATCAGGGGAAAGGATTGGGCCCAGACTAGGAAGGAGTCTAGTCTGTGAAAGAAGCTTATTGGAACATCTCTGAGGGTGAGATATTACCTGTGTTCAGTTTGTTTGTGTATTAGGCTTAGACTGGCATATTTTGTTTTATTTGGCTGGGTGACTTACTTTGTTCTGTCTGTTATTACTTGGAACCACTTAAATCCTACTTTTTATACTTAATAAAATCATTTTTGTTTATTAATAAACCCAGAGTAAATGATTAATACCTGGGGGAGAAAACAGCTGTGCATATCTCTCCATCAGTGTTATAGAGGGTGGACAATTCATGAGTTTGTCCTGTATAAGCTTTATACAGAGTAAAATAGATTTATTGGGGTTTGGATCCCATTGGAGCTGGGTGTCTGGGTGAAGGAGATAGGTAACCTGCTGGGCAGTTTTTGGTTAAAGTCTGCAGCTTTGGGGGCGTGGTCCAGACTCTGAATCTGTGTTGCAGCAGGCTAGCGTGTCTGGCTCAACAAGGCAGGGTTCTGAAGTCCCAAGCTGGGAGGAAAAATGGGCGCAGAGGTAATTTCAGCACATCAGGTGACAGTCCCAAGAGGATCTCTGTGACCAAACCTGTCAAAACCCCATTGTGCTAGGTGCTGTAGAAACACAAAGAGCTTCCAATTTGAGTATAGGACAAGAGACAACAGCTGGTACAGACAGATGGGGGAGCACAGTGATCTCTGCTCACCAGCCACCTGGCCGCTACCAAGTGTTTTGCAGGGGACATGCCAGTGGAGAATGTTGAGGAGGGATTGGAAAGAGGACAGTAAGTTAGTTTTGCAGACGTTCACGCAGAGTGCCTCCCAGCATGAGGGGCAACATGGGGAGGAAGCCCAAAGGGGCTTGTTTGAAAATGAAACAAGCAGGCGATGGAGGCTGACATCACGGCTTTTGCGTCGACCCAGGTGCGGAAGTGTTGTCACTTCAATTTGACTCCTGCCACGTAAGTGTCTCTCTCCACCTCCCCGAGTGGCATAGAGTAACCATCGAGGTAGTTAGGTTGACACGGGTGTCAGTGTAGACACCACATTGCTTACGTCGACTGTTACTAGCTTTCCGAGGCTTTCCCAAAATGTCCCATATTGACAGTACAATCATAGAGTCATAGAATCAAAGGACTGGAAGGGACCTCAAGAAGTCATCTAGTCCAGTCCCCTGCACTCATGACAGGACTAAGTATTATCTAGAGCATCCCTGACAGGTGTTTGTCCAACCTGCTCTTACAAATCTCCAATGATGGAGATTCCACAGCCTCCCTGGGCAATTTAGTTTTTCCTAATGTCCAACCTAAACGGCCCTTGCTGCAGTTTAAGCCCATTGCTTCTTGTCCTATCCTCAGAGGTTAACAAGAACATTTCCCCGCTCCTCCTTGTAAGAACCTTTTATGTACTTGAAAACTGTTATCATGTCCCCTCTCGGTCTTCTCTTCCCCAGACCAAACAAACTCATTTTTTTCAATCTTCCCTCATAGGTCATGTTTTCTAGATCTTTAATCATTTTTGTTGCTCTTCTCTGGACTTTCTCCAATTTGTCCACATCTTTCCTGAAATGTGGCACCCAGAACTGAACACAATACTCCAGTTCAGGCCTAATCAGCATGACATCGAATGGAAGAATCACTTGTGTCGATACAAGTGCTCCTGGTGAGGATGCACACCGGCGACACCAGGAGCCAAGTGTGCACACACGCAAGTGATTTAGTAACTGTGATTGACTGTGTGGTCGACATTATTTTGTAGTGTAGACATGGCTTAGGAGGTGGAGTGACTTGCCCAGGGTCATGCAGTAGGTCGGGGCAGAGCCAGGAATGGTCCAGTGTTCTGGATCACCGCCTTGCAATGGTGTCATTCCTTTGCCAATTGTTTTCATTAGCCGTGAGCTACACGAGAGAGGTCAACAGGCAGGTTCCTTCCTGATAACTTCCCTGCCAAGGAGTGGGAGGCTCGAAAGACCTGTCACTTCCCAGCTCTGCCCTCCGCCCTCACCTTGCTCCAAATTCGCCGGCTTATTTTTGTCTCTCTCTCGACTCGAGCTTGGCTTTTGTTTTGTACTTTTCCAGCCACACTACAGACCCAGCTCCGCTCCAGAGGCTGGAACGCAGCCTCCTTGCCAGCTCCTGTTCCTTTGCAAGCCTCTAATTATCGTTTCGGGAGGATAATGTCCCAGCGAGAGAGCGTATCCCTGTACGTTTCCCTTGAAACACGGCAAAGGAATGCTGTGGTTCGTCTGTATGGCAGCTCCCGCAATTAGTGCTGCCTATGTAATTAGCCCAAGATAGATGGTGTTGGTGAGGAAGCGCATCCCTGGTCTAATTTCAAACTGCCATAAAACCAGTGAATGGAAAACGGAGAGTTTCCATTTGTTTTCAATTGAGAAAAATAGAGGGTTAAGGACAATCGGCGGCCCCGCCCCTCTTTACACACACACACACACACACACACACACACACACACACACACACACACACACACACACACACACACACACACACACACGCGCGGCTAAATGAAACCAGAAAGGGCAGAGCTGTGACAAATCCAGGCTCCCTCTTCAGTTTCGAAGGACACAGGAGCACTCCACCCTCCAGGCATGTTGTCAAAAATACTTTCTCTGCCAGCATCCCCACTCGAGAGAGGAGGTGGGGGAGGCAATGCCTTTTTTTGGACTGACGGCTGTTGGTGAGAGACCTGAACAGCTCTGCGTAAGCCCGAAAGCTGGTATCTCTCCCCAACAGATGCCGGTCCACTAAAAGCTGTTACCTCATCCACCTTGTCTCGCTAACATACTGGGATCGACACGGCTCCAACAACACTGCATACAACCATCCCCTCTTGTCTCTTTCCTCCCTCCTTCATCCACTCCCACTCCTCCTCCCCAACTTATTATTATTAAAGATCAGGCTTCCATTGTGCCAGGTACTGTCCAGCCCGTCTCTGCTCCAGAGCGCTTACAATCAACGTACCCTGGAGCTGGAGGGGTTATTCCCAGCTCAGGCGGACGTCCCCACACGAGCTCTGATTGAGCTGCTGTTCTGAAGTAGAACCGTGGCTCTGGTGGCCACTTGGGCTAGCTGCATAGTACATAGGCTCTCAGATGGGGTTGCACTCGCGGCAACTAGCCTGAGCCGCCGCGGCCACACTGCTATTTTTAGTGTGTCAGGTCTCCCTCCCGAAACCATGCCTCCAGCTCCAGTGTAGACGTACCCGAAAAGGCAAGGCAGACAAAGGGTGGGAAAACAGGCCTGGAGAGGAGGAAGGGACTTGCTTAATGGTCATTAGAACCCAGCTCTTCTGAGTCCTAGTGCGTTACCCACTGGACCACACTGCCCCCGCCCCCTTACTCTCTCCTCATTTCTCCCATCTCTTTTCTGTCCCCATCCAAAGACCCTCTTCTCTTTTCTTCTCCTCCTCTTTTCCCTGTTGCCCTGTCCCTCCCCGCCCCCACCCACCAACTTCCTTCTACAGTGACACTAATTAAGCAATCTCTTTCATCTTCTGGAGATGCTACCTATGCCCCTGGATGGTGCTGCAAGATGGGTTGAACTGCCTTTTATTTTTGGACACTTCCGTGGGTTATTCTTGGCCTGGTTAGGACTCAGACAGTTGGAAATGCTGTCTCCCCTTCCCAAAATAGACTCCACCCCCTCCCTGTCTCAGTCAGAAGCCACGACTGCATGGTCTTGTCGAATCATAGAAATGTATGGTGGAAGGGACCTCGAGAGGTCACCTAGACCGACCCGCACCCTGAGGCAGGACCAAGTAAACCTGACAGGTGTTTGTCCAGCCTGTTCTTAACAATTTCCAGTGACAGAGATTCCACAGCCTCCCTTGATAACCTGCCCCAGTGCTTAACTATTCTTGCAATTTAAAAGATTTTCCTAATGTCTAACCTAAATTTCCCTTGCTGCAGATTAAGCCCATTATTTCTTGTCCTACCTTCAGGGGAAATGGGGAACAATTGATCCCCGTCTTCTTTATAACAATATTTGAAGACTATCAGGTCCCCCCCTCTCAGTCTTCTGTTCTCAAGACTAAACACGCTCAGAACCTTTCCTCATAGTTCAGGTGTTCTAAACCTTTGATCATTTTTGTTGCTGTCCTCTGGACTCTCTGTTAATACACCCCAGAATGATATTAGCCTTTTTCACAGCTGCATCACATTGCTGAGTCTCATTCCATCAGTGGTCCACTATAACCCCCAGATTCTTTTCAGCAGTGCTAGCGCTTTAGTGATTATTCTTCATTATGTAGTTGTGCATTTGATTTGTCCTTCCTCATCATAATACTTTGCACTTATCTGTACTGAATTTCATTTTGTTGATTTCAGACCAGTTCTTCAATTCGTCCTGGTCATTTTGAATTTGAATCCTGCCCTCCAAAGTGCTCGGAACCCCTCCCAGCTTGGTGTCATCTGCAAATTTTATAAGCATCCTCTCCACTCCCTTGTCCACGTCATTAATGAAAGTGTTGAAGTATATCAGACCTGGGACTGACCCCTGTGAAACCCCACTAGATACAACCTCCCGGTTTGACAACAAAAGTCTTTCAACCACTTTTGCACCTACCTTAGAGAAATGTGCACCACATTTTCCTAGTTTGATTATGAGAATGTCATGTGGGACTGTGTGAAAAGCCTTAGTAAAATCAGCCCCTCTCTTGCTTTGATTAAGGGGGCCACTCTTGTATCCTGGCTTTGCACGATGTATACAGGAGCTGTGGGCATGTGCTTAGAGCAGTGTTTGACCCCAAGACTCATTTTTCAACCACAGTAATTAGCGACTTCACTGAAATGCATCCAACACAGCAGGAGGTCTTCCAGTCACTTGGGTGAATTCCCTTTAGCCGTGTTTACCTGTGTCTTCACTACTGGCTAACATGGTACTTACCAACCGGATGTACCAGGGACATCAGCTGGAACAGTCTGCTGAGAACGCAGTCCGATTAACACAACCTTCCCTTCGGTCTTTGAGACAAGCCCAAATCTTCCAGTGTGGATCAATCACCAGAGCATTTTGTCTTGGAAAGCTCAGTGCCCTTGGACATCTGCCTGGGCCGAATGAAGCAAGGTGGGTTGATGATCAGTTTCCACTCTCCCTTCCCACTAGGAAACACAAGTTGTTCTCTAACTACATGGGCAAAACAGAAAGCATGGCAGTATCTCCACTCAGGTATTAAACGCAACAAGCCAGTTCCTGGGTAAATGTTAGGCAAACCACCTTTGCCTCTGATAAAACCTCGCAAAATGTCATTGTTAAGGAAACCTGGAAGCAGTTCAGTGTTTTTATTCCCCTGGCCTCCTCCATGTGCCTGTCCTTCTACGGTTGACCTTGTTTATTTGCTAAAGACATTTGGCTTCTGTCTTAGGCTGCCGGCCTTGTCCCATTGTGTCTATCGAATGAATCCCTCAGCACCAGATCCGCAGCTGGTGCACACCCGTGTAACTCCACCGACTTCAACAGAACTAAGTGGATTTATACCAGCCAGGGATCTGGTCCTGTATCCTCATGACGTCTCTCGGCCTGTCAACAGAGCTTGACAACAGCGGGCCAAATCGTGCCGTTGTGCTGGGGGATTTGCAATAGGCTGCAAAGGATGCCTGGGTTATTTACACTGCTGACTCTCCCAGCATAAGTACTGTACTGGTGATGGAGAATAGGTGTGTGCAAAAGCTGTCGCAAGCTGCAGCGTGGCCCAGGACATGCCAGTGTTCGGTTAGCTCAGCACTGGGGCCTGGAAGTGTAACACACAAGCCCACGTTGGTCTTGTCCCCCTGTAGAGACTGGGTCATGTGGCCATTAAGAGCCTCCTAGAGTTGCAGGCTACTAGTGTTACGTCTTTAGCTCAAATGGCAGAAGTCTATACCAAAGGTCTCAGATTCAAGCCCTGGTGATGCCCCACAAAGAAGCTGTTACACTGATGTGGTGATGTAGCTTTTTCTAGCAGGGCCTGCATGAGAGCTGTTGGTAGAACAGAGGTTGGTGCTTCAGCAGAGCTTCTGTACAGTGTGATCTTGTCTGCTGGGCCTGGCCAGGGCCAAGCATGGAGAACGAAAGCCTCCATGCGCAAGAGGACTCTGGTTGAGAGGTAAAACCTTTGGGTGCAGTTCTTATGGGTTCCCCATTCGACTCCACCCAGAGCCCTAACGCAGCCCATAAAGAATTTCCTCAATGTCGCTTGAGTCTCCAGGGTGGTGTAGGGTAAACAGAGATGGCTCTCTGCCACAGCCTGCCCAGGGCAGGGGTATATCTGGGCCGTTTCCCTGCAGACAGCTCTAACCAGCTGCCTTCAGCAAACTCCTGAGCCAGCCAGTGCTTCAGCTGCTAGTCCTTTTAAGATTGTGTGCAACTTCTGTTGAGGTTTTGCTGACTGACAGCTGCAGCTCAGGGGAGACCTGCCTCTCTGAACTGAACTTCCAGAGCTTTTCAGCCTCACCCAGCGTTGATTTTTAACTTGTAACCAGGGTGCCGAGAAAACTGAGAGCTGAGACCAGGGCACTAACGTACGCAGCTTGCGTCCCGATTAAGGACACCCCGGGGTTATAGGGTCTGGCTTAAGATCCCAAATCCTTCTGTACATCCAGTTGTCATGTGGCAGGAGCTCTTGGGGGGTAGCAGAAGCTCTCGGATGTATCTCCTTATGAGGCACAGTCGTTCCAAGGAATGCTTCTGCCACACAACATAATACTATGTTACCCCGAACACAAAATGTGTGGGAAATGGAATGCCCAATGCTCCCCAGACTAAGAACATTTTCAACCAGTTGAATGCAGGTATTTATTCATCGCGGCAAGGGCAGGGGGGAAAAAAGCCATTAGGGATGGTGGTGACAAGTTACATTTATTACATTTCCATTAAGAAAAGCAATGTCCTCTCTTGGTTAATACTGAATCCAAGGGCTCGTGACAGAGGTTAAAAAAAGCCATGAATGATGTTCTAAACAGAAGAAATGGAATTTATTACAGAGCCACCAAGACCTAAATGTTGACGTTTTTAATGGCCAATTTTCCCTTTTCTCTTGTCTTCAGAATACCTGTAACACCACCAGTCACACAGCGTATATACCAAGATCATGAGCACTTGTCTTGAAAGACCTCACAGCATTTTTGTGCCACTGTTCTCTCCCTAGAGTCAATTGGCTCGTTGCGTTCCATCTCCCTCCCATGTCCCCTGTGATTTCAGTTAGATCTCTCCCTCGCTTATCATTTGATATTGCTAGAGGCCCTGGCAAAGATCAGGGCCCCACGCTGCTAGACCCTGCAAAAAAATGCATTGTTAGAGACAATCCCCAGAAGAACCAGAGAGTCATAGATTCCAAGGCCAGAAGGGTCCATTGTGATCCTCTAGTCTGACCTCCTGCAGAACGCAGGCCAGAGAACTGTCCCAAAATAATTCCTAGGGCAGAGCTTTTAGAAAAACATTCACTCTTGATTTAAAAATGGCCAGTGCTGGAGAATCCACCCTGACCCCGGTAAGTTGGCCCAGTGACACAGAGGGTGATTGATTAATGGAAGCCAGAGGAAACTCTGATGCAGGTCCATAGCGGTCCTGACGTGCAAATCAGTCATCTGACCCGGGAATTGGGGCGAAGGACTAATCACTAGCTGGAGTAGGGCTGTAGTGCGTCTGGGGAAGTGCACATTTCTGCCCGGGCTGTCCAAGCCTCTCCAGAGCCCTGGGCAAATGCTTCTGTGGTTTCACTGCTTCAATACCGAGATCAAAGCTAGCGTCCATGTGGCTACACAAGGTGCAGTCACACCCCGTGATTGCACTATAGACGTACCTAGAAAGCATTATTCTCTCTTCTGCAGGCGGGGAACTGATACACAGAAACGTGAAGTGATTTGCTCTCAGTCACATAGGGAAGCTGTAGCCATGCTGGATATTGGCCCCAGATCTCCGTGATCCCAGTCCAGCACTCTTACCTCAGGACCATCCTTCCTGCCCTTGGCCCACCCTAGTATTTGAGCACCTCCCAGGTATCTGTGGCTCTACCTTCACAGCGCACCTGTGAGGTGGGGAAGCATCATTATCCCCAGGTAGCTGGGGAACGGAGGCACAGAGATGAAGTGACTTGCCCACGGTCTGATTCCACCATGGAATCCATGAAAACCCACCTTCGCCCCGTTCATTTTAATGAGCACTTCTTTCTGGCAGCAAGTCCCATGTTCATTGTGTGCCTGGCTGTCACAGAGCCCCCGGGCGATGCTCTGGAACTACTCCATATAAAGCCGGTTAGGACTCTGGGGGAGCCTCCTCTCTGTGAGCAGACTGTCTCCAGGGCAAGAAGCTCACACAGCTTCGACCTTCCTGGGTCTGACCTCGGAGCATTCAGCATCCCCTTCTCACACCGTGTGCTTCCCACAGCGAGTCTGCACAGGCAGGGCTCCTGGGGAAGCCAGGGGGCCCCACACCCCAATGCCGCAGTCAGACGTGACTTTTAGCCAGCCAGTAAAACAGAAGTTTTATTAGACGACAGGAACATGGTCCAAAACAGAGCTTGTAGGTACAGGAAACAGGATCCCTGAGTCAGGTCCATCTTGGGGCCAGGGAGGCCAGAGCCCCGTCTGGCCCCACTCCATTTTCCCAGGCAGCTCCAAACTGAAACTCTCCAGCCCCTCCTCTGGCCTTTCTCTCTTTCCCGGGCCAGGAGGCCACCTGATCTCTTTGTTCTCCAACACCTTCAGATGGCACCTGTGCAGGAGAGGGGCTCAGGCCATCAGTTGCCAGGAGACAGGGCGTCAGCTATTCTCTGTGCAGACCCATACACACCCCTGCCCTCTAGGGCTCTGCAACCATCACACACCCTTATCCCACCACCTAGATACTTAAGACATGCATAGGGGAAACTGAGGCAAGCACACAGTATTCAGAGAAAACATTAAGCACATTCCCACTTCGTCACACTGGCCTATGCTGACAGCCCTGACATGCCTGTGACTCCGCTGCAAAGAGACAGGCAGGTGGAGAGGGTGCCCAGGCACTGGGCCTGATTCTCCTCCACCTTGCATCCTCCTTTAGGGCCTGAGCCAAAGCCCTTGGAAGCCAGTGGGAGATGTTTGGCTGACTTCACTGGGTACTGGATTAGTTCCTCACACCTGGGCAAAGCGGAGGCAAGATGCTGCTGTGTAAATGTCTACACACAGTGCAAGGTGGTAGAGAGAGGGGTTGTGGCTCAGTGGTTTGAGTGTTGGTCTGATAAACCCAGGTCTGTGAGTTCACTCCTTAAAGGGGTCACTTAGGCTCTGGGGCAAAAACAGTATTTGGCTCTGCTCATGAAGGCAGGGGGCTGGACTCCATGTCCTTTCCAGTTCTACAAGATAGGTATGTTGTTGTTGTTGTTATTATTATTAAGAGCACTACCTAGAACTTATACAGCACTTTTCATCAGTAGATCTCAAGGTACTTTACAAAGGAAGTCACTGTCCTTAGCCCCCTTTTATAGTTGGTGAAACTGAGGCACAGAAAGGCAAAGTGACTTGCCCAAGGCCAGCCAGCAGCAGAGTCAGGAATAGAACCCATGTCTCCTAAGTCCTACTCCAGTACCCTACCCTGGGCTGAGAGGTGTAGGGGTTGATGACCTCCTAGGCCAGAGCCACAGCTGGGTCAAATCAGCATAGCTCCACTGAAGTCAAAGTGTCGCTAATTTACACCTGGAAAGAAGGTGCAAATCGTAATTGTGAGGGTAATTAACCCCTGGAACAATTTACCAAGGGCCATGGTGGATTCTCCATCACTGACCATGTTTCAATCAAGGTGGGAGGTGTTTCTGAAAGCTCTGCTCTAGGGATTATTTTGGGACACTTCTCTGGCCTGTGTTATGCAGGGAGTCAGACTCGATGATCACAATGGTCCCTTCTGGCTTTAGAATCTGTTCATTTACACCAGCTGAGGATGTGGCCCATTTTTTCCCTGGCATTACTGATCTCGATCCCCTTCTCAGAGGAGAAGACTCGAGCAATAAAATCCCTCCCCCAAACAGGAAACCATTAGCAGCGGCAGCAGAAAAGGCAAGGATCGAATGAGTGTAAAAACGGAGCTACCCTTGCAATGCCACGGGGGTTACCCCAGCAATGAATGTGGCCCCTCGCCTGATATGACAGGCCAGAGGCTGCACGTCTAGGGTCAATTACTCTACTGCAAACCTTGGTTCAGATCACCCGGGAGAAAATATGAATCCATCTCTGGTGAAAGTCACTAACATGACAGATAATATGGCCCATTGTGTGCCATTGTGTGCCATTGTGTGCTACTCAGCCCTTTCCACTTGGCTTATTCTGCCTGGTGCCTCATTCAAGGTCAAGAAAACATCTACACATGTTCCTTTCTCTTGCCATTCTGCCACCGTATTAAGCACTGTGATGCTTTGTGGATAGTAGAATTTTTTTTCCCCGGGTGAGTCAAATGCACTTGGGTGGGTTGCTCTGTGCAAACGCAGCGGTGGAGTTCGGCTCTAGGACTCCAGGGAGGAAAACCAGAGGTAAATCATCATTAAAAAAGCAAAATGGCAAATCAGTTAGGAGGCAAGAGCGCTAGTGTAGGTAAAAGGCAAATGTCCCCGAGCTGTAGAGAAATGGGAAACAGTCTGATTCAATTAGGGCAATTCTATTTCAGCCCTTGCATGGCTTGTATGAATGCTGGCAAAGCCAGAGGGACTTTCTTCTTCCAAGAGCTGGACATCAGCCCACCCCAGAGCTTAGAAACCTCCTGATGTCTCGGTGACATGTACTCTGTGCTAGGGGAAGCAGCGCCAACGTCTCTCTGGGTGCCTCTGAGATCCTTGGTTGTCCAACCTCAGTGCTGGGATGGCCGCCGCGGAACCACAATGACGGGTGTTGTCAGAGAAGCTGGTTTGGTGTGGAAAGAGGGCAAGGAGCGTATGGGCTAAGTGCCACCCAGTGGTGAGTGCGGGCCCTATTGATTAGAGGGTTCAGTCGGATGGAAAGGGTGAGGGAAAGCTCCTTCCGTGCTACAGACTCATTCCCACGCTGCTCTGGGATGAACCTGGGCACATGCGTTAATCTAGTTTAAAGCACAATAACTTAGGGCCTGATCTTGACTCTGATGGGAGTTAAGTGCACCTATCACCATGCAAGGTTGGGCCCTTAACCAGTCACGGTGCAAAAATACACGTATTTACGTGACTGTATTTCTTTAAGGCCACAAAGGATTCTGGGAATTATTTGCTATATTTGTGCAGTTGTTGGTTAAAAGAATGAAAGTTCTTCCCTGAATCCCCTATGCCGCCCCTGCCTTCTGATATGACATTTTCTCTGCCCCATCCCTAATCATTTCTGATGTTCTCATGTACAGCGTTTGTACATGAAAAAACAATCTGCTAATTATCCAGTTGATCCCAACTTCGCACATGGAACTAGTTCTCCTAATGCATTTGAACTATGATGACCAAAACCCCTCTTCAGTCAGGGATTAGCAGGTTTGCGGATCTTGGGAGACTGAGCAGTGGGACGCCAAGGTGGCAGAAGGAAAACTAGGATCTAAGAGGCAGCTGGGTGTGAATAATAATCAGCAGCATTTTTCATGTGACTCTCACTGTGCTTTGCTGTACAAACCCATATTTAATCTTTGCAGCACCCGTCGGAGGGAGTGAGACACACTGTCAGATCTGGTCAGAAAATCTCTGGGGTAACTTTTTTTTGCCAATAGGAAGTGGCTTTTTGATGCAACAGACGTGTGCGTGAAAAAAAGTTTAGAAAATGTGGGGAGGGGGGTTTGCAGTGAAACCCCGGAAAATATCAGGGTGGCAGTGGAGGGGTTCAGACTAGATCGCAGGGGTGCTTCTGGCCTGAGACTCTGTGAACCTAAGGTCTGGCGGAAAGTCACTGTCAGCACTGGGTGGAGAGCCCAGGGAGGCTGGCTCCTAGCCCCGTGTGTTTGGCCCTCGACCTCACCGCCTCCAGCTGTTTCGCTGTATGAATGAGGTCGCCGCTAGCGAATCGCTTGCTCTGGTGCCTGTTTCTGCAGGAGCAGGTACAGCAGCACCCTATGCTCTGGACTGGGCTTTCTGGGGGGATCAATTTCTAAAACTGCTGCCTCCTGCCATTCAGATCTAGGGGCTATTAGCAAGAGCCCCCCCTCCCCCATCATCTCCTTGTCTCCATTTCTGGATATAATCAAAGCTGAGGCTAGGAAAGGGTGCTCAGCTGGGGTGAGTCTCCGCTGCAAAGATTGCCCAGGGAATTGGCAGCCAGGTCTGAGCCCCTCGGTCAGTCCAGCCCAGGCTCTGACCTACATTCCCAGCGAGGCCGTGAAACTGAAAGGAGGCAAATTCCAAAGGGATAAAAGAAAATACTTTTTCTACCTTGTGCATAATTCAGTTGTGGAACTCATTGCCACAGGCGGTTGTTAAAGCCAAGAACGTAGCAAGATTCAGCGAGGGACTGGACATTTATATGAACAACAGGACTATCCAGAGTTAGAAATGAACACTAAGGGAAAAATCGAGTTTGTGAGGGGCTATAAAACATCGTGCTTCTGTGCGTAAACCAACCGCTAATTATTACAGATTAGCAGACCTGGCCTGGAAACAGATTATCCCCCGACAGGGTTTCTTTCACCTTCCTCTGGAGCAGCTGGTACTGGCTACTGTGGGAGATGGACCACAGACCTAGGCGGAGCTCAGGTCTGATCCATTCCAGCAATGCCTGTGTTCCTCATCTCTGATGGGCAGTGAACAACCCCGAAGCGGTAATGGCTCTTCATAACCGCAGTCGAGTGTGAAGCAATGGCCTGGAGAGGGGTGGCTCCATCTCACCTCGCCCAGTCCCCTGGGCCACCCCATCTTGGCAGCCATCTTTAATTCGTCTGACAAGCTGCCAAAATGATTTTCGGCCCCATAACGGTGAGAGGAGAGGCCCTCTTCCCGCAGGGCAGCGAGCCAGCCAACTGCCTGACAGTCACAAATTATTACCGCCAAATAAACAGGGCCGCGTTCTAGCCCAATAAAGACAGTTACACAGCCCGCGGCGTTGCTTAGTCCCTGATTTAGGACTCTGTTCAATAAAAATAGGCTGGATGGCTGCGGGCCTACAGCGGCTCGGCGCCGACGCCCCCCCCTCCTCCCCATCACAGCTGCACGGCTTCCACCTGATTCACAAGCCGGAAAGCCCAGGCTGTTGGCAGTCAGGTGAGAGGGTGTTAAGCCCTTCAGGAATGTCTCAGAGAGGCAGCAGTGCCTGAGCTCTGCACCTGGGCTCAGACGCACAGGGTGAGAGAACCTGGGCAGGATTAGAGGTCTGCAAGCTAGAATTGCATTTCTAGGCCACCTTTCTTGCATTTCTAGGGAACCTTTTAACCCCAAGAAAGCGAGCGGGAAGGCCAGGAGATCTCATGGGAAGGGATCCTAACCAGCAGGAAGGAACTTGGATGTTGAGGTTTATGTTTGCGAGTGCCGGCTAGAGGAAAGGCAAGTAGACAGGGTGAGTTTGGACAATATCCTTTGTGTGTGTGCTGAGAAAGGAGCAGGATGTGGACTTCACCTTCCTACAGCTCCCGAAGCATCCGACACACTAATTTATAAACTGCATATATGGGGAGTCACGCCTTCCACTAGTAAAATGTGCCCTGCCCCACCCACCCCCGGGGTGGAATGTGACATCAGTGCCTGGCCCAGCTCCTGCACCTGCAAGAACATAAAAATACTATACCCCGGTTATATCTCAGCTAGGGGTACATGTAACCCTGGGTGCACACAGAGCTCTTCCCGGGGGTACATCAACTCATCTAGGTATTTGCCTAGTTTTACTACAGGCTACATAAAAAGCACGAGCAAAGTCAGTGCAAACTAAAATTTCTACAATCACCTGTTTATACTGCTCTATATACTACATACTGAAATGTAAATACAATAGTTATATTCCAATTGATTTATTTGATAATTACACTTCCACCCCGATATAACGCTGTCCTCGGGCACCAAAAAATCTTACAGCGTTATAGGTGAAACCGCGTTATATCGAACTTGCTTTGATCCACTGGAGTGCACAGCCCTGCCCTCCCGGAGCGCTGCTTTACCGCGTTATATCCGAATTTGTGTTGTATCGGGTTGCATTATATCGAGGTAGAGGTGTATATGGTAAAAATGAGAAAGTCAGCAATTTCTCTGGAATAGCGTGGCTGGGACACTTTTGAATTTTTATGTCTGATTTTGTGAGCAAGTCGTTTTTAAGTGAGGTGAAACTTGGGGGTACGCAGAACAAATCAGACACCTGAGAGGGGGACAGTCGTCTGGAAAGGTTGAAAGCTGCGGCGATACCCAGTGGTAACTACAGAAAGTGTAGGCAGGCTGAGTGTGGAATATAGCCACGGACGACATGCGGGAGGGGTTATGAACCCAAGTGTTCATAGCTCGAGCTGGGCAAGCAACACAAAAAGAAATTTGTAATTCATCATCATTCCCTTGCTTAAAATGTTTCCGTCGTCCAGTCATGGGGCAGCATCCAGGCATGTGACTTAAATGACCGGTCACACCCCCCCTAGCAAATACTCAAAGGAAAACCAGAAGTGAACAGCATTTAAAAACCCCACTGGCTGAAATTTGTTTGCCACCTCATTGGTCTCCTGCAGATCCCTCCTTAAAATTCTCCTGTGCTGTGTTGCCTGCAAAAAGCTTGGTGGGGTGAAGAGGCCACTGCCTGTGATTCTGACCACTACTGTCTCCTTGTACTCCCCCATCTGTTTGTATCCACCTTTTGTCTCTTGTCTAATACTTACAATGTAAAGTGTTCCGGGGCAAAGATGGTCTTTCTGTTCTGGATTTGTACAGCTCCTAGCGCCGGGGGGTCTGGTCCAGGACTGGTGCTTCTAAGTACGACCTCAATACAAATAAGTAAATAAATCATCATCATCATTTTCTAAAACTTCAAAACTCATGCAATGTCTGAGCCTTATCATTGTCAGACCCTCGTGACCCTTAAGAGCCGGGGTAAAAATGTCCAGGTCAGTGTAAAAACCTGAGTTCACCAGAGAGCACATGAAACAGCTGATTTCTGATATGGGACCAGTGTTTAGTTACAGCAAGATTCATTGATTTCTGCATTGTAACACACGGGATGAGCATCAGCATGGGGCTCTGCGCCTGTGGATGTGTCTGGCGTCGCACAGAGGACAGGGTATTTAATCTGAGTTTGGATCTGTAGGCTGTGTGCAACGCCTGTGCTGTGAGCAGCTGCTGCAGCTTGCTTAGATGACTTTTTTCCTGTTGTCTTATCTGGGTGGTGCTATCTGTGTGTAATACGCTTGAGGTAAGACACTTTGGAGGCTGGTGGGGGTAGAATCCAGCTCCTTCAGTACCCCCCCAAAACAAGCTCTAGCCACCAGAACTCAAAGAATAACGGCATTAGCTGTTGAGGAGCAAGTTTTGATAGTCACTGGTAGTAGACTCGTAATCATCTACATTTGGTGGTGCCATCATGCTTCTTAATTATGGGGAGGATTCTTTGTTGTTACTGCTACTGCGGAACGCTGGCTGGAAAAGCCGACCCCACCAATGTGAGTCTTTGCCAAAGGTCTACAGAGCTGGGGGAGAAAAGGAGAAGATGCTCCATCTCGAATGGGTTGGGGTGAGGGTTGTTTATGCCATGCGCTGTGCCGTTGATCAGGGCTATGTTGATCGCTGCTTCCTCTCCCAGAGCCCTGGCAATTTTCCCTACCTAAACAAAAGCATTTGAGCAGTTTGGAGTCTGGAAAGAACTGGGTTAATGCACTTGAGAGCTGCCTGGCTTTCATGGACAGCTGTCGTATTACTGGGCACCGGGCACTGCTTTCCAGGAATAGCCGCTAGCAGGTGTCATGTCTCATCTCACCCAAGAGGAAGGGACTGTGTTGTGGAGCTGTATCCCAGTGTCTCCCTTGGGCCGACTCAAGCATGGTGAAGAGAGACATATCCAACTCCCTGTCGATATACGGTAGTCAGTAAATCAGTGGTTTCCACGGTAGATGCTCCCTTATATACCTGAAATTCTTAAGGGGTTCCTGCTTGTTTCCTGGTTACAGGACATGGGATTGGAAGGGACTTCCCGTTCCCGGCCCCCTATTCAGACCTTGTCGTTCGGAATTGTGTAGCGCCTTAGAAGTCCTGAAAGCCAAACGCTGACTCCCAGTGCTTTGAATCAGGCTCTGAATCTCTACTCCCAGATCAGCAAAGCCACGTTTTACCTCCCCTGCTCCTTGCGCTAGTCTATTTATTCGAAAGTTCATGGAAGCTGAGGCTTCCTGCTACCTTCAGAGGCCCAGGGCTAACCAAATCTCAGCCGCCCAGACGACCAGCCTCGCTGTTAGGCATGGAAAGGCCCCCAGTAGCCTCTTTCAGAAACACCCGCAAAGTGGCGTCAGTTGGTCATTACCGCTAGGCCTGGGCTAACCAGTCTGACTAACAGAAAATAACTTCTTCCCCAGCTCCTCCCCACCCCCGGCCCCCCCAAACCTGAACCAAACCTTTCCTGGCTGCTGCCCAAGTGGAAGTAATTTTTCTGACATGGGCACTCAGGTCAGAGGGTTGGTGTTTGCCTCATGATAGCACCCAAGGGCCTCAGTCAGGATCAGAGCCCCGTCCGGCTAGGTGCAGCACCAATACCACACAGGCAGTCCTTGGCATGGCCAGGCATTCAACCCAGGGCTCCAAAGTCCCATTCAGTGCTTTACCCACCCTTCTGCGCCAGTGTTTGCCCTTCTCTAGCGCCTTCCATCTATGGATGCCAGTCACCTTCATAATATCACCCTCCCTACACCCCTGCGACGTGTTGTTATTCCCACTGACCGGGAAACTGAGGCAGAGAGCAGTTTAAGGGTCTTGCCCAAGGCCACCCAAGAAGTCCTTGGCAGAGCTGGGAACGGAACCCAGAATTTGTGACACTGGCCATGTTCCTATGGATCCAGGTGAGCAAAGAACTGGGGGGCCTGGACGTTTTTCTTTCCTGCTCTTAAGGGCCAAGAGGGTCTGATAATAAGGCTCAGGCACTGCATGAGTTCTGAAGTTTTAGAAAATGATGATGATGATGGAGTCCAGAACAGAAAGATGGTCTTTGCCCCGGAACACTTTACATTGTAAGTATTAGACAAGAGACAAAAGGTGGATATAAACAGATGGGGGAGTACAAGGAGACAGTATTGGTCAGAATGACAGGCTGTGGCCTCTGCACCCCACCAGCTTAACCAAATAAACAAGAGAGGCATTTTAGCTCAGAAGCCGCAATGGAAGAAGCCACTGGTCCAGTCGTATCTGCGACGAGCAGGAAGACAATCTGGGGTTCCTGAATTTCAGCAGAGCCGCATAACGAGACTTCCTTTGCATCCTAAATGAACTATCTGTCCCTTTCCGCCGTTGCTGGTATCAATTGTGTAGCAGGGGCATGCGGAGGTGACGCCGCAGACCGTTGTCGGGAGTAGCTGCTTTCTCTTTTGTTGTTCCTACACCCTTCTGTCCCCCGTCTTGTGTCCTTGCCCCAGGGGATGCTGAGGGGAGCTAAGGTCTTAAGCAGTGCTCCCGTGACTTGACCCTAACCTATGTTACCTTAAGCACTGTGTAAAACCCTCACGAATCCTTAGCTTTTATCTAGCAGATCTCAAAGATTGGGGAACATTTTATGCAGGGGAGCAGAGATGAGAAGGGATTTGCCCCAAGTCACACAGCAGAGCCAGGAACCGAACCCAAATCTCTTAAAGCCCCAGCTAGTCCCCTATCCACTAGGTCACGCTGCTTCCCTATGCAGAGAAGTCACCTCCTGATCCCTCCAGCCTATGACTGGCCAAATGCTCCCCCAGCAGCAGCTGAAAAGGAAAGACCTGGTCTTTGCATGAGGACTCTGCTGGGGTAGAAGCCTGTGGCTGGTGGCCGATCACCCACCGAGTATATTGCATCGCTCTTGGCCCCGATTCTTGCACGGTCAGAAAGCCCTCGCTTGGACAACGAGGACGATGAGGTTATTGCTCCAGAGCGTGGTCCGAGCGAGCTGGAAAGCGCATTTAATGTAATGACAGGAGAAGAGCCAACTCGCTGTGTACTCAGAGCTGCTTTCCTGGCACCGGCTAGGAACGCTGGCAGCAAGTCAGCTCCTCGTTTGCTATTAATGATGCTGTGCACTCCAGATCTGCAGAGAATACGTCCATTGTGCTGCCCGGCTCCCGTTCTGAGGCCATTGCTCACCATCTATCTGGAGTTCCCATCAGGCCCCAAATCTCCATCCTGCCCCAGATCGGGACGAAGGAGCTAGCCCTGATTTCTGGCCTGGGGTTTGGAAGAGATCATGGCAGGTTAAAAGGGACTGGGTGGAATTAAGACACTTTCCCCACACCTGAAGACTGGCTTGTGTTTGCTTATACTGAGCAGAGCAGTGGGGCCTTTTGACGGGGTGTACCAGGCGTTTGCTGACCACTGGTGGAGGCCCTCCCGCCTTGGTACACCCAGTCTTAAGAAGTGTCCTGCTGGAAGGGAAGAGCAGTGAGTTAAGACCTCCAGGGGTTGCCTACAGAGGCCTCCCATGATCAGCTGCAGACAGAACCAGTGAGAGTTCGTCCTCCAGCACCTAGAAGGGCTGGGAGCAGGCAGAGGCCAATCAGGGCCCATCAGGCCAGATAAAAAGGCTGACCACTTCTACTAGAGGCCAGTTCTGGGTGAAGCCATGACAGGCAAGGCTTGCTGTCCCTACCCTAACCCAAGAAACTTGGCCTAGTCAGCATCCTAACCTAGACAGTATTTGCCTTGGTCCACACGAAGGACTAGTGTTTTTGTTATGGACTGTAAAGCCCATATGGCTATTTTGAGTTCAGCATTAACTAGTTTTCTGTAAAACCTGAAGTAAACTTGCTCTGAGGGGTGCTGGGCTCAAGTGACCCCTTGACAGGCCTCATCCCACTAGAGTTCAAAGAAACTGGATTTCACGCAGCCTGGCCTGTGGGTTTTTCTGGCATGCACAACACAGGCTATAGAATTTAACCCATTGATTCCTGTGGGAAGCCCATATCTTATGGTTGAGCTAGAGCGTAACTTTTAGAAAGGCATCCAAATCTTGTTTTAAAGGCTCCAAGTGATGGAGAAGGCACCATATGCAAAGGGTGACTTCCAAATGGGGAAAGACCAGCTCAGCTGTCAGTGGGGAGCAGGGGCGGCTCCAGGCACTAGCACGCCAAGTGCGTGCCTGGGGTGGCAAGCCACGGGGGGCGCTCTGCTGGTCGCCACAGCTTCGGCGGACCTCCCGCAGACGGACCTCCTGCCTGCCGTGCTTGGGGCGGCAAAATACCTAGAGCCGCTCCTGGTGGGGAGGCGCCTTACCTATGAGCTCCACAGACCTCAGCGCTAATCACAGCCCTGGAAATGTAATGGGCTCCGAAGCAGAGACTGAATCTGAGATCATATCTGTGCCAAAGTGCAGGCCTCTACCACTCGGGCTAAAGGAATAGCTTCTTTAGTGAGCAGCAGTAGTAGGCTATTCTCCTGTGGGAACACGAAGCTAACCACCTCCTTACCCAAGTCTCCACTGACACATCCCTTCTCCATCACACCACATAGCTCTGTGTGAAGGAGTGAGCGTGAGACTCACAGCCGCTCGGTGCAGAGGGGAAGGCATAGTGCTTACCTCTACCTGCACCTAGGTGTAAACCGACTTGCTCTGGAACAAGGCCTGGCTCGGATGGATTTGGTGTTAGGGTTCTAATATCTCACCAATTTGGACCATAGCTACAAATCTTCGTAAAATCTGAAACCAATTGGGGAGAAAGAGAGCCCTTGGCTTGGGGGTGCTGCCTGAGATAACGTCGCTGGTTTCGTTAGCCAGACCTTCCCTCGCTGTCACTCCTCTGTGCCCTCTCCCCTTCCCCCACGCTTGGCTTTGCGCTCCTCTTCACGCCTCCCTTGGTGCTTGGGACAGTCTCCCTCTGCCAGCCCCCCTCCGTCTCCCCAAGTCCTTTGGCACACCCTTCCCAGGCGGACCTGCCTGTGGACAAGGTGCCTGGTTCAGCTTTTGCTTGCACTGATGGCAATTCGGAGTATGGCCTGGAGCTGGATTAAGGCAATCCAGGGCCGTTACGCACACCCAAAAGCCCCGCCTCCAAGCCATGGCCACGCCCATTCACCATGGCTTTGCTTCTCCTGCCCCTTGGTCCCACATTTTCTTGGGGGGACAGTCGGGACCCCCCAGCCCCCAGCAGAGCTCTATGGACTTCCAACACATACAGGCATCCTCTTTTGGGAAGTTGTCCTGGGGGATCCCCAAAGCTGCAGATTTCAGGGTTAACAATCCAGTAACATGAATGGGGCATTTCACTTCTCTCTCGTAGTTACTGTTTCAGGCTCTCTGCAGACTCAGGCACACCCTGCCGAATTGGCTGCACTCGAGTCGTGTTTTCAAGCATTTTCTTTGCAACCGTGAAAGCTAGAAACATTGTTCTGTTTTGAAGCAAAGGCGGATTTTCTGATGCTGTCATGTGGCTCCAGGAACTGGGACCTAAGGCCTGTGCAATAATCCAGCCCTGGCTGAAGTCAGAATCAAATCACACGAGTCAAATTCAGCTCTGAGTCACCTCGATGGAAATCAATTGATTCCAATGGAGTTAGTCCAGAGTTACAGCAATACTGAGAAGGACTGGCTGAGAGCTGGTGCCTCCAGCTGGTGTGTGGGAGAGAAGCCGATGAGGCTACAGTTCAGTATTATTGTATTCTGTGTCTGGGAGATAATAAAAGATTGAGACAGTCTGACACTCCGGTGCTGGACTGACATCCACCTGCGGGCTGCGTTGGGAGGTACAGAAGCAGCTGTGCCTCCCATGTCTAGCCTTGAGACTTTCGTTTGATTCATGAATTCAAAAAGGTCTTTGCATTGTCAGCGATTTCTTTCCACCAGGGATCTGACCTCACTGCCAGAATAGCTAGAGGATTAGTATCAGACATGCCAAAAAGGAAACAGAGAATTTAGCCTGCCCTGGGGGCACTCATCTGTTGTTAAGAGGATCCTGGTGGGTGAGGGTTGGTGGAGGCAGCTGGTAATGGACTATCTGTATCTTTCAACTCAAGTCACCAGTTCAGTTCTAGATCAAGATAGTAATGAAGGAAACATGTTACTCTTCTTTTGATGGCATCTCGAATCCTGGCACTGAGGTGACAGAGTCCTGCACATCAAAGGAACGAAGCTCACGGGTTCCAGTACAAATCATTTTTGTCCCCATCTCATTGTAGGTCACAATCAGGTTGAGAGGGAGGAGGGGTGACTGGTTAGAGCACTGGGCTGTGGGGAAACCCAGGTTCAGTTCTTGCTCCACCACAGACAATCCCCTGTAAAGTGGGGCAAGTCCCTCCCTCCTCCTGTGCTCCCCCATTTGTACAATGGAGATAGGAGCTCTCCCCTCCTTCACAGGGAGGTGGGGAGGAGATGTTCATTGAAGCTGTGAGGCTCTCAGACACTGCGGTGATGGGGGTTAGATAAGTACCATCAATAGAAAGATGTGTTGTCGCGATCGCTGGTTATATTGCAGCAGCCCCTAAAGGGCCCGCATTGCGCTAGGCACTGTACAAACGCATCATAAATGACTGTCCCTGCCCCTGAAAAGCTGACAGTCAATCGCAGGGGGTTGCTCTAGCTATAGGCAAACTAGGCAGCTAGGGTGGCAGATCTGGCCCAACTGTCCCTCTGTCATGATGGCATGGTGGCCAAGACAAATTTGAGTGGTGTTGCAGCCCCATGCACCAGGACACAATGCCACTCACTCAGATTTGACCCAGCCTCCCTTCTGTCATGATAGAGGGGAGGCCGGGCCAAATTTGAATGGTGTGGTGGGGGGAGTGAGCAGCACACAAGTTTTGCGTAAGGCTGCAGAAGGTCTTCAGAGGCCTCTGTTGAATCTGATATGCTTCCTCACGCTGATCAGTGCCTTTCCGCCATGAGTCACCCCGCTGAAAAAACCAGAAGAGTTCTCAGAGTAAGAGACTACTTGGTGTCAGGAAGGGGATCAGAATCTGGCCTTTGTGCTCTCCGCTGAACGGACAAGTACGTTTATTTCCTCCTGTTGCAGGGTTATGTTCCGCCACTTGTTCTCATGGACCTGAGTGCAGCCTTACTCCACAGAGTATTGATTTCAACGGGGCTACTCGCAATGAATTAGGAAAAGATGCTAACAAGCCCAGCAGTGCTGGAGCGTTCTTGCTTTGCCTGTCTGCTGTCGGTAAATATAGGGCTGGGCACAGAGCTGTTTTCCCGTCCTGCAAGAATCTTCTAGATTTCAAAAACAAACAAACAAACAAACAAAATGTAACAAAGAGTCAAAATCTCAAAAAATGATTCTGAACCAAGAAACCTAAAACACCCTCAGTCGATCAAGCAACATGTTTCATTTAGCTCGTTTTGAAATGCTTCATTCCCACTGCGATCTTTTTTTCTTTCTTAAAACTTTTGTTTTCAGTATAAACAGAGTTAAATTTCTAAAGAAAAAGTCATTTTGCAGGGAAAAAAAACCCTGTAAACTTTTATTTAGAAAAAGTCAAAATGGGACCATTCAGCAATTTTGAGCATTGTTTTTTCCCCTTCAAAAATGTTCAAGGCGGGAGATTCTCCGAAACTGGAGCTTGCTTCATGAATTGTTGGGAATTGGCCCTGCTTTGAGCAGGGGGTTGGACTAGATACCTCCTGAGGTCCCTTCCAACCCTGAAATTCTATGATTCTATGACCGGTTTCAACGGATCAGAATTTTTTTTGACAAAAACAAGTTTCATCCAGAAGTTCCCACCCAGCTCTAAACAAAAATGTACACAGACAGGGATTATTTCATCTGCAGTGGGAACTAAATCAAATTGTTCATCATGATGAAGGCCCACCCATAGGCTAACACAAAACACAGGAACATATTTATGCCTGTATCTGTAATTTTCACTCCATGCATCTGAAGAAGTGGGTTTTTTACCCATGAAAGCTTATGCCCAAATAAATCTGTTAGTCTTTAAAGTGCCATTGGACTCCTCGTTGTTTTTCACAAGAGCAAAGGGACACTTGATGACGCCAAAGAGATGCCAACGTTCTGCAGGATCCCTTCACCCACCATTGACACCAATTCTTAACATTGGCAGAGGCAGTGTGGTAAAGGCAGTAGTGTGCAGAAGGGCCACTCTTGGTTGTTCAGGGCAGGTAGTTTGGAAAAGCTGGCATCCCTGGGGGGCAGAGTTAAGGTTGTGGAGCGTGATCCGTGGTGTACAGTAACTCGGGCGAATGGCTAGGTCGGTGTGTGCTTTGGGGGAAAGAGTAGAAGGCATACGCCATTTACTGGCTTGAGTTCTCAGTTCCTTGCTTTTTCTGGTTTTGTGTCAGGCCTGTTACGCATGTAGCAACCTTACCTAGGAAAGTTTTATTGTGTTTTATTTGTAGTAGTTATTCGGGGAGGATGCACTTGTAATTACATTCTGTAGTTTAGTTGGCCTTAAACACAAGCAACATGCTGGTATTAAAGTAGTTAATCTATGGATTTGCATTTCACACGCTGGCGAGCGTCTGTGTAGGACTGCCTTCTACTGGAAGGAATCAGAACTGCTCAACTGTGTGTCATACACCCTGTACTGCCAGGAGAGATTCTTCTGTCGTTTGGGTGGTAGGGTTCTGTGCCTTTGGAGCCTAGGATCAGAGTTCTAACTCTGCTGCTAGAATCAATTTCCAACAGGTGTACTGCAAGATCACAACCATGAAGTCTTAATTCTTACAGTAAATTGCCTGTGACATTTAGCCCAGCCAATTTGATACATGTTGAGCTAGATTTATTCCTGGTATAACTCCATTGGCTTCAGTAGAGTTACACCAGGGATGGATCTAGCCCATCATATCTATTTTGTATGTCATATCTGGGGCATTTATTTGAGCCAGAGGTGAGAAATGTTTGTTTTGCCTGCATGGGTGAAGAAGGTTGCTTGAGTTAGCAAACAGTGTTCTGCCTATGGGAGAGGTATAGCCAGACGGGTAGCAGGCACCTGAGAAACTGGTTAATTTCAGCCATGTGTGCAGAGATAATAAGGGACATGTGTTCAGATTCACTGCCTGTATTGGTGTTACTGGTCTGTGTGAAAATCTGCCTCCTGGTGGTTGCAACCAATAGCTGCAATGCATGGTGCTGGTATCGGAGCAGGGGCGAAATCAAGGAAAAAAACAAGGGCAGGTGTCCCAATAGTGATGCAAACAGCAGAGCAGAGAGGGGCAGTCACTGCTGAAAAGTGCAGAAGTCCTTCCTAGCCATCATTTTTTCCCCAGGACTCCTCTTTGAATGTACACAGCACCATGCACAGGCCCTGCTCCGCATACATCTGGCTTGCTGCTCTACTTCACACGACACTGAAATGCAGTCAGCTCTGGGGTGACAGCCGCTGTTAGAACGGCACCGTGCAACACCCTGCCCCGGTTTGAGACAGGAAATCTAGAACAAGGCTGGTTCCATTTGAAACCACAGGGACATTTCAGGAAGCAGCGTGGAATTCCCTCCACCAGAGTGCGAGCGCTTGCATTTCACCTCTCTTTAATCATTCCAAACTTGGACCAGCTCCACGGCGGGTGTAACCCAGCCTACCCCTATTGAAGTCAATGGGGCGACACCTGCTAAGTATTTGGCCCCAACCCTGCTCATCAAAGGAGCGGTGACAAGCTCCCAGCCAGAGATGATGCAACCGCTGATGTCTGAGTTTTCCGAGCCCCGCTAAGCCTCTGAGTGTTTTTTGTTGGTGATGCTGGCACAGATCCCCACCCAGATAAGGTGTGTGCTGTCTAGCGGCGCTGGGGCCGTGCGTCCAGCTCCTGCCTGGAGTTTGTGCACGTCCCTCCCCAAGCCCCCTCTGGACCAGCCGCTCGGCTGGATAGAGCCTTGCATTCTTCTCAGCGGGGCCGTGCCAGCACCTGAGAGCTTAGCATGTTTGCCTGCGTCGAGTGTTTCAGAACATGGTGTTGCTGAAATTCAATCCACTTGGCCGCCTGCCTCCTAGGAAAACAAATTAAAGAAAAAAAAGACAGAAAGAAAAGCACGGCGGGAAGAATATCGGCACTTTGCTACCCTGATGTCACGGCGAGGAAATCAGGCAGGGGAGCGAGAGGCCTTCCATCTCAAACCAGGGGAGCAAGTAAGGGCACAGGTCCCCCAATAATCAATGGGGGCACAGAACTCCCCCGGCCCCCAGGGCTGTGGTGGGAGCTGACAGCTGCTCTGGCCCTGGGGTCATGGCGGGGAGGGGAACAAGCTCCACCTGCCCCAGGGCCGGGGTACAGAATGTTCCCCTCCAAACAGGGTCCTGTTTTTATTCCTGCGCACACCCCTGATCTCAAACCCATTGCCGCCTTGCGCAGATAACTGAAATATGAAATAATGGGAGGCCGACGTGAAAACTTCCTGGGGGACAGGAATTTGATATGGGTATCTTCAGTGGAGCAGGCAAAGATCTAACGAGGTCCAGTGGCTGGAAGCTGAGGCTAGACAAATTGAGACTGGAAATAAGTCGTACATTTTTAACAGTGAGGTTATGCGACCATTAGACCAAGGGACGTGGTGGATTGTCCATCGGTGGCCATTTTAAATCAAGATTGGCATTTCCCCCCCAAAGACATGCTCTAGTTCACACGGGAATTCTCTGGGGCACTTCTCTGGCCTGCCTTGCATAGGAGCTCAGAGTAGATGATCACCGTGGGCCCTACCAGCCTGGGGATCTCTGAAAATGTCTTTGTGCTCCGGCAGGTTTCGTGTACCAACGCAAGTGCCGTTGTTTTGCTTTGTTTCTTTCTAACGTCAGCCAATTGCAAGCGAAAGGAAGCAGCTCGGGGGCATTTTCAGAGAGAGGGTGATTCAGTCATTAAAATCCATTGGGGAACGTGCTTGTATCCTCCTCTTTGATAACAACCCCTCCAAGCGTAAGTGGAATCAGACATTTCTTCAAAGATTGCAAACCTATTGGGAGCGACAAGTCAAAACGAGGCCTGAAAAGTCCAAGTTTGCATACTGGAGTTTCAAAGTGTTCATGTCATCTTCCCGGTGTTTGGAAGGGGAGGGAGCTGCGTGTTCCCTCCCGTGACTCCTCTCCGGAGCCCGGTAAGCTCCACCTCCCGTTTGGTTCCTGCAAAAGAGCAATAAAAAGTCAAAATAAAATAAATAGAATCCATTCCCTCGTAACCCAGATAGCTGCAAAATGGTCTCCGGAGACAGGAGTTTACGAGGCCAATAAAGCTGAGGAACATCTGCTTTAAAAGAAAAAGAATATCGTAACCAAGCATGAAGCGTGTGTTCTAGGAAATGGGGCCCAACACAGAGCCTTTCGGGGTACTCACTCATATCGTCTTTCGAAGATAAGAGAGAAATAGCTGCATCAGCCAAGACAAATACAAACCTGCAGTGTCAGACCAACCTTCACCTCCTTTTATGGTGCTCCTGGTGGATTAGCCCGTGAAAAACAGTCAGACTTCAGAACCAACCAGGGAATCTCAACAACTAAAGGTCATGCAGCAGTCTCGGTCACGTTTCCAACTCTTGTCAATGTCAGGAGTTAAGTGCTTGTGGAAACATCCGGGCTGTTCAAACAGATGGTACTAACTGCATCGTGATCTAGATGGGAATTACTTTAGCTTGAGGATTTCACTCTCCAGGCTTGGACCTTTCGGACACATGGTGCAGACTTATAGTGCTTGAGCTAAAGATATTTCTCCCTCCATGGGTGGCAGTAGTAGGCTGTTATCCTCTAGCCAGTCCACCACAATGGGAAGTTGTGTCATGCCCTTTGCCAGTGGGTTATACGAGTCCTGAATGTTACTAAAGCTGTTACCCAAATGCAGAGAAAACCTGTCTACTTTGGTAGGGCCAGTGAGAAGCTGTGTTGAGTTTTGTCAGCTGCAAACTACTCATTGTATAGCTTAGCACTCCCTAAGTCACTCCTGCGATGTAATCAAAACCAAGTGTCCTCCTGCATGCACGCAACTGCTCTCTTGTTACTGCATCAGCTCTCCAAGGAGACCAGGCCTGAGCCGATGTCAACGGTTGTGTGGGAGGTGGAGCAGAATCTGGCAAATAAAACTGAGCAGATCCTTTTTACAACACAACAAAACCCCAAGCAAGGCAGAGATTCATAGATTCCAAGGCCAGAAGGGACCCTTGTGATCATCTCGTCTGACCTCCCATATAACACAGGCCAGAGACCTGCCCCAGAATAATTCCCAGAACAGATCTGTTAGAAAAACATCCAGTCTTGACTTCAAAATTGTCAGTGACTCTTGGTAAATTGTACCAGTGCCTAATTACCATCACTGTAAATCATTGAAGCCTTATTTCCAGTCTGAATTTGTCTAGCTTCAACTTCAAGCCGTTGGATTGTGGAATATCTTCTCTGTGAGATTGACGACTCCATTATTAAATATTTGTTCCCCATGTAGATACTTACAGGCTGCAATCACAACACCCCTTAACCTTCTTTTTCTCAAGCTCAATAGATTGAGCTATTTGAGTCTATCGCTGTAAGGCGGGTTTTCTAATCCTTTATCATTCTTGTGGCTCTTCTCTGAACCTTCTCCAATTTATCAACCTCCTTCTTGAATTGTGGGCACCAGAACTGGACACAGGTTACAGCAGCGGTCACACCAATGCCATGTATGGAGGTAAAATAACCTCTCTACTCACACTCAAGATTCCCCTGATTATGCTCTTTTGGCCACCAAGTCACACGGGGAGCTCATGTTCAGCTGATTATCCACCACGACCCACCCCACAGCCTCATCATTTTTAGAGACCCTGCTTCCCAGGATAGAGTCCCTCATCTTGTAAAGACGGTCTGCATGCTTAGTTCCCAGATCTATACATTTACATTTAGCCGTATTAACATGCTTATTGTTTGCTTGTGCCAAGTTTACCAAGCGATCCAGATCTCTCAGAACCAATACCCTGGGCTCTTCATTATTTACCATTCCCCCAATGTTTATGCTATCTGCAAGCTTTATCAGTGATGATTTGATGTTTTCATCCAGGTCAGTGATTAAATATATTAAATGGCCTAGGGCAAAAACAGATCCCTGTGGGACCCCCCCACTGGAAACACACCTGCTCCATGATGTTTCCCCATTTTGAGACCTATCAGTTAGCCAGTTTTTAATCCATTTATCATGTGCCATATTTTGATCATTCTAGTTTTTTTTAATCAAAATGTCCTGCAGTACCAAGTCAGGGCAGGATTTTCTGCCTTGGCTGTGATGTCTCCAAGGAGCTACCTTGTATGTTCTGCCACCTGCAGCCCCTGTGCCAGAGTGCAGCCCCCTGAGTCCTCTTGTTGGAGCAGAGGCAGCCGGCTGGGCCGGATCAGGTGAGGGATTGAGGATGTGGTCTAGAGAGTGGGATTAAACCACCAAATTCCCATATGCTTTTCAGCTGGGGGCGGGGACGGATGAGCAGGGCTGGGAGGTGAGTGCACTGTCACTGCACATCCCCCAGCATTCCTCTCTTCCTTGCCACCAACCACCTCACCCTTCCTTTCCTTTCCAATTCATTCCCCTCCTCCTTCCCCCCCCGTTTCTTCTTATCCCAGACTTATCCCATCCTTTACATCCCTAGTCTTTAAACACCATTCTACCCCTCGTCCTCTTGTAATGACTCCCCTCCCAGCCCCTCCACCAGTGGCACAGAGGGGAGAAAAATATGCACGTGCAAGGACAGAGAGTCATGGGTTCCTATGTCCTGCCCTAGCACCCCTTCCGCCCCCCCACGCAGTGCTGGAAGGGGCAGAGCTGCCTCTCAGCCGTGGCGAGATCATCCCCGTTATTGGTTTGTATTTCCACAGCCCCGATCCCAGTGCAGGACCCCCGTGGGCACAAACCCGGATCAAAAAGAGCATCCGTGGCCCCAAAAGCATGTCGGGGAAGTGCAGGGAGTAATTATCAGGGATCATTTCCATGCTGATGTGCTCAGTGTGGACAATCTGACTGTGCCACAAGGGCCTTCTCCGGCCCCTTGACCTCCCCCATTGACAAGGGCAGAGTCTGGGGCCAGGATTTTTTCCCCGTTGCTCTCTTGCCTTTGTCCCCCACTCCTCCCTGGCCCGGAACTGTGCGTGGGCCATCGCTCAGCTCCCAAACTCCCTTGTCCTTCGCTCCTGGCAGCAGGGTAGCTGCTTAGCTACTGCAGCTCCAGCAGGGCCAACTGGCACGCCGGCTTTATTTATTTTAAATTCTTTCCAGCGTGAACCTGACAGGAAATCAATCTCAAACCGCATTCTTTATGATGGCAATAATGCCCGTGCATTGAAAACACAATCACATAAGGTGGACTAGCTGATCCCACCCCGCCCCCCGCCGATCGGTTTGTGTTCGCAACAAATGCTACCGGGTTTGTTATTTTGCTTGGGTCTTTCTTGCAGAGACTTGGGTGGAGAAAGAAAGAGAGAGTGGTGGGGGTGGGGGGTACCACCCCGCGCAGCAGCTAAAATTTCCAACACAGTGTTGACAGCTCCTGTGATTTTACTGCGCTTCTTGGGATCTATTTTTTGTGAAGCCCCAGCTTCTGGAGTCAGGTGATTAAGTGAGATTTTTTTCAGCTTGCATTTAAAAACAAAAGTCACTTTCTAGCCCCACCTATTTAGAAGAAAAGTGACAAAAACTCTAAAGATTCAAAAGCCACCAGGCAAATAAAAAGGACCCCAGATTTAATATTATTTGCATCTCCTGAAGCATTGGGTACTGGTCCCTCTCTGAAACAGGATGAGCCACTGCCTGATCCAGTCTAGCAATTTGCACTCTGATATAAGTCCTATCGAGGGTTGTACTGTAGAGGATTCTGCATCACTGGGCATTGTTAAATCATGGTGGAGTGTTTTTCTAACAGATCTGCTCTAGTCAAGCAGAGCACTTGCACTTGAAGCAGGAATTAACACAGGGAGGTCCTATGGCCTGTGTAATGGAGCTCAGTGGTCCCTTCTGGGCTCTGAGTCTGAATCTATGGATAGCACCATGTTTATTTTTTTTTCTACATGTCCAGTGAGTTCAGCTTACAAGCAAAAAGAGGGTTATGTTTTAAGAACCTCCTACCCTGCAGCCTTAATCTGGGAGCTGAGTGTCAAGCTGGGTTCTTTCCTTCAGGTGCAGCATCCTTAGTAATAAAGGTTGCCAAGGGTAAATTTGTCCTCGGTGCTCCCCCATTGTTTCCAAACCTCAGTGGGCTTGTTTTGGAGCTTAGTTTACCATCTGTGGCTGGCAGCAAGAAAAGGGGCCTGCTCTAGTGACTAGAGCACTGGGCTCCGAGTCAGGCGATGCGGGTTCTAGTTCTGACTCTACTGCTGATCTGCTGGGGGACCTCGGACAAGACATTTCACCGCCGCTCTCTTTTCTATGTGAGTGTAAGATCTTTGGTGCAGGGAATCAGGGCTTGTCTACACATACAGCGCTGCAGCAGCACCACTGGTGAAGACGCCCTATGCTGACAGGTGAGATCTCTCCCGTTGGCATAATAAAACCACCTCCGCGAGCGGCGGTAGCTATGTCAGCAGGAGACGTTCCCTTCTCGTCTCCGACAGAGCGCTGTCCACATTGGTGCTTATGTCGGTGTGACTTATGTCACACAGGTGAGTGGGTTATTCACACCCATATGGTTTATTCACCCCCCTGAGCAACACAAGTGATGCCGACATAAGCTGTGGTGCAGACATAGCCTCTGTCTCCCACTACGAGTGTGGATCGTGTCTAGGCCAATGGGACCCCGATCTTGGTTGGGACTTCGAAGTGCTCCTTGGTGGGCTCCCTCTCCCTTAGCTCCGCAGGGCTCACACAGGTACAAGCCCCTCTTCCTGACTCGTGTTGGCAGCTGTGAGTGAGTACCCACCGGAAGCAGACCTGCTGAGTTAGGGGGGGTTAAAAATATCCAACTCAATTCTGGGGGAAACTTCTGCAGGAAATGTCCATTTTTGCTAAATGTTTTGTTGAAAACATTTTCCCCTGAACCCAAAATTCTTCCCCCCCCCCACCGCCCATGCAAAAAGAATCTAATATTTTTCATGCAGGGGGGGGGGCAGGGATTCCTGGCTAGTTCTGCTGCTGAGTGAATCCAAGTTCATTTCTACAATCGTTTGTTAAGAGTATAACAAGACATGGAGTCCAGGCATGTATTTACTGATTGGATGGGCTGGGGCTGGGGGAGGGTACCTGTCACCTGCAGTCAAAGATGGAATTGGTTGATGGAGTTGGCCCAGCCAATCAGCTGCGACTGAGCTAGGCTTTGAACCAGTCCCCAAGATGTCATCCGCTGCCTTTAACACAAAGCCACCCTCCTTCAGTCCCCCTGCCCCGGTGGGGTACATCAGATGCTTTGTATCACTGGAGAATACGGTCATGTTTAATCCTGAGGGATGCAGAGAATAGGTTGCACGGGACAGCCACGTTCCTGAAAGGGCATGAGACAACGAACAAGTCCAGTGCACAAGGGCGCCAGGAGAGCGCTTCCATTGGCTTCAGTGGGTGACGCAGACATGCAGAGACGGTATAATCAGCCCTGGTCCACATGCCGCATGCTTCACCCAATTCCCTCTTTACCAAGCAGGGCCCAGATCCTCAGCTGGTGTCAATCCGCCTTGGCCAATGAGCACCACGGAAGTGATGCTGCTTTATAGCAGCTGGTGCTGCTGGCCCCAGATCTAAACGCAAACACAAAGGAGCTTGGGGACGGGGAACCCCTCCAGCGCCGCTGACCTTAGCCCGTGGCGATGGAGGAGCTCCTGATACCCGGCCAGTGATCTCTGCTGCTGTAGAGCTCTGGGCAGCGTCTGCTCCAACAAGGGACACCCGCCCTGAGCTGATGTTCCAATTCTCCTTCTCCGTTGCGTCCTCCGCCCAGCCGCTCCGAAGGGCTGAGCTAGAACCTCACCGGGCCTGGTTTGCTGATGACTCTCCCGCCACGCCCTGCCATCCCAGTGGCAGACCTTTGCAGGCTCCTCCGCAGCGGATAGCTCACAACCTCTGGCTTCGTTGGAGCCAGCCAGGTCTCTGGGCCGCAGAAACTGGTCTGGACCTGCATTCAACGCACAAGAAGGTGGCGTTTGAACCCGGCGAGGGGATAGCACCTGATCTGAAGTCAGCGGAAAAGCTGCCGTTGCCCTCAGTGAGCTTTTGATCAGCCACTTAGAACTTGACCCAGGGTGACATTTCTGCACCCCGGATGCACCCCTGGGCTCCGCCTCACTGCCTAGCCTGCCACGTTCTCACTCTGCTCGGATCCACCTCTGGGTTTGTTTGTTTTTTGCAATTACGAGCACAAATTGTTTAATTTCCCCCTCTGCTCCAGGAAAACAATTCATCGTGATCTGGACGGCACGTCCCCCACAGCCCCGTGTATCGGTACAGTAAGCCGTCGCAACGTTTTCACTGTAACCAGGAATCTATTTGCTTTCGGCTCGTTTTCTGACCCGCTGCCAGGGCAGTTTCACAAAAAGGATACTGTTATTTCTGAAAATGAGTCCCATAAACAAGGATGAATATGACCTCTCCGCTGAGACTTGGGGTTTACTTTAGTGGCTGGGAGATCAGCCAATGAAATGGAAATACCAGAAAACATTATCATAATTACCCCGTGGCCTCCTCTGGGGGCAAGGAAAACCTTTTTATTTTACAGGCTCTGGATAGAATCACTATCTAGCCCTCCTCCACCCAGCCCTCTTCCTGCTGTGCCTTTCTGCATTTTGCTAACACCGAAACAATGCCTCGAGCCCGTCCCTGCAAGCAGTTTTTTGGCAAAAGGAGGTGATGTGAAGCCAAGAGGTGAAAACCATTGACGGGGGAAAAGATGCCAACAGATGTCTTCTTGATTGCAAGGTGTTAGGAGCTGTGCCAGCTGCCCAGGCCTATTCCCTCCCACACTACCCTGTGTAGGGTGACCAGATGTCCTGAGTTTATAGGGACAGTCCTGATTGCTGGATCTTTTTTGTATGTAGGCTTCTATTACCCCCCACACACAGATTTTTCACATTGGAATCATAGAATCTCAGGGTTGGAAGGTACCTACGGAGGTCACGTAGCCCAACCCGCTGCTCAAAGCAGGACCAAACCCTAGACAGATTTTTACCCCAGTTCCCTAAATGGCCCCCTCAAGGATTGACCTCACAACCTTGGGTTTAGCAGGGCAATGCTCAAATCACTGAGCTATTCCTCCTCACTGTCAGTCTTGGCTCTGCGCTCCTCCGGAGCACAGGAGGGTCTGCGCTTGGGCAGGGGGCTGAGGATGTTTTTGCCGGGGCAGTGAAGCGTCCCTACACTCGCCTGGTTAACTGTCGGTCCATATTGTCCCCTGAGGTGGCCCTAACTGCAGCCAAGCTCCTGAGGTCCACAGGGCTACAGCTGGACGCCTGCAAAGCTCTTAGCACCACTCCAGCTCCAGGTTCTGCAAACCTCCACTTGCATCCGGGCCACGTGCCCTTCAGTGCGGGTGCCCTTGGTGTGCATCCCTTGGGTAGGCGGGTGACGCTGCTATTTGCAGCCAGGCGGCTTACACCTGCCAGGAGCCGACTCCCAAAAGGCATAGCGCCTTTGCAGATCATCCGCCGCCCGGCTGGATCTCTGGATAGCTTCTTAAGGCTACTCAGTGGATGTCCACCACTGGCGATCGTCTCGCACCACAGAAGCTTTTGGCTGGTGGGAACTGGGTGCGAATCATGGCTTGTCCCGGTTTATCCCGTCGCTCCTCCAGGATTGCGCTGGGGCAGCTGTGGCAGTAGAGTGATCACTACCTGGCTGGGATTGGTGCAGTTCTGCGGTATATAGACAAGGTGAGGGGTTTGGGGTCTTTCCTTTCTTCTTCTCAGCGTATGCTCAACGTGCCTCGGGTGGCAGCTGACCAGGATTCAACCCCAAATTTGGTTCTCTGGTTGGATCATTAGCGTCCCCGGCCCGGGCCGGGTACTGGAGGGGTGTGCGACGTGAATGCTGATCCATGGCCCCCGTCTTTCCTTTGAAGCCCTGAGGCACAACTGTAGGTGCAAAGTAGCGAGTGCTGAAGAGCAGAATCTAGGTCAGGGGTGGGCAAACTTTTTGGCTCAGGGGCCACATCTGGGTATGGAAATTGTGGCGGGCCATGAACGCTCCCGAAATTGGGGGTTGGGGTGCAGGGAGGGTGAGGGCTGGGACTGAGGCGTTCGGAGGGCGGGAAGGGAATCAGCACCGGGGCAGGGGGCTGGGATATGGGAGGGGGTCGGGGTGCAGGATCTAGGGGACGCTTACCTCAAGCAGCTCTCAGAAGCAGCGGCACGTCCCCCTCTCCGGCTCCTACGCGGAAGTGCAGCCTGCGGCTCTGCGCGCTGCCCTGTCCACAGGTGCCACCCCTGCAGCTCCCACTGGCCGTGGTTCCCTGCCAATGGGAGCTGCAGGGGTGGCGCTTGGGATGGGGGCAGCGTGCGGAGCCCCCTGACTGCCCCTATGCATAGGAACCAGAGCGGGGAGATGCTGCTGCTTCCGGAGCCTCATGGAGCAGGGCAAGCCCCAGACCTGGCTCTCTGGCGGGAGCTTGAGGGCCAGATTAAAATGCCTGGGGGCCAGGTTGCCGCTGGGCTGTAGTTTGCCCATCCCTAATCTAGATGCAGGTGCATGAAAAGGAGGGTCGTCTATGATCAGATGATTGTAGCCCCTGCAGCAGGAGGCAGGGTGGCCTAGCAGGCCGTGCACTAACTTGTGACTCAGGAAACTTGGGTTCTATGCCTAGCTCTGACCTGGTGGGTCACCTTGGACCTGCTCTGTGCCTCAGTTTCCCTGTTGTAAAAAGAAGATCGTGATGCTGACCTTGGTTGTAAAAGCATGTTGAAATCTGCTGAGGAAAAGAACTGGGTACCTGTATGTGGGTGTCCCAGTGTATCTTACGCCTTCGTGTGTTGGGCCTCTCTGTGCCCGCTCCACAGAGGATGAGAGTGTGTCACAAACTGCACTCAACCTGGAAGGCTTTGTGCTCCAGAGGTGCCCAGTTCGATCCTAGCATGGGCCAATATGGAGCTGTGGCGGCAGCAGCAGCACGTTTGTGATGGAATGTGACTCTGCACTTGGGTCAGTGCAACCCACAGGAAAGGCCTTGTGTGTGTGTGACTGGCTCTCAGTCTGCAGTTAAACTCAAAGCCCTTGTACCTCTTCCGAGAGGCCAAGAGACGGGGAGAAGACCACGTATCTCCAGTGACTGCACTGGCTTACGGCTGGTCAAGCTTGTTGCATTCGTGTCACGATTGCTTCTCTCTCTAGCTGTAGGTCTTTGCTGGGGCAGAACCATTTCAGAATCCCCCCCGCCCTGCCCCCTGTTTTACAGATGGGGAACTGAGGCACAGAGCATGCCAGCAGGCTTTTCTCGTGGGGCGCCCAAAGCCCAACAGGTTTGGGTGCCCAGCTTGACACTCCTTGGGCCTGTTGCTTGGAGGTGCCCGGGCCGAACCCCTGCAGCTCCCATCGACCGCAGGTGCAGGCTGGGATTGCTCAACCCCTGTGAAAATCAGGCTTCAGGGGTCTCAAATTGGACAGCCAGAATGGAGGCCACTTTGCAGACTTTAGCAGGAATCCTTATAGCCCAAACTGCAGCACTTCTGAAAATAAAGCTGCTTGTCTTTACCAGTGAAGGTCATTAACCACTGGGACACTTTGCCCAGGGTCGTGGGGATTCTCCACCACTGCCAATTTTTAAATCAAGATTGGATCGAAAATATCTGCTTCAGTTCAAACAGGAATTAATTTGGGGAAGGCTTATGACCTCTGCTGTACCAGAAGTCTGACTAGGTGATCACTATGGTTCCTTCTGGCTTTATCGTCAATGCGCCTATATAATCCATTGATTTTATGTAGGTGTCTAACTTTAGGGGCACTCTGATTTGAAAATTTTGGCCTACTAGCTGCTAATCTCTTTAGCAGGGCCATTCTCAAAATTTAGGAATATCATCAAAAAGGAAGTCTTACCAAAGCCATTATGACTACATACGTATGATGCCATAGATTTGATTGGATTGCAATGAGAACAGGTCTGGTTCTTTATTTTGATCTTTTACTGTCATGCTGGAAGCATGTTGTCTAAGTGCAAGAGAAGCAGGAAGTGAAAGTGACAAGCAAATAGCAGGAGAAAGTCAGCAATTTAGTTTCACGATCCAAATGGAAGGCATGGATGGTTTTGTGGTGAGGCATTGGACTGCGGTGTTGCCAATGCTTGTGATTTTACCAGGTATTTCCCAATAGTTGGTGTTTGCCTTAAAGCCCCAGCTTCTGGAGTCATGTGATTCCCTGAGAATCTCAGCTATCATTCTGCGGGGGAAAAGGAAGTTTCTAGCCTTTGTGGTAGTGGAGAAAAGCTGAAAAATGTGACCTTGGGTGCACCCTATGGGATCAGCCCCCAAAGGCATATCAAATTAATGCCCAATGTCTTTTTTGTTTTGTTTTTACTCTCAATTTTTGAAGCAATCTCATGATTTTTGGGGGCCTGATGCATGATTTTCAAAAGCTTGGGGTTGGCAACACTGGGACTGGGATGTAGAAAATCTGCGTTCAGTTCCCAACTCTGCCGCAGGCTTCCTGTGTGACTATGGGCAAGTCACTTAACTGTGCCGTGCCTTAGTTTCCCTTCTGCAAAAGGGGGATAATAGAGTTTCATGTTTATGTCTTGTCTATCTAGACTGTGAGTTCTTCTGGGCAGGGACTGTGTCTTGCTATGATACATGCGGTGCTTAGCACAGCAGGGCGCTGATCTCGACTGGGGCCTCTAAGACACTCAATACAACAAATAATGCTAATCAGAGAGAAGAAAAGAAAGAAATAAATAAGCAACCCTCTTAAGCAGTGAGAAGCAAATTAGATTTGTGCATCTCCCACCCAGTTTAAATCATCATCTAAAGTGGCACTAGGAACAGATGCAGAGAATTTTAAACATTTAAACATTTTAAACACCCGTTTTGCTGGAGTCACTTTGGATTTACATAGGTGTAACTGACCGAGGACTCTTATGTTTCCCAGGTAATGATGCTTTAAATGCAGACTAGCCAACCACCTGGAAAGAGATGCCTTTACTTTGTGGTTCATGGAGCTTTCTGCTTTTCTCCCTTCCTTGCATATGGGATAAACGTCTATTTATTTATATATGTTTATTCTCCCCACCATCCTCCATCCTCCTGAATCTGATGGAAATGCTCTATTGAAAGGGAAGGTTCTGTGTCATACATTATGTATGGCCAGACGGTGGATCACTCCCAGCTTCAAAACCTATGTGTATAAAAGCCCGGGGCATGTTTTACTATTTATGTTGCAGTAGCACCTAGATACCGCAACTGAGATCAGGACTCCATTGTGCTTGGTGCTGCATAAACATATAACTAGAGACACTCCCTGCTTGTCTGAATAGACAAATAGGTAGAGCTGGGCAGGAAATGGTTTTCTCATCTTGGGAAAATATTTGAGATTTTGAAAGCTTTTCCCATCCCTAATCAGGACAAAATGTCAAAATCTCAAAAATGTTCATGAGCCACCAAATGGAATTTTTTTTTTCTGGTTCGGATCAGGCGAAATGTTTCATTTGGTCATTTCAAAGCAATTCATTTCTATTTCAATCATTATTTAAAAAAAAAAAGACGTCTTTCTATCGTTAGCTCAGACTTCTAAACGAAAAGCCATTTCAGACGGGGAAACGGGGATTTTTTCGTTTAGAAGATGGCGAAATGAGATGTTTTGACAATGGCAGAACTGTCTCCCCACCACACGTTTTCAAGTCATGACATTCCTCAAAACCGACCCTTTCCCATGCACGGTTTTGGTTTCGATGAGTCGCTATTTTTCCTTGGGAAAACAGTTCACTGAAAAATTCCCGACCGGCCCTACATAGACGGAAAGGGACTCACCCGAGGTCGAACGTACTCGGCAGCTAGCCCAAGCAGACCCCCCCATGCCGCTGCCGCAACCCTGCTGTTTTTAGGTGCCAACTCTGCTCAAGCTAGTGCTACGTCTATCCGGACCGGGAATCACCCCTCCCACCTGCTGGGCAGACGAAGCTTTTGGAGCACGGGCTGTGGCTTGCTGTGCATTGACACAGCCCCGTCCTGATCTACTGCCTGCTTGTGCCCCTCCAGGCCCTGCACCTCTCCTGCTCCCTGCAGTGCTCAGGGTGCTTGTTCACCCACCTCAGCCCAAGTGGGAAGGCTTCTGTGCTGTGTCCAGCAAGGGACAGCCCTTCTGGGGCACGCACGCGACACCTCGGGCGGGCGGAGGATACGCTGGCCTCCGGGGTGCTGCAGGCTGGGTCAGGCTTGGCAGCGGGCACATGCAGGAGGAACCCAGCCTCCCGGAGGGTGCAAAGTTTGCAGGCTCAGTTTCCTGAGCCCTCTGGACTTCGGGGGCAGGGGCTGGCAGCCCGGCTGTCAATGTTTGTTCTTGGATTTTGGATGGGATGTTGATTGAGGCAGGTGCCATATGGCCCAGGGCCTGCCTGAGGAAGCTGAAATAGCACAGCATGAATGGGGGCAGGTTGTGGGATTTAAAGGGGCAGGAGTCCTCCATATTTTTAACTCCTTTGGTATTTTGAAGCATGGGAGGGGGAGGGGTTGGAAGGCTGGAATCTCAGCTCAGCTGTTCCCTGGTGTTATATTTATCTGTGTTCCTGTATTTAAGTATTACTCAATGGGATTTTTTTTTAATAGCTTCGTCCCTCCGTGCCGCGGACTTTGGTGTCCTGCCCTAGAAATCCCTCCCTTTCTGTGTGTGTGTGTCTAGCTCTCTTTGGTCTCTCTGCAAGATCTCGAGACAGTTGCACGTGGCGTCTCAGAATGGATCAATGGGGATTCTAATTATGGAGCAAGAATAAATACATCTAGGGACTGGCGAGGAAGCTGCAGGTGGCTGGGATAACAGTCTAATAGACTATAGAGCAGGCATGGTGGATGCGCTGGTGTTCCTCTGCCAGATGGGATCAGAATTGCTCAACTGTGTGTCCTCTGCCCCATACTGTTTAAGATGGGATTTTCAAAGCAGCCTAGTCTATCCAAGGCACTTACACAGCCCCTGTTACTGCAAGATCTCAGCATCTCACAAGCTTTAATGTACTTACACTCACAGTTCCCATGTGAGGCAGGGCTGTGTTATTCTCCCCATTGTACAGATGGGAAACTGAGGCACAGAGAGGCTAAGTGACTTGCCCAAAGTCTTACAGGTAGTCTGTGGCAGGGGAGGGCTTTGACCCAGACCTCCAAAGACCTAAGCCAATGTCCTGCCTACTGGACCAGCCTCTTAAACACAAAGGGGCCCCATCAGCTCCTTTGAAAATCTCCCCTTAGCTGATTTGTCTCTAATTCACTGATCCTCCCACTACCCCGTCCCCATCCCTGGATAGGATGCAACAGCAGCTCCTCGTTTTGCACGCTGTGCAATGTGCGGGTGAATGCAGATCCTCAGGCCGTAGAATCCTCGCATGCTTCACCAGCTTTTTCGCCTTCCTCTGCAGCGTGGGGCACAGGTCACTTGCTGGAGGATTCTCTGCACCTTGAGGTCTTTAAACCACGATTTGAGGACGTCAGTAACTCAGCCATAGGTTAGGGGTTTGTTACAGGAGTGGGTGGGTGAGATTCTGTGGCCTGCATCGTGCAGGAGGTCAGGCTAGATGATCATAATGGTCCCTTCTGACCTTAAAGTCTATGAGCTGAGATCTTTCTTAAGATCACTTGTGTTATTTCCACCTCGTCTTCCTTTCTGCTGCTGGGAAAATCTCAAGCTCTGAACATTGCTGGGCTGCTACTGGTCAGGATCCTCAGGGAAAGGGAATGGACTGGCAACAGGCAGTGCTTCTGTATCGTGAGGCCAACTTTTCCCAACGTAGCGCTAACAATTTCCCAAATCTGGGGGAAAATTCCCAGGTGCCATATGGCCCAGGGGCTGCCTGAGGAAGCTGAAATAGCACAGCATGAATGGGGGCAGGTTATTTCAAAATCTCAAAGGAACGTAATAGTGTATTTTAATAACGATATAATATATATTATATCCAAAATATTCTTATTTGTTCAAGATATTTCACATTTATTATAATTAGTGTGATGGGGCAAGGCCAGATGGCTACAGTAAAGTACTGAGGAACAGGTATGTTAGCCCCAGGCTAACCAAATCCCTGGTACCATGGTAACCAAATGGCAGTTGCTCCAGGTTAATCAAGGCACCTGGGGCCAATTAAGATCTTTCTAGAAGGCAGTGGAGATAGCTACATTGATTGGGACACCTGAAGCCAATCAAGGGCTGGCTGGAACTAGTTAAAACCCTCCCAGTTAGTCAGTGAGAGTCGCATGTGAGGAGCTGGGAGCAAGAGGTGCAAGGAGCTGAGAGGGAGAGGACGTGCTGCTGGAGGACTGAGGAGTACAAGCGTTATCAGACACCAGGAGGAAGGTCCTGTGGTGAGGATAAAGAAGGTGTTGGGAGGAGGCCACGGGGAAGTAGCCCAGGGAGGTGTAGCTGTCACACAGCTGTTCCAGGAGGCACTATAGACAGCTGCAATCCACAGGGCCCTGGGGCTGGAACCCGGAGTAGAGGGCGGGCCCGGGTTCCCCCCAAACCTCCCAACTCCTGATCAGACACAGGAGGAGTTGACCCGGACTGTGGGTTCCACCAGAGGGGAAGATCACTGAGGTGAGCAAATCCGCCAATAAGCGCAGGACCCACCAAGGTAGAGGAGGCACTTTGTCACATTAGTATATGTATAGACACGTTTACAATTGAAAAACATATGTTACTTATACAGTAAATAGCATATTTAACACATGAGGAGTAGGATTGAAATTATAGAAAACAATGTATTTTACACAAATGTCACTATTTTAAAAACAAAAGTATTAATAAGTACAGCATGTGCCCTGCAGTGTACTGTACATCAAAGTTACTTTGAAAAAATAAAAAGTAAACATATGATTTTAAAATAAGATAAAAAAGCAAACAGAGCAAATAACGCTCTTTTATATAACTTTCCTTACAATCTCTGAGTTTTATCCATTTTCTGACATATGGTCTGAGTCGTCACTAGGAACATTATTACCATCATTAATATTTTTACTAGTTTTATCACTGTCATTTTTACTGTACATATATTTACAATGTAAATACAAGTGCTTAATAGTAATTACAAAATTAGAACATTTCTCTTGCTTTGCTTTCAAAGCTGACCATATAACTACACTAGAATAGAGTGTTTTGGTTGTCATACAGTTTATTTCTTTGGTTTTTATGTCACTTACCATGGAAAAGATTCTTTCACATGCTGCATTTGAATGCGGTAATGTGAAAACCTTTTTAGCCAGTTCAGATATATTTGCAAACATGAATTGACCTGAATAATCTTTGATTTGTTACAGCCTCAGCAATTTTGGAATCAGGGAAACATTTTTTAACTACTTCAGTCAAGTGAATACTGACGTGTTCAGCAAAGGAACAGGCCAATCTAATCTCTGCATTTTTAACTTGCTCTTCAAATTTTTGTGCTTTTTTAATTTCACAATCTTGTTTATTAAACATATCAGCAATTTTCTCTGTATTAGATACTGTCGCAACCTTTTGTTTCTGTTTTTTACCATTTGCCTGCTTATCTAACTCACTAGTACCTGCCTGGATTTTTACATCACAACATTTGCAATAAGCTAAAAGACGATTATTTTCTACTTTCTGCAGCCAGTCTTGGTATTTACCTTCTTGAAGCCACGAGTCTTGACAGGCTCTTTTGAAAGTAGATGGCTTCTCTTTTGGTGGAAGTTCACCCTGAGTCTTTAATACTCTGTTGGGGGTGCTCTCCCGTTGTTTTCATTTCGACGTGGACGGATCTTTGTCTCCTCCTGCCGTCCTCTTCCTCTTCTCACGAGTCTTACCCGTCTCTTCATTCATTTTTTATGTTAGATAAAAATGGAAAGAGATCTCTGAAATAATGGAATGTGATTATTAGTGTAATGTATATTTCAACTTATATTTAAATCAAAGAAGGGAACATATTATATATTATTACCTAACACAGTAGGCGAAGACATTTAATATTTGTCTGGAGGAAGGTGCTGTTACAAATTTATAAACAGCCGAACGCTCTGGTCCACATTCTCTGTGCAACTGCAAGCACAAAATACAAATTTTTAGAGATTTAATAACAGATCAAGAAACTAATCATGATCAGTAAGTATTGCAATCTATGTAATTATTGGAAGAAACCTCACCTAGAAGATAAATTTGACGACCATCTCCTCATTGCCTGCCAGCCAGCCGTTGCTGAGGTTGGTTTGTTGTGAGTGCATGTGCGCACTTGTCACTTCACTTGTGCTGTCATGATATAGTACATTGAAGCACCACCAATAGGAGAGCAGCGCAGCCCGATTATGAAAACCACGTGACAAATATTCACCAATCGAAGAACGCATTTTGAGGGAAATTTTTAAAAAGTGCAAATATTTTACTTTTTATGAAAACTTCCCAGGATTTTTGAGATTTGGAAAGTCTTTTACTTTTCATGAAATTTTCCCAGGATTATTTAGGTTTTGAATGAAAGTTCCCAAGTTGAAACCTTCTACTCAAAAATGCCCAGATTTTGGGAAATTTCCCAGGATATAGAAGCACTGGCAACAGGGGCGTCGAAACGGGGGGGGCAACGGGCCATGGCCCCTCCCACTTTTTGCCAGAGGCCCGGCCCCTTGCCCCGCCTCTTCCCCCAAAGGCCCCGCCCCCAGAAGCTGGAGCCCAGCCCGGGTATGAGTGGCCCAGGGAGCCCAGGCAGCTGTGGGGAGCTGCGGACCCTCCACCTGCTGAGGGGTGGGGGCAAGAGCAGTCCCTAGCCCATGTCCCTAACCCCCAGGCCACCCACCCAGGGCAGGTGGAGGGTCCGCAGCTCCCCACAGCTGCCCAGTTGCGGTTCTTACCATGGCCCAGATGTGTCTCGTCGGCCCCTCCCCCAGGCCAGGCTGGAAGCTGGAGCTGGGTGGGGGTAAGACCCACATGGGCCCTATGGGGAGCCGCGGATCCTTCGCCTGCCCTGGGCAGGAGGCTGGGGGGGGGTGCGGGGATACAGGCTGGGACAGCTCTCGCCCTCCCTTTCCCCCAGGCAGGTGGAGCGGCCTGGGCTCCCCAGCTTCAGCTTCTGGCTTGGCCAGCGGGGGGGCCTCAGGAGGAAGAGAAGGGGCAGGGCCATGGAGGGGACAGGGCCTCGTGTCCCCCCTCACCCCCCAGTATTACAAAGACTCCATCACCCCTGACTGGCAACTATTTAAGCTCAATTGGGCAAATTCACCCTGATGTCCTATGAAAAGTAAATTTAGCCCAGTACATGTAATACCACTGCCACGAGCCCCTGGGCTGGGAGGGAGAAACGTTTGTCAAACTGATCCTGTGGACATTAGCTGAGGTGAAATGAGATGGACAGAATTGTATCATGTCAGCTTAACCTCTGGGGACAGTCCAGCAGGCACAAAGCTGCAGGCTTTGGCACATGTGCTAGATTCCTGTTGGAAGGAGAGGCCCACTGCGGACGCTAAGATGCTTGGTGCTGGAATGGGTCACCTAGGAGGTTGTGGAATCCCTGTCACTTGAGGGTTTGAAGAACAGGTTGGAGACAGGATGGCTCAGGGAAGGTCTAGGTTTCCTTGGTCCTGCCTCAGCGCAGGGAGATAGAGTAGAAGACCTCTCAAGGTCCCCTCCAGCTCTATGTTTCTGTGGTTCCATGTCTTTCATCTGTGCAGATCCATGGTGGACTCCTCCTTAAGTGAAGCTCAAGAGGGGTTCTTTGCTCCTTCCTCTCAGTCCCTCGCACAAATATTGGCCCACACAGCACAATATTAGCTAACATTGGCCATCTCTGCTCACTACCAGAATTTCCACTAGGGCTGGGGCAGTGCACCACGGCTATTGTTACCAGAGCGAATTAGATCAAAGCAACCTCGGGTCTGTCTACACAGGCTGCAGTGTAGACAAATCACCCTAACTTTCCAAGCTGCCCTGACTCAAGAAGGATGCAGAGCGGCTCAGGAGCAGAGCAGAGAAGGGATTACAGCTTGGCTCCTCCCCAGCTCGCCCCTCGGGGGGAAGTAGTGGATTGGCCATGACTTGCCAGCGGGACTGGCTGCCTCTCTGAATGAGACGCTGTCGCTCACACCAGTTAGGGGTGAAATGCCGCAGACTGCGTTATTGCAGGCGGTCAGGCCACATCGCCCTGATGGTCCCTTCTGGCCTTGCAGTCTTGTTCCGGGAAGGAAGTAAATTACTCCACTTCTTTTGGTGGAGCAGTTCGCCCCCCACTGCGTGTCCAGCCAGCTGGAGAAGATGGGGGCAAGGACACAGGACTCCGAGCCCTTGCTCACAGCAGGGAGAAGCCTCTGCTCTCTCCACAGCAGCCTGACTCACAATCAGAGCAGTGAGGGGAACGTAGCAAGGGCTCTGAGAGCAGGAGGCTCCGGTGAGGGGCACAGGGGATGCACAGAGCGTCAGTTCCCGGGGCGGCCTGTTCGAGCTCGGTGCTCCGTCTCTGGCCGCTGACATACCATGTGCCTCTCTCTCTCTCTGCAGGTGGATGCTGACGATGTCATCACCAAAGAGGAGCAGATCTTCCTGCTGATAAAAGCCAAGTCCAAGTGCGAGCGCCACCTGAAAGTCAAGGTGCAAGGTGAGTGTCCGTGGCGGCGGTTGGGCGTGGGAGCCGAGCGCAGGCACGTCGCACGCGGGCTGTCCCCGGCGAACAGGCCTGGCTTGGGTCAGCGCCTCTTTTCCACTCGCTTTCTATGTCAGGCTGCTAACCGCTGCCAGATGGCAGGAGGGGGCGGGGAGAAAACGCTCTCATGTGAGTGACTACATCTCTGGCCAGCCTGGAGTTCACAGCTAGGAATTACTGGAGCAGTGGCTGCATGCTGAGGCAGCGTCCCACCCAGCTAGCGCTGCACACACTTCCTGGCCCCACATTGAGCTCCAACCACACATGGGGTACGGAGGAACTAGCCCCCCCATATCTCACACATACACACACCTTGCAGTGCTGCAGGCCTACAACCCCAAGATCACCTGCTGGCAAAAGCCTTCAGCACCTGAGAGCAAGGAGCGATTCAGGGGCAGATGTATCCAGACATCTAGCTTTCTATGCATCCCCCTGTGGCAAAGCCTGCCTCACGGAGACATACAAATCCAGCTCTGTCTTTATTTCAGGCCTCCACCTTTCCATCAGCAAAATCCTCAACCCCCATTCTCTGATCCTCCTCGTTCTGTTCCCCCCACTGCCCAATTAACACCTCGTTAAACAGCACACCTGCTTTCCCCTGGTGCTCCCGCCCCAGGAGACCACAGCATTTGGTGGAATCTTAACTCACGGCATTGCTATTGGAAGATTATTGCAGCAGACTTTCAACCTCCTACCATGAGACCACTGCCCTGTGCATGGACCTCCCATTGCCCAACACTTGCGATCTGACCCCCATCAGACTGCTGGTGTGCAGAGCCCACGGCCTGTCGTGTTTCATTGTTTCCCAGTAGTCTCCCACCTGTCTGCAGCCACCTGTTGCCTCTTGTCGTAGCTTGTCAGCTCTTTGGGGCTGGGACTATCTTTGACTAGGGCTTCTTGGTGCAATAGTAATAACAATGAATAATGAATACATAAGACAGCCTCTCCCTCCACAAGTCTAGAAGAAGAGTTTACAAAAGGCTTTACAGGCTACAGAAGCCTTTACTGGGAAACATCTGCCAATCTAGAAAAGCGCTCCAGCCATCGAGAGCAGATGTGACCAGCGAGAGCTCCCTTTGCAAGCTCGAGGAGGGTCTGATCAGCTGGATGGGGTATCGGGAACCGTGGAATGAAAGGCTGGAGCCTCCATTCCATTAGCCCGAGGGAAAGGAACTGCTTGGCCGCGGCTGCGGAAGCAGAGCTCTGCGGACGCAGCCTTTGCGTTCAGCAGGTTTGTCTGCTCCTTCTCTTCTTTATTGTAAGGCCCTCCCGTGTCTGTGTCCAGTTTGCAGCAGTGCTGCCCGGGGTGCATCGAGGGCGCTGGTCAGCTAGATGGAGGAGCTCAGTCGTGGACCTGCTACCTCACTAGAGGCTCAGCGCACGAGCAGCGCGCAGTGCTCAGTGTCAGAGCGATGCACTGGAATCTGATTGGTCAAAGGCCCCCTGAAACGTGCAGCCAAGCAGTGGGTTGGTTAACTGGGGGTGGGGCCCGACCTGCAGCCTCATTTGTACTTAGCACTGTTGTCTTTTCAATCAACTGCCCTTAAGAACATAAGAACAGCCACACTGGATCAGACCAAAGGTCCATCTAGCCCAGTGTCCTGTCTGCCGATAGTGGCCAGTGCCAGGTGCCCCGAAGGGAATGAACAGAACAGGTAACCATCAAGTGATCCAGCCCCTGTTGCCCATTCCCAGCGTCTGGCAAACAGTTGTGTGCAAGGCAACAACCCCAGTCAATCCGGAAAGGACATAATCCAGTCTTTGGATAATCCAAAGGTTCCCATAAGTTTGAGAGGCAGCATGATCCAGTGGAGAGCGTACTGAACTGGGAGACAGGAGACCTGGGAGACAGGAGACATTGGCTCTGCTGCTGGCATGGGTGGGGCCGGGTGTGTGCAGTGGGGCCGTGCTGAGACGGGGAGGCTGACAGCGCAGGGGGTGCTGGGGCCGGGTGTGCGCAGTGGGTCCGTGCTGAGACAGGGACACTGACAGCGCAGGGGCTGATGAGGCTGGGTGTGCACAGTGGGGCTGGGCTGAGACGGGGAGGCTGACAGCGCAGGGGGTGCTGGGGCCGGGTCTGCGCAGTGTGTCCGTGCTGAGACGGGGAGGCTGACAGCGCAGGGGGTGCTGAGGCCGGGTGTGCGCAGTGGGGCTGAGCTGAGACAGGGACATAGACAGTGCAGGCGGTGGTGGGGCAGAGTGTGCGCAGTGGGGCAGTGCTGAGACAGGGACGCTGACAGCACAGGCGGTGGTGGGGCCGAGTGTGCGCAGTGGGGCTGTGCTGAGATGGAGATGCTGACAGCGCAGGGGCTGGTGGGGCTGGGTGTGTGCAGTGGGGCCGTGCTGAGACAGGGACACTGACAGCGCAGGGGCTGATGAGGCTGGGTGTGCACAGTGGGGCAGTGCTGAGACGGGGAGGCTGACAGCGCAGGGGGTGCTGGGGCCGGGTGTGCGCAGTGGGGCTGGGCTGAGACGGGGACGCTGACAGCGCAGGGGGTGCTGGGGCCGGGTGTGCGCAGTGGGGCTGGGCTGCGATGGGGAGGCTGACAGCACACGGGGTGGTGGGGCCAGGTGTACGCAGTGGAGCCGTGCTGAGACAGGGATGCTGAACATGGGGCCCTGCCATTTGTTCTCTACGAATCCCTTAGTGCCAGGCCTCCCGGATCTTGTGATTGACCATCCCCTCGTTGGCTATTTTGTCCTCCCGTTTGCCCGTGGAATGACTGTGATGTCTGAGGGGGGCATGTGGGCAGCAGACTCGGGGATAGGTGACCCAGCGGAGCTGCAAACAAGGATGCTATTGAATCTCACTGGCAAAAAATAGCTTTGGGAGGACAGTGCTCCTCTGCAGAGGCCTATAGATAGTCTCCCTTTAAGAGGCAACAAGAAACTGAGTCATTCCCCAATCTGCTCTGGCTGCAGGAGAAGCGCTGCCCCTCCCAACAGCCTGGCCTGACAGCTGACTCAAATATGCCCTCGAACGGACTCACTTCGCTTGCCTTTAGCAGGTGATAATGTTCCTTTCGCTGCTTTTACTGTGGCTTGTGCTCAGCTAAAGAGCGTCCATGCTCCGTCAGTGCGAAAGCACCTTCACGAGGGACTGCTGGATCCGGGCCTCAGGCAGAGGGAGAGAAAGGAATTGCTGGGGTGTGTTTCCATTTGGGGACGGTGGGACGTTTGTTCAAAAGCACCTAAATATCTAATGAGCCTAGAGCGGAGGTGGGCAAACTACGGCCTGCGGGCCACATCTGGCCCGTGGGACCGTCCTGCCTGGCCCCTGAGCTCCCAGCCCGGGAAGCTCGCCCCCGGCCCCTCCCCTGCTGTCTCTCCTCCCCGCAGACTCAGCGCACCGCCCCACCAGTGCTCTGGCCCGCTGCTCCTGCCAGGCAGTGCGGCTGCGTGGCTGGCTCCAGCATGCTAAGGGGGCGGGGAGCAGGAGATCCCAGGGGGCAGTCAGGGGACAGGGAGGAGGGGGTGGTTGGATGGAGTGGAGGTTCTGGGGGGCAGTCAGGGGATTAAAAATGGGGGCAGGGGGTTGAATGGGCAGCAGAGTGGATGGGGGCAGGGCAATCAGGAAGTGGGGGGTTGGCTGGGGAGATTAGGGGTGGGGGTCCCGGGAGGGGCGGTCAGGGGACAAGGAGCGGGGGGGTTGGACGGGTCGGAGGTTCTGAGGGGAGCAGTCAGGGGGCGGGACTTGGGAGGGGGCAGGGACCAGGCTGTTTGGGGAGGGCACAGACTTCCCTACCCAGCCCTCCATACAGTTTTGCAACCCCGATGTGGCCCTCAGGCCAAAAAGTTTGCCCACCCCTGGCCTAGGGGCTTGTCTACATGTGAAAGACTCCAGCATACAGCCACTGCGCCTCTGGAGCGCTTCAGTGTAGCTCTTACCTGTGCCGACGGGAGGGGTTCTCCTCTCGCTGTAGTTAATCCACCTCCCCAAGAGGCAGTAGCTAGGTCAGCGGAAGGATTCCTCCATCGACTTAATGCTGTCTACACCGGGGGTTAGGTAGGCTTATCTATGTTGCAGAGGGGAGTGGACTTTCCACACTCCTGTGTGACATAGCTGTGTCAACATAACCTTTTAGTGTAGACCTGGCCTACGGCCCATTTCCTCTATCTATCTATCTAGATTCTCCTAGAGAATTTGTTACTGTCATACCTAAGAGGCTCATAACTAAACTCTCCTCTCGAGCTGGTCAAATATTTGCAGGTTTTGAACCAGCGACAGAATTTTTCACTGGAACTTGGCATTTTGATGACAATAAAAAGAGAGGACGTTTTGTGAAAATGTCATCCCATTTTTGGAGCAGCTCTTCTTTCCTCCCCTTGCTTTCTTTTCCCCTCCCTCTGTCCTCCCCTTGCTCTGTCTGTCATCAAGGGAGGCCCATGACAGCAGCAGGAGGAAGTGATTGTCCACAGTGATGTTCAGTGTTAAATTGCTCGGAACGGGGTGGAGTTAAGGATTGGGAGTGTCAAACATAATCTGGCGTAGGCACCTTCATTTCGCCTTCGGCCATGTGTGGCTGCCTGTTCGTTTCCTCTGGGTTCTGATCTTACACCACCCCACATAGTTAGTGGCCTAATTGTTTGGAAGGCCCTAACGATTTCGGGGTTTGTGGTGTTGGGGTGAAAACATCGAATTTCATGAGTCTGGGCACCAGTGCTCTCCCCCTTTACCAGAAAGGGACCTGAGGCACGGAGTGATTCAATACCCCACCCGAGGACACAAAGGAGAGTCAGCAGCAGAGCCGAGAACCGAATTCTCATCACCTGAGTCTCAGTCCAGTGCCTCAACCACAAACCCACGCTTCCGGTTGTCCTGGAATTCAAGGTGACCCTCCAGGGACCCCAGTCCAGGTGGACGGAACTGGAGGAAAAGGTTTGTGCATGCCCGTGTGAACTGAAACCTCAGGCTGTCAGCATCATGAGATTCAAGAAACCAATCTGAGTTTGAAGCTGGTAAGACAGATCTGATACCCCAGCATTATAATGTCCTGCAAACTTCTAAAAGGCCTCCCCTCCCCTATTCAAGCCTACTTTATGGGCCAGATCTCCACTGGTGTAAATCAGCGTAGCTCTATTACCTCTGGCGGAAATACATTGATGGACACCACCTCGCTCTTGCTATAACTCATTGGCCCGTTCCTTCCTTGGCTCACGTAGGCAAGTGTGAATATTGGTGAGAGATGGACCTGAGCTAAGCAGTTCAGCTGGAAGCTACGAACCCCTGGGAAGTTTGAAGGTGTTGAGAGATAGGGGTTGGCTCTGGCCATTGCCAAAGCAGAGGCAAGCATCACAGTCCTGATCCTCAGCCCAAGTTCCCTGTAGTTTGGTCGTGGAAGGTGTTGTTTGGCCTCAGATTTTGACTGGGTCTTATCACTGATGTCTGCCCCATTATCTTCCAGACACTTATGCTCGGTCTACACTGAATACCTAAACCGGTGTAGCTATGTCAGTTGGGGAGTGAAAAAACTGCACCCCCTCGCCAATGTAGCTATGGCAGCAAATCCCCCAGCGTAGACCCAGCTATGCTAACAGAAGAGTGCAGATGTTGTTTGGAGATGTGGCGTTCCTATGCGGGCAGGAAAACTGTCAGTGCACGCTGTGTCTACACTAGGTAGCTTATGCCGGCATTGGCTCTGTAGTGTAGACGTAGCCTAGTGTTAATGCTTTTTTTCCCCTTTATACCTAACTTGAAATCATCAAGGGGAAAAAAGAAGCTGGAGGTAGCTGTGATTTCTGCACAGCTGCTTAGCAATTGCCCTGAAAAGAAATGACTGAGAGCAAGGTTTGGAGCGGCGGGCTTCCGCAAACACTTACACAGCACAGTCCCAGAGACGTCACACAGCGGAGAGCTGGCTCTCTGATTGGAAAGTGTGATCCCGTCCACGCATGGATTTCATTAGCCCTTCCCCGGGAGAGATAAGTATCTTGAATTGAGATCTACGCTTCGCAAGCACAACCCTCTGAAAGCTGGAGCGGCTCATTCTTTGGTCTGTTCCATTTGGCATTTTCTCCTTCCCTGTTCTGGTTTTATTGACTTGTCTCCATTAAATCCACAACAGCGTCTCCTCTCCAGCCTGCGTGACTAGGCCCATGTGCAAGTGCGCTTTGCAACACAGGACGAAGCCAAAAAGCAACAGGTTCCAGGGCAGCTCCTCTTGAAGAACTTGCTCTGTGTTTCTCATCCCTTCTCTGCGGTGGGCGAAGGCAGGTGGACAGCATGTGTGTATGTTAGTGGAGGCAAAAGGATATAGGGTATGTGACTACGTATCTCTCAACCCCTTCCAGGCTTTACCATGGTTGGCTTCCTTCCTGTGCCAGGGAAGACTTTTGTGTGGTCTTAGCCCCGGATGGTGGCCCTGGAAAATTGATTAGTGCCCCGAAACTAGGATTCAGTGATCTAGGAAAAAGGCCACATCACCATCACCTTAAATCAGGTCCAGGGAAGAACATAGACTCATAGACTTTAAGGCCAGAGGGTTCCCATCCGTATTAGAAGGGGAAAGCTCAAGAGAGGTTCAAAGGAGATGCTGGTGAATGCCGTGGAGAAAGCATCACAGAGGGCAGAAAGGTGCAAGTCCATTTGTGACTCCCTGCAAGCTGGATCTCGGCATCCCTGCTATGTCAAGCCCTTTCCGTTTGCTTTGGTGCATTAGACACATTCCGCGATGGTTGCTTTGTTACCGGTGGGCCCTGGGCCCTCCATGAGCTATGGCTGCAGTCAGAGGACAGGTGCAGGAGGACAGCCTGCCGCTGAAGGCATTCTGTCGCTGAGACACAGCGCCGCGGGGGAACCTGGAGGGGAGCGTGCAGGACAGCTACGCTTACACTCCTCATGTGGAGCGGTGCTACCTTGTCTACACAGAAACGCACACCGGTTTAAATCGATTCAGTTGAGCCCTTGTGGACAGATGTAAGTCAGTTTAAACCTTAAACCGGTAGCCCGGCTTACAGGTAAACCAGGTGTAAACTAGTATCAGGGTATGTCTGCACTACAGGGACTATAGCAGCACAGCCCGCTAGTGTGGACACAGCCTACGTCAACTGAAGGGTGTTCTCGCTCCGTGTCGGAACACCACGTCCCCGCATGAACCTACTGATAGTCCAGGAAAGCGTTATTCCGTCGCCATCACTGCATCCACACTGGGGGTAGGTTGGCATAACTGTGTGTTACAGGGTCCACTCACTGCTAGGGGCTGCTCTGGGGATTAGCTCCTTCCAGGTCGGGGGGTTGGCCCTCCAGCCAGGTCACTTTGTGTGTTTCTCCCTTCCCGGGTATCAAAGGCTCTTCTAACAAACAGGCTCAGGCAGTCTTCCCATTCCCTGCCCAGCCTGGGCCACCTCGCCAGCGGCTGGCAGGGGACCCTGGGTCCCATCCTCTACTCTGGGTTCCAGCTCGGGGACCCTCTACTCAGTAGCCAAGGTCTGCACCCTCCTGAACCTTGCTGCCTTTTCCCGGGTTCTCCCCAAATCTCTGGGTTGGTCAGCCTCCCAGGGAGTAACTGCAGCCTACTTCCCTGCCGCCCTCTCTGCTATCAGCTTCCTGCCTTTATAAACCCAGCCCACCTAGTTCCTCCTTAGCGGGGCTCCCTCATTCAATCAGGAGATTACGTAGCCACTTGATTCCCCTCAGATGGGGCCTGTCTGGTTAATTGCCCCCCTACTTAGCCTATATTAACCCCTTCAGAGCAAGTGTGGGGTGAACACCCCATCTCACTGTGTCAGGCAGGGGTGTGGTTTTTTTCGACCATAGCTATGCTGATGTCACTTTTCAGTGTAGACCAGGCCTAAGAGTGTCTACATACAAAGGCCTGGTCTACACTGAAACATTAGGTCGACCAGCGATGTCACTCAGCGGTATGAAAAATCCCCACCCCTGAGCCATGTAGTTAAACTGATTTAATTCCCCATCAACCTAGCTACCGCCCCACGGAGAGCTGGATTACTTATGCCCACAGGAGAACTCCTCCCCCATTGCTATATGTAGTATCTATACTGGAGCACTTCAAGTGTAGACAAGCCCAAAGTGACACTGTCTTAGCTAAACTGGTTAACATGACATCTTTAGGCCGTATCTGCACCGGAAAGTTGCACCGGTTTAACTGAAGGTGGATTTTTAAATCGATTTAGTGAAACCAGTGCCAGCCTCAGTGGAGATGCTTTAAAGTGGCTTATTTCAGTTTAGTGTATGTCCGTTGGAAACAGGTTTAAGATAAATCAGTCTTGAACTGGTATAGAAGCATCCGCACAGCCTTTTGGGCAAGTTTAATTCAGTTTAAAATTTATTTAATTCAGTTTAATTTAAAGTGAGGCAACATCCCCATAGACAAGGCCTCAATTAAACGAGTGCCCCTCTCTGTGTACGCCAGGGGAAACATTTTCAGAGACACCTACATGACTTGGGAGCCTAATTCCCATTGGCTTTCAATGAAATTGTGGCCATGTCTACACTCTAGTGGCTCCACCCACACAGTTACTGTGCTGCAGCCGTGCTGCTGTAGTCACCTAGTGTAGACGCGGCCTACATCGACAGAAACGGTTTTTCCATTCATGTCCTTAATTCATCTCTCCAAGAGGCAGTAGCTAGGGGCTTGTCTACATGCACAGCGCTGCACTGGCGCATTAGTGAAGATGTTACTATGGCGACGGTAGTTAATTCATCTCCAAGAGAGGCAGTAGCTATGTCGACAGGAGACGCTCTTCTGTCAGCACAGCGCTGTCTAAAGTATAAGTGTGTCGCTCAGGGGGGTGCATTTTTCATGCCCTTGAGCAACGTAGTTATGCCAATGTATGTTCCTGGCCCCACCCTTCCATCGACCCAGTCATGTCTACACTGGAGGTTAGGTCGACTGATCTATGTCACACCGTGCAACATTTTTCACAGTCCTGAGTGACATTGCTAGATCAATCTCATTTTTAAGGGTAAACCAGATCTTACTCTCATAAGAGCCGAAGGGCTGGTGCACGCTGGGAATTTACACTGGCATAGCGACGTCTCTGCGGGCTTGTCTACACTACCACGCGGGGTCGATCTAAGATACGCAACTTCAGCTACGTGAATAGCCTAGCTGAAATCGATGTACTTAGATCTATTTGCGGCGGTGTCTTCACGGCGGTAAGTCAATGGCTGATGCTCTCCCGTCGACTCCGCTTGCGTTTCTCGTTCTGATGGAGTACTGGAGTCTACAGGAGAGCGCTCAGCGGTCGATTTATCGTGTCTAGACTAGACGCGATAAATCGACCCCCGCTGGATCGATCGCTGCCCACCGATCCGGCGGGTAGTGTAGACAAGCCCTCAGTGGTAATCCACCCCCCTGAGAGACAGAGTTATGCCGACTTAACCCCTGTGTAGACAGCAGGAGATTGATGGAAGACTTCTGCTGCTGACCTAGCTATCTCCTCTCGAGGAGATGGAGTACCTACGCCAAGCAGTGTCTAAACCCAGAGCTTAGGTCAACTTTACTATGTCTCTTGGGGGTGTAAATTTATTTGCTACAATCACATGTGCCATTGCAGCACAGACATACCTTTAGGTTCCTAAATTGCTAAGGCCTTGTGTTTGCTAGGCGAAAAAAGTGTGTCCTCAACACGAGTGAGTTAACACCTGGTGACTGACGCAAAGCAGAATCCTAGTGAAGACAAACCAGTTTGTAGTTTTCACACAAGTCAGCAGATCAAGGTAATCTCTCGCCTCCCGCTTCGACTTGACCTGCACACTCGTGTTAAACCTACAAACTGCCTTGCCTCCACTAGGATTTTACCCCGTGTTCGTTACCACGTGTCAGCTAGCTTGAGTTAAGAATAAACCTTTTATCGAGTGGAGACACACCCTTTTGAAAATTCTGCCCAAGATCTAAGAAAGTGACATACACTAAACTGATATAAACCAGGTTTAAATCAAAGTCAGTGTCTCCTCACTGGGGGTAGGGGTTGCATCCAGATGCAGCGGGCATCATAGGCCAGGGAAGGCTAAGCTTTCCCTCGCCCAAACTGTGGCCACGCCCACGCTCCGTGTCCCTCCTCCCGCCCGAAGCTGACGGGGGCTCAGCTCAAGCCGCATCCTGGAGCTCAGGGCTCGGACAGGGGCTGCGGTGGCCAGGGGCAGCTCAGGCCAGCCCAGGGATCGGGCCCACCACTATGACACCGATCAGCCAGCAGGGGTCGGGCCTGCCAGGGTGGCTCAGGCTAGCACAGCTGCGGCAGCTCCCTCTGCAGTGGGGAGGAGGGCGTCAGGGGGCAGGCCTCAGGCAGAAGGGGTGAAGTCAGCAAGCTAGCCTCCCCGCATGGGGGGGTTCATCTGCCACTCATGGTTGCATCTGTTTATAACCAGTGTCATGTTGAATTGGGGTGATGCTGAATATGGACAGGGTCTAAGCAGATTTCAGAGTAGCAGCCGTGTTAGTCTGTATCCGCAAAAAGAACAGGAGGACTTGTGGCACCTTAGAGACTAACAAATTTATTTCAGCATGAGCTTTCGTGAGCTACAGCTCACTTCTTCGGATGCATAGAATGGAACACACAGACAGGAGATATTTATACATACAGAGAACATGAAAAGGTGGAAGTACTCATACCAACAGGAAGAGTCGAATCAATTGAGATGAGCTATCATCAGCAGGAGAAAAAAACCCATTGAAGTGATAATTAAGATGACCCATAGAAGGTGTGAGGAGAACTTAACATAGGGAAATAGATTCAATTAGTGTAATGACCCAACCATTCCCAGTCTCTGTTTAGGCCTGAGTTAATTGTATCTAATTTGCATATTAATTCGAGTTCTGCAGTCTCTCTTTAGAGTCTGTTTTTGAAGTTTTTTTGTTGCAAAACTGCCACCTTCAAGTCTGTCACTGAGTGGTTAGAGAGGTTGAAGTGTTCTCCCACTGGTTTTTGAATGTTATGATTCCTGATGTCAGATTTGTGTCCATTTATTCTTTTGCGTAGAGACTGTCCGGTTTGGCCAATGTACATGGCAGAGGGGCATTGCTGGCACATGATGGTATATATCACGTTGGTAGATGTGCAGGTGTACGAGCCCCTGATGGCATGGCTGATGTGATTAGGTCCTATGATGGTGTCACTTGAATAGATATGTGGACAGAGCTGGCATCGGGCTTTGTTGCAAGGATAGGTCTAAGCAGAGGTGTGGGATTATTCCCAGTGTGTTTTCATGCAGCTCTTCTCTGCGTGTATATTTCTTCTGTGCAGTTCTTGGCTTGGGCATCAAGAGAGGAAGACCCAACAAACAACCAGAAAGAAAAAACCCCATACAACCATCCCCACAAGTATGCAGCTTGCTTTCTTTTTCAGTTTCAATTTTTTTTTTTAATTTAGCCTCCAGATGAAAGCCATTCAGTCGGAACAGGAAACCCTTAAAATTTCTTTTATATGTACATAAATATTATATTTCTGCAACGGTGGCTAAGCCGATGCCACCCCAAAGGCAAACCTGGAAGAGGATGAAGCGAAATCCCCAGCTACGAGTCATCAAACATTTCCCACCCCCATGAATTAAAAGCCTGTCTTGCCCTGCGTTGGAAAACCAGAAGGGACATTTTGTAGCGGGAGAGAGATTTTTACACAAGCCTCTAATTAGTCGAGGCCAGTGGTGATCCCGGAGTGCTAGGTGTTGCAGTTTGCATTGCAAGGGCTTGTTTTTTTAATAAATAAGCCTCTTATTTGCTAGGGAGATGGGGTTATTTTTAGTCAAGAAACCATGACTGTTTATCCAAGGTATGTGTGTTGGCTGCCTGAATTATGGGTCCATTGTCCCTAAGGGCCCCCTCCCCATGCCCAGGCTTTCTTAGCAATGTGGGGAGGGATAGCTCAGTGGTTTGAGCATTGGCCTGCTAAACCCAGTGTTGTGAGTTCAATCCTTGAGGGGGTCACTTAGGGATCTGGGGCAAGAATTGGTCCTGCTAGTGAAGGCAGGGGGCTGGACTCAATGACCTTTCAAGGTCCCTTCTCCTTCTAGGAGATTGGTGTATCTCCAATTATTACCTTTAACAACATGGAGCTGTGGCTTTCCTACCAAGCGTGCTCAATCCTGCCGGGTGCAGGGCACCTCCTAGGAGATGCTGAGAGCCCTCAACTCCCCTTGAAGTCAATGGAGATGCAGGCTCTCAGCACCGCTCACGATAGGGCCTAAGAACCACAGATTTAAATGTCCTGCCAGCTTTTATTTAGCCGTCCTCTCGGCTGTGTTTATCCCAGCCACCCTTTGCATCCTCCATGATCTTAGTATGCGAAGGCCTTGATCCAAAGACTGCCGGAAGTCAGTGCAAAGACCTTCCTCTGGGTCAGGACATTCATAAGTAGTAAGGGAAACATCACAGAGTTAACCTCCCCCAGCAGAACAACAAAGGCACATTGACATACCCAGGTTATTCTAGGTAGGGGACAGCTTGGTTAAGGATCCGTTTGTTGCATTCAGCTGGTATTGCTCATCTATACACAGGTCACAAATGCTTTGGGGCCCGGGGCCATCTCTTTGTTCTGTGCTTGTACAGTGCCTAGCACCAGGGGGTCCTGATCCAGGACTCGTCCTGTATGCTACCGTAGTAATACTAATAATAATGAAGAAATTAAACACGGGTGAAAATAAGACATAAGAAAAAGGAATTGCCAGGAGCAGAACACACCAGGGGTCCGTAGATAGGAGTTAAAAGCAGCTGGAAGGATGGCCTGGTGTTAAGGATTTTTAACCTGAGATTTATAAGCTGTGGAGTCAGTTCCCTACCCAGACTCCCTTGCTTGCTCTGTGCCTCAGTTTCCCTCTTCTAAAAATGGGGATCATAGCACAGCCCTGCCTCCCAGGGATGTGAGAATGAATGTACTAAAGGGGATGAGGTGCTGGGGCCAGATGAACGAGCGGTGATGTTTAGCAGTCCATGACACTGTTATTTATTTAAGGCACAGCAGCACCCGTGTGCATGGCGGCATAATGAAAATGTGAACTCAAGGTCCCTTCTCAAAAGCATTTACCACCCGAGGCCCTGATGATGCAGGCTGTAATGGGCGGGGGCCCACCCACTGCAAGCTGCAGGAGCGGGGCTTAAAAGCCCAATTCTGCAAATCCTTAGCTGCCAGAGTAGCCCTAAATGGGCACCAGAGAGATGAGAGGTGGGGCGCAGCGAAAGCTCATGGATGAGCCCTGAGTTTTAACCGTAGGCTGTGCCGTGATTATTAACAACAATCATTTTGCTGATCAGCTAGCAGCTCTCCCAGGTTTACACCTCCCGGGTGAACTTTGTTTTAAAGAGACACTGGAAGGGGGAGAGGCTTATTTGAGCATAAGCTTTCGTGGGCTACAGCCCACTTCATCGGATGCATAGACTGTTTCGGATGTTTTATGTGATCTGTGCTCTCCTTTGATGTGCGCGATTCACTAGAAAGCATAAAGTTGCCAGACTGAACAACGCGGGTGAGGCGTTTTTTCCGGTGTGCTGGGCTCTGCAGCACGCAGAAAGATGCAGATACAGGCAGAGACTGGCACGTGTCCAGAGACACAGGTGTGAGCGCGCTCACACGCACACTCGCCCGGATATACAGTCACACACACTCACCCAAATGGACCCCCCCTCCCCTAGCACTCAGTGCAAACACAGAGCCAGCCCGGACATGTGCCCAAGTACACTCATCCGCACACACACACCCCCTTCAAACCGACACCTATTCCCAGACACACACAGCTGGCAATGCAGCTGCAGGCCCAGACAAACACCCCCGTACAGACGCACATCCCACCCGGACCCCCCTCCCTAAGGCCCGGGTCATTTTTTTGGGTTGCTCCTCCCTGCTTGTTTCCAATCCGCTGAATGTCCTTCCCGTAATAGAGTGACCACAATTGGACACCGTATTCCAGATGCGGTCTCCCTGGTGCCGAGCACAGTGCCAGAATAACTCGGGCTGATTTATATTCCATACCCCCAGATAAACACACTGCCAAGCGGCCGCGCAGCTGGTTTCAATGTGTTCTCCACATGTATGCGACGCTTGCACAAAGAACGGACGGGGGTGGGGTAGGAAATCTAGAAGGCAAGTGAGCACATCCCTCGGTGGATGCACCCTGAGCAGCGGAAACGTGTAAGGCTTCAGGGTGCAATTGTCTCTCTGCGGTCAGCTTCCTGAGGGCATCTCTGCAAAGACCCCCTTCCTCCCTGGCTGTTCTGGGTTCAGCGGGGCCCCCCTGTCCCACAGTGCCAAGCCGCCTGGGTTCATCAGCACCTGCAAGAGTGGCGTCCTGTGAGGCCCTTTCGCCAGAGGGCTCTCAGCTAGAGTGGGGCGTTTTGGATGATGAAAGGTTTTGCAGCCGTGGCCTCAGAAGAGGTATTTCTTTGATTGCGGGCAGTGTCGTTGTGGCCGTGTCAGTCCCAGGAGATTGGAGAGATGAGGTGAGGGAGGTAATAGCTTTCACTGGACCAACTTCTGGTGGTGAGGGAGACAAGCTTCCGAGCTACACAGAGCTCCTCTTCGGGGCTGGGAGAGGTACTCGGGGCATCACAGCAAAATGCAAAAGCCAGGTCACCGCAGGACAGGGGAGAGGCACCAGGGCATTAGCCCATGCCAGCCCCTGCTCAGCTGGGACTGCCTCTTACCTGCTGGCAAGCTCCTTGTCCGGCTGCAGCAGGTCCCATCCCAGCCCTGGCACAGAGGGAGCCCAGCTGGGGGTGGGGAGGGAGATGGAGAGGATCCAGTGACCGAGGGGTAGAGAAGAGGAGAGGAGAGAATGACAGGGGCGGGGCCTTGGGGGGAGAGATGGAGCAGGGGCAGAGCCTTGCGGGGAGAGGCAGAGAAGGGGACGGAGCCTGGGGGGAAAGGAGAGAAGGGGTGGGGCCTCAAGGCAAGAGGTGAAGCAGGGGCAGGGCCTTGGGGGGAAGAAGTGGGGCACGGTCGGGGTCTCGGGGGGGTGCAGATAATAGAAACTAGAAAGGTGACAACCCTATTGTTGAGCATAAGTAGTTAGTCTATTTTGTAAGGGACCATTCAAGATAGAATGGCCTATTAACACCTCTGCGGTCATAGGACAAAAAGAGGGGTTAGCGGTTACAGACTGTTGTAATCAATCACAATTCCAGCATCACCCTTAGAGGCCCCATTGTGCTAGGTGCTGTACATACAAATAGGAAGAGACAGTCCCTGCCCCAAAGAGGCAACCGTCTAAGTACCCAAGATGGACAAAGGGTGACCAGGGTGCAGTGTTCTAGGAGTAGCGGTTAGGGCTTTGGTTAAGGAACTGGACGGGGAAGGCCCGAGTTCAATTCTTGTCTCCCTATGTGAACTTCAGCCACTCTCTGGTTGTTAGAAACGAGGATGAGACCTGCCGTCAGGGCCGGCTTTAGGATGGGCGGGGCCCGATTCAAAAGAGCTGCAGCCGAAATGGCAGCTCAGTCGGTTGCCGCTGTGTCTGGCAGCACTTCGTCGGAGGGTGCAGGTCCCACCTCTGCTCACGTTTGGGTTCTTTTGCACCGTCTCTGAAGCATCAGTCCTGGCAACATATGGACCACCGGTCTGATTCTATGTATTTGGTATCCTCCTTTGGCGGGAAGACGCACTGGGAGTTCTGGCTGGATCAGCTATACAGCTGAATTGGCCACAGAGGTTACTGATGAGCTCCCAAGAGTTTAGGCAGGATAGAGCCTGGGATTTCTTACTCCTGAAACTCGGGTCCCTATCCTTCGAGCGAATTAGCTGTAGCAGCCCCTAGAGGGGAATGTGGTTGCACACATGCAAATGTGTTTGCCGTGCGATCCAGTAGAGATCACTGATCCACATGTACCCGAGATAAGCGCTGCTAGTGTGCTCACCCGAGCCCTTGCTCAGCTGAAGCAGGGAAAGAGCCAGACACCGGGGTCAGGTATGAGAAGGAACAAACGTCCCCAAAGATAGCGCAGCATCCTCACGCATCTGCATCCTCCCACCCCCAGTCTAGCATCCAGAATGGGAAGCGTCTGTAAAGCTGTCAGAACCGCTCAGCCCACACCCTGTGGAAAAGCAGGCGTCGGGGCTTAGTGTTTACCCAGGCTGTTTGTTTATAATTTTTATAATATGTGTGTAAAGCTCCAACCCAACAGTTCCTGCACGTCCCCTGGCGTTGTCTCCCTGCCTGACTTCCAGGTGGCTGGGGGAAAGGCTCAGCAGAGATTTTTTTTGCAGCAGAGAAATGGTCTGACACACCATTTTACTGCATGAATCTTTAACCAAATCCCCTACCTCCCTCATTAAAACAATCTGCAGTGGGTGCAAATTGGCATAGATGTGGTGGAATTAATGGAGCTGCACTGATTTTCACTAGTGACATGACCAACATTCAGTGTATGTATATGCTATATACACATGTGTGTATATCTATGTACCTGCCCATATTTCTATGTGTGTGTGTGTGTAACACCACCAGATGCTGGTTGTCAGCAGGCAGGACTGAACCAGGGCATTTGGGAGCTTAGTATATGAGTTGCTACTGCATGAGCTATCTGGCAGCTAGCTAAGGTTGTAGTTGATTCATTAATCTCTAAGGGTACGTCTACACTACCCGCCACATCGGTGGGTAGCGATCGCTCTATCGGGGATCGATTTATCGCGTGTAGTGTAGATGCGATAAATCAATCCCTGATCGCTCTTCCATCGACTGCTGAACTCCGTGGCAATCGATCCCGCGCCGTGAGGACGCGAGGTAAGTCAAACTAAGATACGTCGACTTCAGCTACGCTATTCCCGTAGCTGAAGTTGCGTATCTTAGGTCGATCCCTCCACCCCGCCCAGTGTAGACCAGGCCAAAGTGGTCTCGGTGCCACTACATGGGACAGAGCACCACACCCAGGAGGTGTGTGGGTTACATGTATAACATATATACCCTGCGTATTTATTCCTGTTTTCTCTGGAGGTTATACAGTTTGTTGTGAGTTACATTTTAATTGTGTCCTGTTTATTCCAGGAAAAGCTCCTTTTAGGCCCTCTGACACAAACATAACATGCATGCACGTATATGTACTCAAATATATTCTTACCCCTCTCTACACTGCTGCTCAGAGTGATGCAAGCAGCTTCTTTCAGTCCTAAATGTGCATTCTCTTTGTTGAAAAGAAAAATCCTCATAAGCTTTTACCTGGTCAGTTACAATAAAGCTGATCCCCTCTGGTTATCTGTATTCAGTATTCTGCAGTGGATCAGAAAATTGAGATGTCTTAGGAAAACTAGCATTTAGTTTTTGCAATGCCCGAAAGCAGGTGGTTGAAACTTTTTAATGAAAAATTCTCCAGCCGAGAAATGGTCTTTTAAAAAACTTGTCTTGAAAAATTGTCGGCTTACGATTTTTTAATTTTTTTCAATGTTTGTTATTTATCATTTTTCAATTTATTCTCTCTCTTTTCTGTCTGTTTTTTTAAATCATTTTTTTAAATGACTGGTAAAAGAGGAAGGAAGAAGGGGGAGGGAAAACAAAAAAAATTAAAATGATAAACGAAACAAAAAAAATGGTCCCTTTTGAACCCTGCAAAATGAAAACAACTTTTGAAAAATTTTGTGAATTTTTTTCGTCCATTTTTTTAACCAGCTGTAGTGTGAATTGCTTTACAAAACAACAACAACTATAATAATTAATAATACCTGGCTCTTACATAAGCATGTTTCATCTGCACAACAAAGCCACAATAAAACAAACGTTTTAGTGAGGGTCAGAAACTGCTCCTAAATGTCACCTGAGACAGACGTGGGTATTAAACTAACAAAAGTCTAATGGGGACAGGTAAGGCAAAGGGTCCGATAATAACATCATGCAGTTACTCAGGTCAGGCATGTTTGATGTTTCTGTTTTAAAAAATATTTCCTGGGTGTATTCAGGCACTTCCTGTTGTCAATAAGGGTAGAGGAATAATTTAATTCAACTTTTCATTAGTTTTGACAGATGCTTCTAAAGACGATGAAAATACTTTGCCCTATTTAGTACTGTTTGGTCAAAAGTCTCAAATCCCTTCAGAAACACGGCTTTATAAACACCAAACCTCAGTGCGGGACCGAAGTATTATTGTATCCATGTCACAGATGGACAAACTGAGGCACAGAACTAGTTAGGGTGTGATCCAACTTCCATGAAGTCAGCAGGAATCTTTTAATTGATTTCAATGGCAGCTCGTTTGGGCCCAGATCCACGCAGGTATTTAGACCCCTAATGTCCACTGGAACCAATGGGCATTCAGAGCCTAAATACCTTTTGTTGCATCTGGGCTCTCAGTGACTTAACTAAAAATTGCAGCAGGACAGAAGCAACAGAACCCAGGAGTCCTGACTTCCAGTTTGATAGTCTGATCACTGTGCGTTAGCCTCATCAGTCTCCAGCATTTCTGTTGAACACACTAGCGGGGAAATAATTGCACACCTCGCTAGTTCGGCAGCATCAATTTCCCTTCCATGCACAAAGTGAGGGGCTACCACTGAAGACAAATGTTAGAAGAGAAAGCGCAGTACAACGAGGCTTGGTAGAATTTGATTTATATTTTTTTATCATTTCAGTGAATAATTTCTATGTTTATTGCAAAGCATTTTTAAACTCTTTTTAATTTCAATTTTCACAGACGGTGTTTTCAGCTGTTTTTTCCTCTTTTTATCCATTTCAATTTTCACAGTTTTGGGACATTAAAGGGGGGCAGACACAATCATTATTTAATGACTGCAGACGTTGCGAGTCAAAAACGTGAGCGCTTTATAACCGGTACAGCACAAATGGTCAATATCACATGTCAAAATATGCAAAGTAAATCTCCTTCCACCAAACGTCAATGAGCAGGATTTTTCTTACTTTGCCTATCTGTACGTTTCGATTAATGGTGATGGGAAAAAAATTGGTTGATTTGTGTGTGTGCAGTGAAATCAACATGTCCTGATAACAAGCTAATTCTGCCAAGCCTAGGTACGACTAATGGAAATTAGGTATATACACCCATTCTCTCTTTAACTTGGCCCAATGGAATGTAGATCTCTGCTTTCTGCATGTCATGCCAGTGCTGGAGACACCTGCTCACTCTATACTGGGACTTCAGTTTCCTATTGCTGCCAATCTGCCATCTTTCATCAGCACTAAATTAAAGATAAGAAATCAATAGTTAAATTGTGTGTCATTGTATGCCCTAAATTACCAGCATATTGAATCATGCTCTGTCATCCCTAAACCCAAAGGGGAGAAAATTATCTAGGATACTTTTTTTAAGGAATCCTGCGTTGTTCTTTAATCATACGAAAGCGTATGCATTAGAAAGAATAAATTACTTGAATGACTGAAAGACTGTTGATGGCCTAGCTTTGATGTTAATGGAAGAACATCATCTCTGTGAGCTTGGAACATTTGTTGTGTCTTTAATAATGGAACGCTATCACAGATGAGAAGAATGTGCTGTATTCCAGTCTGTTTTTATCGCTGCAGAGTGCCTTTAGACCAGACACTGAGAATCTAGCTCTGCTGGGAGTATCAGTCTGCAGTGCAGTAATTGCTAAAGAGGGGAAAGCTGCCTCCTGCAGCTCTGAAATTAAAACAGAGTGGGGCCCGTCTGTGCGCGTCTGTCTGCATTTGTTTTCCTTTCAGATGGGTTCTTGGGGCATGATCCTGAAAGATTCTGAGCAGTCTGGCCCAGCTGGTCCAACCCAGCAAAGTATTTAAGCAAGTGCTTAATTCTAAGCACAAACGTAATCCCACGGAAGTGAATGGGACTACTCAGGTACTTCAAATTAAGCGCATATTTAAGCACTTTGTTGGACTGGCGCGGAGAGCTCAGCACTTTGCAGGATTGAGTCTTTACATACCATATATTGCTGCGAGCCAGTTGTGGATAGACTAGGAGATTCTGAAGGGTTTTCACCCCTACTTTCAAGGGAATGCTGAAAGCCAGAGCTGTGTATACACTCCATCTTAAGGCAGCACAAGCGATGTCACTTAGGGGTGAAAATAAGTCACCCCCCTGAGTGATGTAAATTACACCGACCTAAGCGCTGGTGTGGACAGTGCGAGGTCAGGGGAGACCTTCCCCTGCCGACATAATTACTGCCGCTCAAGGGGGCTGGAGTAAGTACGTTGATGAGAAAGCGCTCTCCCGTCAGCTTCGGGCATCTGCACTAGCATCACTACAGCAGCGCAGATGCATCGGTGCAAGTTCTGCTGTATAGCTATAGCCTAGGTCAATTACCATGGCCATCCCGCTCATCAGAGGATAGGCTGGGCAGTTCTGAGCATGGACAGCAGTTGGCTTCATCGGGTGTTGCTTGTACCAACAGGTGATTAGAAACAAAAGAACATAGAAAGTGCTACACCAGAGCTGACCAGTTGTCCACCTAGTCATGTGTCCTGTCTCTGGCAGTGGTCCGTTCCAGCTGCTTTGGAGGAAGGTGTAAGAACCCAGCAGTAAGCAGTTCTGTGATCACCTGCCGCTAAGCAAAGTTGTTTCCTGACCCCCGTTAGCCTATAGTTTGGCTTCTGCCCTGGAGCATGAGGATTTGTGGTCCATATGCTCAAAGGTATCGAGGCACTGAAATACCTTTGAAGATCTGGGCCCAGAGCCCTTCCAGAACTGTGGAGGGAGTTGCGTCGTGCTGTTCTTTTCCAACCCTTGCTACTGAAGCTCTGGATAATAAATTTGTTAGTCTCTAAGGTGTCACAGGTACTCCTGGTCTTCTCACCATTAGAGTGGGTCAGATTGTTTCAAGTTTTGATAAATTTCAAAATAAAAAAAAATAGGATGAACGTTGAGATGAATATTCAGAATTGAGTTTTCAAAATAAATTCCAAAAAGAAAGGGGGTGGAGGGAAGAGTGTTACTTCTTCCCCCTATTTTTAACTACCCCTACTCCAGCCGTATAGACGTCCTCTGAACCCTTTATGCTGGCTGCAGGATGATAGACTTCAACTATAGATTAGGGAGTGTGAGGGATATGAAATTTAGTTTCTTCCAAAAATTGGACCCGATCTTCCCTCATTGATATCAAACTCCTGCTGACTTAACTGGGAGTGGGGCTGGCTGAAAGGAACACTAATCCAGCCACCTGTTTTTAGAAAACCTGGGAAAACTGGTACCAGCAGACAGATGTAAGCAACTCCCCAAAGCATTTTTAGTATAAATACTCTTTCTCTGGATTGATATGAATGCTAGAACAAGGCACCTGTCTATATGCTCTAGTTGCCCTGAATGTTACAACCAAATTAATGCTCACACGTATTTACGGGGCAGCGTTATAACTCAGCGTAACTTACCACCAGCGGCTGGTGTATCGGAGCTATTTGGAGTTACCGTGTCTAAACGCAGCACCTGAGAGGTTCAGTTCCCCCCCTTCTCACTGCTAAATTCCCCACCCTTTATAATCTCTTTCCTCTGTCCCATTTTCAAATGCCTGGGTGACAAGGCCAGCTGCCCACCGTGCCCTGAAGGACTATTTCAGACCAACGTGAGAAGTGGCTTCCAAAGTCATGGGAATCCCCACAGAGAACACCTGGACAGCAGCCCTTTTATCCGGACCATGTCCCTTAGAAAAGAATCAAAAGCGGGATGGGTTGTATCTACTCCACCGCCGCTGGCAGGTGTCAGGAGCTGCGCACTAGAAGCCAATTGCTGAGCATAACAACAGCAGCTTTAGCGAACCTACTAACTTCTTGACTAGTGGTTCTCAACCTGTTTATCATTGTGGGCCGCAGGTTGAGAACCACAGCGCCTCCCTCCTAAGTGTCCCCAGAGTCCCCTATGCCCAGTGCCCCTGCTCAGAGCGAGGCCAGGAGCAGAGCCCTGGACACTGGGCCGGGCAGGTGGGACCCAGACCCACCGTGTGGCACTGGACAGCTGGACCACGAAACCTGCAGCGGGGCCAGACCCCGGACCCCGAACTCTGCTGTGAGGGGCTGGGCAGCGGGACTCCTCTCCCCTCCTCCCCCCTCCGCGGGGCCGGGCAGCCGGACTGCAGGACCCCCCCGACCTTGCACAGGGCTGGGCAGCCAGCAGCCGAACCTGACCCCAGGAGCGGAGCCCTACCTAAAACCTGGGGATGCTGCAGCACCCCGGCAAAACTCCAGTTCCCAGCCCCCCCCCACTTCCTCACTGCCCAGAGCCCCCCCACAAACCTACCCACTCTCCCACTCCCTGCGTCACTCACCAGAACCCTGCTGGCAGGAGCGCTCATGCAGGCTGCAAGACGCTGTCTCCCCCTCAGCCACCCCTGCCCCCTGCCAGGCCAGGGCAGCACATTCTGAATTTTTTTAGCAGGCAGCTGGGCCACAGCTGAGTGCTAATTGGGCCAGATTTGGGCCCTGCAGTTAATTCTAGCTGGGAGAAGGCCCTCTCCGGGCAGTGAATATCCAGGAGGCAGCTGGCACACGACACTTCTGAGGACGCTATGTCGGTGCAAGCCGCGGAATGCTGCAGGCTCAGTGACTTCTCTTGTTTTCGCTTCTCTCCCGCAGATGGTTTCTGTCTGCCCGAGTGGGACGGCATTGGCTGCTGGCCCGAAGGCATGCCCGGCAAAGTGGTGGCCATGCCGTGTCCTGAGTACATCTATGACTTCAACCACAAAGGTAATGAAGCTCCTTCCCAAGCACCACGGGAACTTTTTGGCCTGCAGCGGGGAGGGATGTAGCTGAGGACTAAAGAGCCGGGCGTTGGCCTGGGGAACCTTTCCCCTCTTGAACGGTGTCCTGGGTTTACCCCCCGGCCCTTAAACAGTATCCTGGGAGTCACCCTTTAGTGCCCCAGCCCCCAGGGGGTCCCGTTTTGCCATAAGGGTAGGCCAGATGGCCTCAACACCTCCTAGACTGGGCCTTCGGGGTCCAGCAATCCTGGTGTGTCAGCATCAGAGCAGACTCCCAGTTAGGGACTTTCTACCCCTTTCGGGGATCAGTGCACGTCAGTGTTTGCAGATTTTCACAGCCCCCTGGACTACAGCATCTGGGAGCGCTTAGGTGAGCATGGAGAAGCACAGGTGAAGGCGGAGTCTGAGGCCAGAGCTCCGCCAAGCCAAACTGCTGCAGAATCCATCTCGGCTCTGTGCTTCTTTGTCTCTGAGTCCGGAGTGAGAGCCCCTGTGTTGAGAGAACCTGTTCTTGTCACAGGCACCTGACACCTTCAAATCCTTGTTCTCCAGCTCAGGGCTTTTTGTTCTTCTTCCATGCAGGGAAATGAGGAGAAGCAACTGGCTCTAGGAGTTGATCTTCGGTTATTAAGGTTCCTCTTGTCAGGGTAGGGCCTGTGTTGATTCCAGCCCTGTCAGCCTTAGTGGCTCAGACACTTTGCCCTGATCGCCGCTGTTGCAAGGACAGAATTAATTCTCACCCCATCCCCAGAAGTAGTGACGCAACGCGGATGGGTGCGGGATCCTACAGATAGAGTGTAAAAGTATTACAGAAAATTCCAACTGTCGTCACCGATGGCGGCTCCACTCCAGCTCCTGAGGGCAGTGTCCCTGTGACATTGGTGTGGCTGCACTGGTCTTATTCCACATTACAAAGCTACCACACTAGTGGAGCCGAGACCACAGTTTGGCTAGACGGTGTCTAATTTTTTTAAAAAACAAAAAATCCTTGGGCCTGTTTCTCAGTTGCTCTGTACTTGAGCTGGGCGCAGGACCGGAGTTGGTGGGTAAAACCATTTTTGTGCTCCCCCCATTCTGGGCTATGCAGGAGTCTGCTTGGTCCCTGGTGTGAATAAGAGCAGCCTCAAGGCTGCTCTACCTTATGCATGCTTCCCAGGGCTCCCAGGAAGCAGAGACTAGCCACCGTGTAGTAGACTACATCCACAACCCTCCCACAGGCCCACTGTGGGCGAGACTGGGAGCTGGGCCAGCGTAGAATCCTTATGCCAGAACTGCAGCTGCCAGGGAGGTTTTTCTGCACATCCACTTAAAGGCCCCCTTGTGATACGTGGAAGGGGAAGGAGGAGGGTCTAGTGGTTGGAGCACTGGACTGGGGCACTGGGTTGTATTCCTGGATTTGCCACAGGCGCTCTGGCTGACTCTGTGCTGTATCTGTCTTCCCTCTTGGTAACAGGGGTGCGACAAAGAAAAAAAAATCGATTCCTAATTGGAAGGCACTAAGATTGTACAGTGATAAGGGCTAGAGATGTAGAAAGATCCACTTGAACAAGCCCATTGCTTTTCAATGACTTTTTTTTAACAATCATGCAAATGTTTCCATGCTATTGGATTTTGAAAACCATTTTTCTGTCTTTCTTTTTTCAAACCCCGTATTTTGACCTACACTGTTTGATGGGTGCCTCTTTAAATTTGAGAGTTTCTGTGTAGAACAAATGGCTGGTTTTTGAAGTTCAGTTGCGGGGGGAGATCCCCTGCGCTAAGCTGATCTGAAACAACCCCCTGTTCCCCTGCACCTCCATGACAAGCAGTAGAGAGAGAAGATAAGGGCAGGCTGATTATGGGTAACTGAGTTATAAGAACAGGTGTGAATCTGTGGTTGAAGCTTCGGGAAAGATACTTCTTCTGTTCTCCCAGGACTGCAATCCGCTAAGCGTCATGTCGTCTGTTTTCTCGTTCCTTTCGTTAGGCCACGCCTATCGGCGGTGTGACCTGAATGGGAGCTGGGAGCTGGTGCCAGGCAACAACCGCACCTGGGCGAATTACAGCGAATGCGCCAAGTTCCTCACCAACGAAACCAGGGAGATGGTATGCCATGCTTGTATGCAAACTGGGAACGGGGGGATCTGATCAGAACTAGCCAACAGAGCCTTCTGTTCTTAAACAAGCAGCGCCCTGCAGGTTGCTTCCTGATGCTGGAAAGATTCCCAATGTTTGCAGGTCCCAATCAAATCTTTCCCATTTGTTTCAGTGGGAAATTGTTTCACCTCCAGGGGGCGGAGGTGGCGTGTTCTTCAAGACAGTCAGATATTTGTCATGAACTCCTCAAAGTGGCCTGATCCATTTTCACAGAGTGCCAGGGTGGGGGAATCTGGAGGGCGCTATGTGGAATTTCTTAAGAAGTTAAGAACTGATAACCACAATTTTTTTTGGGGGGGGGGCTCATTCCATGCTAGTGGAGACCATCACCACCTATTGTCAGGGACCCCCCTACAGGGATCAGTGCCGGATACTGCTCAAAGTTTTCATGAATGACTTGGCTAATGGAGTGGAGAGTACGCTTATAAAATTTGCAGGTGACACCAGGCTGGGAGAGGTTGCAGGCACTTGGGAGGACAGGATTAGAAGTCAAAACGACCTGGACAAATTGGCAAATTGCTCTGAAATCAGAGGAGGGTTACCAGCTTTCCCCAGAAACTAAAATCAGTGGGGGGTAATTACGGCAGGTCCCGGGACAGGTAAACACCTCCAGAGAAGTACTCCACCCTGGAGCGAATTGCATAGCTTGGTTCAGACTGGGTTCAAGGGGCCTGAAGACAGGCAGTTGATGCTATTGAGAAGGGGAGGCAGTGGAGGGATGCCAAGAGAAGGCTGACATGGTCAAAGCCATGGGCTACGAGAATGATCTTTGTAGCAGCGTTCTGATTGGATCTGAGCAGGGTGTTTGTCATGACCAGAGAGAAGGATGTTGCAGCAATCAGCTTCTGGGCTTTTGAGCCACAGAGCTCTGCAGGTCTGGGAAAGCAGCTCCCAGCGTCACAGCAAAATGCAAGGTGGCATTAGTAGTTAGCATGTATTGTAAGGGACCATTCGAGGTAGAGTGGCCTGTTTACACCTCTGTGGTCATAGGCCAAAAAGAGGTGGGCAGTGGGTTACAGATCCTTGTAATAAGCCAGAAATCCAGTGTCTCAGTTCGTCCAGGATTTTTAGTGTCTAGCAAAGTGATCAATTTAAGCTCCCAAGCTGGTCTTTGGAAAGTGTTGTGCAGGTTTCCTTTGAGGACTGGGACTGACAGGTCAGATATGGAGTGATCGCTTTGTGCAAGCGAAATGTTAGCGATGTTATGCAGAAGAAATCTGCAAGATGTATGTAGCCTCCTCCCTTTTCTCTCCCGGGTGCTTGCTATCACTGGTATTAGGAGTGGCTTCTCCCCTCTCCTATGCATTCAAAACTAGGCAGGAGGATGTACTATATTTTAGGGAACAATCCTGCGCTGGTAGGGAAATACACTGCATGACCTCACCAGAATAAAGAGAGAACTGGATCATCTAATTAAGGCATGTATGGTGGGCCCACCCCCGGTTACCATAGTATTTGAACACCTCACAATCTTTAATGTACCTCCTGCTACTCCTATAAGGCAGGCAGGTGCTGTTCTCCCTGTTTGACCTCTTGCAGAGAAACAAGGTAGGTGAGGTAATAACTTTTATTAGCCCAGCTTCTGTCGGTGGAAAGACACCAGCTTGTGAGCTACGCAGAGCTCTTCAGGGCAGGGTCTCACGCAAGGTGGAACAGATTGTTTAGCATAAGTAGGTAACGTGTTCAAACCCCTCTGCAGTCAGAGGACAAACAAAGGGGAGGCTAGTGGGTTACAGACTGTTCTGATAAGCCATAGATCCAGTGTCTTTTTTAAGACCATGATTTTTAGTGTCTAGCAAAGGCTTGAAGTTAAGCTCCCAGGCTCATCTTTCGAAGGTGCTGTGCAGGTTTCCTTTGAGGACGAGGACGGAGAGTGTTCATATGTGGAGGGATTGTTTAGTGAAAAGTGTTTGCCCACGGGTGAGACAGTTTTTGCCTTTGATCATTTTTCTGGGTGAGTTCATTTGAGAGTGTAATGATGGTCTGGCTTCACCCACACGGTTGTTATTGGGGCATTTAGCCCACTGGCTGAGGTACAGCACGTGTTGTGATAGGCGTGTGTAGCACCCAGGCATTTTTAAAGGTCTGTTTAGGGGCTATTGATCATGGTAGCAGTGGCAGTATGGCTGCAGCTTTTGCGTCTGTTGTTCTGGCAGGACCTGGTGCTGCTTTGAGTTGGTGGGTTCTGGTCTGCGGGGAGCTTGCTTCTGAGGGTGAGGTTGGGAGACTGTTTGAAGGCCAGAAGAGGGGGATTGGGAAAGATCCCCGTTGAGTAGGGGTTGTAACTGTTTAATGATACCCTGTATGGGTTCCACGTGGGGTGGTAGAGACGGACTCAAGCTTACACAGAGCTCTTCTCTGGGTAGCTCGAAAGCTGGCCTCTTTCACCGACAGAAGTTGGTCCAGTAAAAGCTATTACCTCACCCACCTGGTCTCTCTCGTATCCTGGGACCAGCATGCCTACAACAACACTACAAACAAAAAATGATATTATTATTCTCTTTCTCTGCTGGCGGAGGGTGGCGATTATAAAGCTGCTGTGACAGGATCCCCAGGGTGCAGCCTGGGACTGTGGGACCTCTGTGCCCCTGAACTCTCTCCAGCCTGGGCTGTCTCTCACAATGCCTTGCTAGTGACCAGCAGCAAACCCCTCCAGGCGCTGTCATCACTCAGCACAACCGCATGTGGAGCTCAGCTCGATTGCATGAATGCTCCCAGAGTCACTCATGAATCGCACAGGGAAAGGAACCGGAGCCAAATCCCCCCAGTTCCCCGCCTTGTACCACAGGAATATACCGTCTTGCACTGCTTAAGATGGTCCGTGCAAATTTATTAATTGGTTCGCCACGTCATCAGTGGGAAGTGGACATACACCAGCCTTTGCAGACCCGAGCAGATTACCAAACACTTCAGGCAAACTCGCCGGTAAAGATAAACAGTTCAATTTATTGAGTACAAAAGATAGATTTTAAGTGATTGGCAAAAAGTCAGAGTGAGTTACCAAAAGAAAAGAAAATCTAAGCACGCAGTCTAAACTCTCAACCCTGTTAGACTGGGCAACATCTAGATTAAGCAGTTTTTCTCATTCCACTGGATAATGGAGTTCATAGGACACAATTTCACCCTTGACATCTGGGCCAGTCTCCTCTGCTTAAGTCTTCTCAGTGTCCTTGTTGCTTGCGGCATGGTTGGGGGCAGGCAAAAGGCCAAACATGGGGCCCCTGTGTTCTGTTTTATACCCTCATTCCCATGTGCTTGGGGAATACACATCCAGGCATGTCTGGGGGGCATTGCTGAGTCTCCAGGCCAGGTTGGGCAATTCCCCTGGTGCGGCCTCATGCAGGGGAGTCATTGCATTGTAGCTCCCTTGCTGGACAATGGCTGTCGATGGGTTGTTTGACACCTCACCTGGGCATTGGTTACTGTCCTTGCTGTTGCCTCTGGGGAGCTAATATCTGGCTGATTCTCCCAACTTACAGCCTGTTTTAGTGACAGCCATACAACACGATTATCATAACTGCATATACATTAATGATACACATATATGGATAGAGAAATGACTTTCAGCAGATCATAACCTTTCCCCTGATACCTTACACGGCCTACTTAATATGCAAGATCACAATTATATATAAATGAGAAACATGGGGGTTACAGGGTGCTCCCCCAAGGTACAGAATGTCACAATGGCAATATAGCCCTCCAGTCTTTCACACCCTCCATTGAGTCTGCAGAACTGGTAATAATAAAGCCTCCTTCAACTGGGTCTCTAAATATAGAGGTCAGGCAGATGGATTCTGCCAAGACAGACTCGTCATCTCTACAAAGAGAGGCGTGTTTTCTATTATTATTTTTTTCCCACTGGGAGAAGAGCATTTTTGTGTCATCGGTAACAGCTGCACTTAACTAGCAATCATCCGCCGAGGTTGTTGGGAGATTTAGAGAGAGACAGATGGACAAACGGAGCCAATGGGAACCAAACACTAGAAAGTGTTGGAAAAACCTCCCTGTCTCTCTCTCTATAGATAGGTATTTGTTTAAGTTCTCTGTGTTCTCATTTTAGCTACCACGGGGTAATTATATGGCGGACAAAAGCAGCATACAGAGGGGGGTGGAGAAGGTTTGCATCTCTTTCCCTTGCCCTGGATGATACAAATAGGATTATTTCACTTAGAGCCGCGAAGGACCTGATTTATTTGAGATTAGCAAAGCGTGCTAAAACAATCAGTGCCAGGAGGATGAACTGCCCAGTGAAGCAATTGCTTCAGCGTTGTTCCAAAGGGGAATCTGAATGCTGGTGAAAGGTGCTGGATTGACAGCCCGGAGACTGATGCCCTCTGTTTAGCTGCAGATCAGGTAGTGGGCTGCCACTGGCTGCAGATAAAGTTTCCCTGCATGTCCCACTAATGTGCCGGAAGCGGCTAACTCGGGATGAGGACAGATCTCTTGGGAGAGGGCAGATCCGTGACGGAGCGTGTAGACCCCATGCCGCTGCGGAAGGTACCAGAGAGGCCCTGTGTGCTGAGCTTGCCCCACCTCTCCGGCCCTGTCAATCCCGTATGGTAGGGAGGAGGCCTTTAAAAAGGAGGAAACTGCAGTGAGCTGTGGGGAGAGAGATCACCCCGAGCAGGAAGCGGCTGGAACGACTCCTGCAGCTGCAGGGAGGACTCCCATCCAGGAGATCCCCAACCCTACGGGAAGTGCGGCCAACTCCCAGGGTGAGCCCAAGTCAGCTACCCCACCGGAAGGATGCCTAGAAAATGGCGACACAGACCACCCCGAAGTAAGAATGTGTTGCTGTCTTTCCCCTTTGAGTTGGCTCCGGGAAGATGTTGTTCTCGGGAGTTTGGCAAGTGAGAGGAGGGAGCTTCTTAAAGAGGTGTCCTAGTGGCATGATCATGGAGGTCCAAAGGGATTTCAGGGAGCCCTCCGGAGCTGTGCTGAATGCTGCCCCGGCTCAGTGAGCTTGTGTCTCTTTATGCTAATGCTCTGTCTTTAAGAGCTGAGATAACCCTGCCCTTCATCCAGCCGGTGGCCACAAAGGAGCCGCACAGGAGCTGAACGCAGGATCTGTGTGTCTCTAATCACAGGCAGCCTGCTCACTCCAGCCCGACGGGCTGAGAGATCTCTGGCTTCCAGCCTGAGCACCCGGGCCATACGGCTCCATTTCGTTTACTTTCCATCTGGTGTTTCAAGGAACTTGGGGAGTCAGATTCAGAGCCCAGCTGGCGCCAGTCCTCGAGGCACCTAGTGTGGTCAGAGAACCTGCATGCTGTCTGGTGCAATTTGTTTGTTTCACTGTTAAGGGCGAGACAGACCCATCTCTGAGGTCCCACGACCTCATGTCAGGATGTGCGTGGCTAGCACGTCGCATGCTTTCACTTGACCCCGGGTGCTGGTCCTACCTGGGGCACTCTCACTTCCACGCTGGTGCCCATCCATAGCACCTTGGATATGGGCACTTTCCCTTTCACGCTAGCAAGTCCAGCACTGATGTGTTCGCCTTGGAGACAGGCACGTTCACTTTCGCCCAGTGGGGTGGCAGCAGTAGGTAGCACATGATCACTTTCAGTGTCACCTGGGTGGGTAGCGATGGCGCCTGGCACATGATCACTTTCAAATGTGGGCCTGTTGACAGCAACGCAGGGATCTTCCACCCAGTAACCAAACGCAAACAGGCCTTGTGTCCCGCCAGATTCCCTCCTCTGCAAACGCTGTTAATCCCAGGCCCGGCTTGTTTAGGAAGGACAAACCCTCCCTAAAATAAAACCCTGAAGCCGTGGGGAAGGGAAACAGTGTGGACCAGCATCATGGGCTCAGTTCTGCCTGGAAACACCATCCCAGCAACGTGGCCCATCAGAGGGCATAACCATAACCCAGCCAACCCTGTCTTCATCCATGGCCACTTGTTTATAACGTGGTGGCGTCTCTGCTCCCAAGGAAATCGAAGTCCCATGCCAGGCACGATGGGAAAAGCAGAGAGCGTGCCAGGGCTGCTTTATCCAAACCGCATTGTTTAAAGCAAAGTTGTTTTCCAGCCCGGAGCTTTGGAGCTCCTTGGTATCTTCTCGACAATGGCATGATTTGTATGGCCTACAAAGTGGCTGAACTCCAGGTACTAATACATAGGTGTTACAGATTTCACAGCCACACTTTATATTCTAGTGCTGGTTGTATACGGTTAATACATGATGAACAGATGTTTTAATAAATGGTTAATCAATTCAGTCCAACAGCTCAAAACATGTCATATGGCCACCATAACGCCTTCTACTTTTGTGCTGATGGTCTATAACACATGCCTCTTGTGTCTAGAACATGCTGAGAACATCTGTTGGTCATAGGAGAGGCAGTGTGGCCCAGTGGATAGAGAGTGGGACTCAGGAGACCTGGGTTCTATTCCCAGTTCTGTCACTGGCCTGCTGGGTGACCCTGGACAAGTCACTTCCCCGCTCCAGGCCTCAGTTTGCTCAACTGTAAAATGGGGATGATGATACTGACTGTCTTTGCAAAGTGCTTTGCGATCTATGGAGGGAAAGCGCTGTGTAAGAGCTGTATGGGGATGTTGTGAAGGCCAAAAGTATAACTGAGTTCAAAAAAGAATTAGATAAGTTCATGGAGGACAGGTCCATCTATGGCTATTAGCCAAGATGGTCAGGGACACAGCCCCATGCTTTGGGTGTCCCTAAATCTCTGACTGCTGGATGCTGGGACTGGACCACAGAGGATCACTCGATAAATTGCCTCTGAAGCATCTGACACTGGCCACTGTCAGAAGACAGGATACTGGGCTAGGTGGTCCATTGGTCTGACCCAGTATGGCCATTCTTATGCACTATTATTATTTATTAAGCATGTATAAATGGAACCTTAATAGCCCATGTGACTGATTTAATCATTGCTATTTGTATACTAAAGTTTCATCTGAGCATCTCAAAGTACTTAACGAGTGCTAGTGAATTAAGCCTTACCCCTGCGAAGAGGGACTGTCTCCCCCTTTGACAGATCAGGGGACTCACACGCAAGGGGCCAAAATGTTCAAACTTAGGCACCTAAAACCAGACACTTGGGGGGCCAGATCCCTAGCTAATGTCAATCAGTGTAGCTTCATGGAAAGCAATGGAGTTACACTACTTTATACCAAACTGAGGGACTGGTTCCTAAATCCCTATGTAGCAGATGGTCTGATTTGGGAGGTGCCAAGTATGCACAACTCCTATCCAAATCCGTGGGGCATGAGGGGTCTCAGGACTGTGGGGGAGAGAGGCAGTTCCTGACTCCCATGGACTGTCCATGGGAGTTGGGCAATTAGCTGCTGTTTGAAAATGTCCCCCAAGGCCAATTAAGTGTCTTTTTTTTATATTAAAAAAATGGCTAGGAACAGTGACAGCATTTCACTGGCATGGGTGGCATTTGTGGCAGTCAAATGCTGTCCTCACTAGTTTTAAGCATGTAATTAATGACATCTGAATCAGCAGCTTTAACTGAGTCTGTAGATGTATGGGCCAGGAAACCCTTATTGAACTCACCCTTTATAATAACCATCCTTACACAACTCCTTAAAGAGGGTTGGATCCATTTCCTCTTCTTGACCGATCCCTTGGAGAGCTGTCTAAGGGCATGGCCAGGTGGAATCATTCCTCAGCCTCTGGGCTCCTAGAGCTGAATATCTCACATGCGGATATAAGATGATCCTGGCCTAAATTCACACCAGCGACTTGTGATTGTAGGGCCCTGGACTGAGGCACCTCGAAGGGGCCTGCTTCAGAAAGCACTGAGCACCTGCCCTTTGAGAATCAGGCCTCTTCACAGCAACTGCAGTTGGGCATCCTAAAAATAGAGACCTCCTGGATCACTAGTCATGTCTGAAAATGTCCTCCCGTCTATCCCGCACCAGATGCTCCATATCCTACTCGTGGTGTTCCATTGGAAGACAGGGCACAATGGGTGGTGATGTTTAGTGGCTTGGTGTCTCTTCGTTGTGACAGGTGTTATGCACCGTACAGGACCATAAAGCAACGTGAGACATCCTCAGACTCCCACGTGGCGGGTCGCGGGGCGGTAGGGAAAGCGGCCTCAGCAAAGCAGCTACTCCAGGTGGGCAGAGCCTTGATCCACCTCTCCCCGTGCACTGCCCAGGCGTTGGGCTCATGTAGGTTACCTCCTGCAAGAGAAGAGACATGCCCGTGGCTTTGGCACTGGCTGCACCAGTGTGGCTTGGCGCTGGGTGGTAGGAGACTGCTGCAGAAGGAATGGCTCCCAGGCCGGGCAGGAGAGGCAGGGCCCAGACTGGAAGCCTTTCTGCTGGCTCAAGGAGGAGCAGTGTCAGCTGGCCCCAGGGAAAGAGCCCTGACTTTCTCCTGGGAGGATGTCCCCAAGATACAGCCATGCCTGGCACAGCTAAGTGGAGGGAAGATCTCATGGGTAGAACCATGCCCATCCTCTCTTGCCAGAGGACAGAGCCCAGGTACAGGGCTACATTAGGGCTCGCTTGCTTGAAAGAAGATCAGGCATTGGCAGGAGCCAGTGGAGGCAGTGGTGGGGGGCAGGTAGAGATGGGACCAGGGCATGCCACAATTCCACATCTCCCCCTCCTGGGATAACACACAGCAGGATGCGTTGCTGCTGGGGGAAGTGGACAGGAGCCCATCACAGGCAGCAGCCTAGAATCTGCCCCATTTGAATACACGTCCAAATGCCCTCCAGAATTTGCTATTCCGCCTTGGAAGACAGTCGTCTGGGTGATGCCAAGGTACCCAATCCCCTCTCCATGCAGGCCCTGGCTGAGGCAGACTTGCTTTGGCCATGCCCACAGCAGTGTGCTAATTAGGTGTGACCAAGGCAGAGTTTCATTTGAAACAAGCGCACTAGTGTGGCCCGGGGGGACATGATGTTTCCCCTACCCACCTGATCTCCATCCCCCCATCACCACCCAGCTCTTAGGCGAGGGAGGAGAGCAATGTCTGTTTTGTGAAGACAAACATGGCACGGCCCGGGGTGCAAGAACATAACCATGGATGTGAAACTGTTTTCGTGGCCAAATAAATCCCAGAACAAATGCCACAATGCGAGCCACTGCTTCTTGAGCTCTGGGCTGTGATCTACCATCCTTGAGAGCTGGCCTTTCCCAGACCATTGCTGTTTGATCGCAATATCTGGGGCTTTTCTGAAAGCTCCAGCTCCTGGAGTCAGGTGATTAGGTGAGACTCTTGGCTTTTATTTTGGAAAAAGGCTAAGTTTGTAGCCGTGATGATTGTGGAGAAGAGCTTGAAAACACAAAGGTGCAAACCAGGAGGCAACCAAACAGAGCCTCACGTTTATTACTTTTAAAACCCTGGTGATTCTTTTAAACCAGTCTCGTGATTTGGAGGGACACGACTCGTGAGTGTCAGGTGGCTGGGGTTAGCGACGCTAAGCTGATCTTTTAACGGTGTGTTCAGAGTCGGATAGAGCGAGCACCAGGGAAAGAGCCTGGTGTATTGTACAGAGGGGAAGGATGGCCTAGTGGGTAGCAAACTGAACTGGGACTTGGGCTAGGCTGTGAATAGGAGGGCGGGGGGGCCCTCAAAATCTGTCCCCATTACAGGAACACCAGTCCTTGCACTCCCTGAGCACAAGGACTGCAGCAAGCTACTGATGGGATGGGGAGGAGCAAAGGATGAGGACGCACCAGCCTCTCCCCACTGTGCCCTTTCATAGGCCGCTCTGAGCAGTGTCCTGGGAGCGTCTGGCTTAAATCACTGAGGGTGGTTCTGAGAACTGCCTCTGGGGCAGTGTATCCCTGCCTCCCACCGCCACGGTTCAGCACTCAGTCAGGGGACTGTATTCTGCCGGCAAGGGAACAGTTCCCATGATCCAACAGGTCTCTTCCGACATGTCTGTGAGCCTAGCAATCTGTTTTCCCATGATGCCTCTGTGTTACCTGAACTTCATTTTGTTTCCTATGCTTGCAAGTGTGTGCATGTGTTTATGCATGCACGTGTGTGTGTGTGTGTATGTACGTGTGTGTGTGCGCATGCATGCATGTGTGTTTGGCACCTTTGTGTCACCATCATTTTAAAGGAGGGCCTCATGTGCTTAAACAGAAACATTAACCATGTGCTTTAGAATGTCTACTGGCCCATCAGACGGTCCCTTTCGGTAGCATACTCAGCGCTGCTACATGCAGCCATTGTTTGATGAGGCCGTGGGTGTTTCCACTTAAAATTCTGAATGGGGAAGGAGAAAGGATTTTGGTCCGCCTGCTTGGCATAGTAATTCTTCACCACCACGATCCCGTCTTGGAGCACAAGCCTTTGCGCTGGATGCAAGCACATGTTTCAGCACTGCCAGGATGTCCAGCTTCATTGGGGAAGAAGCAAGTTAGGCCCCGTACGGAGCCTTCTCTTTCAAAATGTGCAGTCTGCTTGTATTGTTTGCCTCCTGCAGCCACTGCTTGAAAAACAAAAAAAGAACAGTGGCAAGCCTGGCGCTCCGCCGGAAGAAACCACAAGGCCATGTTCCCAGGGCTGGGTATTCTGATGTAATAGGGCTTGAGGTTAGCATTCTAGTGTGGCATTTCTAGCCCCAGATCAAAATCAGAACTGTCAGTCTGAGCCCAGCATTACTAATGTTAATGAAACTCCGGGGTGGGGGAGGGAGGAGGAAGAAAGATGCTGAATTGGTTGGTTTCTTCCTGAGTTTATTTCTCTGTTCAGAAGACAAAATGATGATCTGTCATGTTGGTAGATGTTTTAACCTTGCTAAAGCTGATATTCAAACCTGCGACAGATATGTTCCTTCCTTGGGAGAAAGGAGATAGGCCCCCGGCTGACTCCCTGCAAGAGAAGTTTCCTTGAAGCTGTGACTTAGAAATTGGAGGTGAAAAAGACCTCTTAAGTATCTAGTCTGTATCCTTCATACAAGATTCTTCAGTTTGGAAAAGAGGAGACTAAGGGGGGATATGATAGAGGTCTATAAAATCATGAGTGGTGTGGAGAAAGTGGATAAGGAAAAGTTATTTACTTATTCCCATAATACAAGAACTAGGGGCCACCAAATGAAATTAATGGGCAGCAGGTTTACAACAAATGAAAGGAAGTTCTTCACACAGCGCACAGTCAACCTGTGGAACTCCTTGCCTGAGGAGGTTGTGAAGGCTGGGACTATAACAGGGTTTAAAAGAGAACTGGATACATTCATGGTGGTTAAGTCCATTAATGGCTATTAGCCGGGATGGGTAAGGAATGGTGTCCCTAGCCTCTGTTTGTCAGAGGGTGGAGATGGATGGCAGGAGAGAGATCACTTGATCATTTCCTGTTAGGTTCGCTCCCTCTGGGGCACCTGGCATTGGCCACTGTTGGTAGACAGATACTGGGCTAGATGGACCTTTGGTCTGACCCGGTACGGCCATTCTTATGTTCTTATGTTCTTAAGATTGATCTCTAGAGATCCATGCAGTCTAAAGCAAGGAGGCCTTTCTGATGAGACTTTGCAAACCAACGTCTTGCATGGACAATAACGATCCTTAGGCACTTCTGGAAGAACAGGTGCTTTCTCTTAGCCAGATTTCTCCTCCATGCATCTTTGTGTTATGTGCTGATGCCCTCCACCCCAGAGCTGGTTGCATATCACTGGTGCTGCATATCCTGTGGGCCAAGTCCTACACGTCCTTAGTCAGGCAAAAATCATAATGAAATCAATGGGAGTTTCGCCTGAGTAAGGGCCAGCAAAGGACATCAGGATTTGGCCAACAGTTTTCAATCCACTTTGGGATCTTTGGGGATGAAAGATGCTGCATAAGTCCAATTTGACACACCCACATAAATCAGGACTCTCCTGCAAAATTCACAGTAACTTTAGGAAATAGGTGTAGCCCTTTGTACGCTGTCCATGTACTCAGAAGACCACCTGATATCCTGTTCCCATAAGCACGCACTGCTTCTTTGACCTTTGTGTTTCTGTTCTCAGCCTGAGTCTTTATGCTGCTAGCATGGTTGGGTTACAGTAAAGCAGAATTCATTCTAATTTAGTTTTGTTTTTCCTCTTCACCATTTGTGCTGCAGGAGGTCTTTTATCGCCTCTATTTGATTTATACTGTTGGATACTCCATCTCTCTGGGATCCCTGACAGTTGCTGTCCTTATCCTGGGATACTTCAGGTAGGCGGCTCTGTTCTTCCTTTTGGGGAGTATCAGTTTAATCACACAGGTCGCCCGGAGTGGACTGAAGGAGACTTAGGTTTTTGTCCATAACAAAGCTCCTCCTTTTTTGTGTGTGTTTCATCTATCAGACACAGGGGCTATTTTAATATTTGCTGGTTGGGTTGTGTGTGGTGCCATTCAAACAAACCTCTTGGGGTTGGGTAGAACCCCCCCAGATCCTGACGTAATCACAGCAGGCAGACAGAGCACAAAACCTAATGCCTCTGTCTGTGAAAGGGATACGAGCTGAATGGAGCACATGGACGCAATGGCGCTGATTCTCTGGTCCCCTTGTGGTGCTCAGGAAGCAGAAATAGACTCTAAGCACCAAGGTGGGGATTCTCCCAGCGTGGGGGGCATAGAGCCAGCAGAGCTGGATCCTACACCTTGTCCCTGCCAGGAGAGGCCATAGCCGTTCTGCTGGCCAGGATGGGAAATGTTTTCGGTACTCATGGGGCGGAGTGAAACAATGTGGCTGGCTAATTATTGGAGCAAAACTGGCCAATCACTGTAGAGCAAAAACAAATAATTAAATCAAGCAGAGTGGCACAGCAGTCCGGCGCTCCTTAGAAGTGGCCGCTAGCCTTACCTGCCCCTGAAATTGGTCCATCTTCCTGCAACCTCACCTGGGCAAGGAAACTGTACCATCCGCATCCTTTGAGGACCACAGCCAGCTGGTGTAATTTAGAGCAGCCAACAGACTGCTGTAACCTGCACCCAGAGCTGGCGCTGGGCAGGGAACGCAGAAATCCCGAGTTCTGATTCTGGGCCACCCCTTGGGCTGTCACTGATGACTTAGTGGGCTGTGATCATGATAGGCAGTGTCAGCCAGCAACGGTGGGAGTAACCTATCCATGTCACTAACAGCAATGATGTGGCTGCATTCACTCTCCCAGGCAGCACAGAACTAGCCTGCGCTAAACCACGGCTGTGCAGTACTGGGAATCGCACATGGGACCTTTGACTCTAAAAACACAAAGGCTGCTCTCTGGGAAACTAAAGGGGGGCCGTTTTATTAGCCTAGACAACAAAGGGAGCCCCATACACGTAGCTCAGACGTGCACACAGGCCAGTGCGACACGACAAGCTCACATTGCTTTGGGACGGTGGTGAAGTTGACATGAGCTATTCGGAGACGCAGAGCGCAGCCCCGGCATGGCCATGCATCTCCTCTTTCTTACTGGAGACCTGGAGAGCTTGTTAAAACATTTAATGCTGTAACTTTGGCCCATTGAATGGAAATTCTGATTAAGCTCAGGTCTTGCGCTCGCCCATGCTCCTTCTTTCTGTTGATCGTTGGCAGAGCGGTTGTGCTCAGAGAAGCGACCGTGTTAAGGTAGCTTCCTCTTGCTCAGTAGAAATGTTCTCTCTAGTCACCCAGAGATAGGTTGACTTGCTATAGGGAGCAAAAATACACTTTTTTCCTACTATTTATTAGAGCTGGCCAGACTGTTTGGGCTGAAACAAGGTTTCTGCTGGAAAATGCTGTTTCGATGAAACCAAATTTTCTCGCAAAATTGTATCAATTTCGACATTTCCTTTTGAAAAAAAAATTGAGGGGGAAAAACCATTTGAAAACATCAGACCTCCCACTTCGATGTATTTAGAACAAAAAAATTGAAAAAAGCACCACTTTGGGTTTCGAAATTTACTCCGTTTGGTGTTAAAATTGGTATTTTTCAGTCATTTCAAAAGGATAAAAATAAAATGGTTGATTGTCCCAGGACAATTTTTTTCATTGTTTGATTTAGCCATTTTAGTTGCTGAAATTTTGGCATTTTGTCCTAATGGGGGATGATTATTTTGTTTTCAAAATCTCAATTTTTTTTCACTGGGCAGAAAATCCATTTTCCAACCAGCTCTCCTGTTGATATCTCTTTGCCCTGGAGAGCCTACACCACTCCACAGGAGTGCACTGGATTCTATTCCGGCTCACATATCATCCAGAGATTCGTTAATTAAATTTCAGTCGCAGGAACAAATCCTGCTCTTACTCAGACCTGTACAAATCCATTTAGCACTCTGTGTATATTGTTGGGCCTAGAGGCTTTAAATAGAGGAAAATACCAAGGAAGAATAATTGTGATTGTCTCAAGGTGCCCTTGCCCCCATTAAAACCCATAATCTTAAGGACAAACTTAGATTCTTTCATATCACTGGAGCTGGGGATTTCCAAGGATGTAAACTCAGAGGCGCTCTCAGCGCTAGCAAAACAAGCAAGATCACTTCTTATTCTTCTGCAGTGTAATGGATCCCAAAGTGCTTTACAATCTGTATTCAGGGATCACTGTCACTGCAATGCAGCCACCTCTGGTGTGGAGCTCAGCAGCAGTTTAACTGTGCCCAGCAACACTACACAACAGGAAGGGAAGTAGAATATTGTATCTAATTGAAGCTGAAGAGGGAATCTAGCCAGATAGGATGTAATTATTTACACAGGGACAAACAACCCTGTGCCACAAATGACCACAATTCTCTTGGGCCTAATTTTACCTCTTACCTGCAGGGTGTATAATTGAGTGGGACATCTCAGGGACCTTTAAACCCATCCCCCATACTTTAGTCTGGCGGCGGCACCGTATCCCACCCGACTGCAAGGTCAGCTGCCTCTGTGGCTTTTGTTCAGCCTCTGACCAATCCCCAGGGTTACGCGAGGGGTGAATTTGCACCGGAATGGGTCTGTGGCTTAGCTTTGGGTCACGGCATTCCTGAGAGAAGAGGTGTGCTGGGGTATCAGCACTGTCCCCACGGTGCCAGTAGGAAGCACAGCTGAGCTTGAATAGGCCCAGTTCGACTTCCAACCCTGTGTCTCCCCTCCCCACTTCCAGGCGTTTGCACTGCACAAGGAACTACATCCACATGCACCTGTTTGTCTCCTTCATGCTGAGAGCGGTCAGCATCTTTGTGAAGGACGCGGTCCTGTACTCCGGGTCAGCTCTGGAGGAGATGGAGCATCTGCCTGAAGAAGACTTCATGTCCGTTACCGAGGTCCCCACCGCGGATAAGTCGCAGTTTGTGAGTACTGCTGTATGGCCGGTTACGTCTAACCTCTCCCTCTTGTGTGGCTCACTCTGGGTACGCTGGTGATCTGGGGCCTTATCCACTTCCTGCCTTTTCCCCAGTGGGAGACTGAGACATCTGACCCCTCGTCCCCACCTAGTAAACCACAACGTCTTCCACATCCCCTCTTACACCTTCCCTTGAACCCAGCCCACGGTCTATACGCAATGACCCAAGAGAACCATCTGATCTGCCTGACCAATGCAAGTTCTTCACCCCCAGTCATCCCAGGTAACACCAGAGCTAGGGTTTGGGGCCATTCCCAGCACCCTTATGTGGAAAGATGGGCACCTCCTCTTTAAAGAACAGCGTCAGGGCCCCGTTGTACAAAGGGTACGTTTCCGCAGCCCACGGAAGCGAGCCTGAGAGCCCAGGTTGACAGACTTGGGCTTGTAGGGCTCATGCTACTGAGCCATAGAGATGTTGCAGCTCTGGCTACTGCTCGGAGCTGTACAGCCTCGGGAGAGGGTGGGTTTCAGAGGCTGAACTCCAGTCCGAGCTGCAACTTAAAAGTGCTGTCTAGCACCGTAGCACATGCCCAGGACTGTCGACCAGGGCTTAGAGGCTTGCTGCCATGGGCTGCCACAGGATGTGTCAATATACCCTTAGTGGCTGGGGAGAGACTCCCTTTTTGAACAATATCTGTGCCTCCGTTCCACCAGATATGTCAGCACATAAGTTTCCCAACGTGTCGTTCTCCCACCAGAGTACATCATTAAATGATTTTCCGCTCGGCAGCTCGTCTCGATACAAACAATGCAGACATCACTCAGCGGCCATTTCTAGGCCATCTGACACTCCTGTGGCAGAGACTTGGAGACAGATTCCATTGTCACCTCTACATGTTGACTTTCACCATAATTGGCTGTCCCCATTGTAGTTTATTACTATTAGGTATTGATATGTTTCTGGTAGAACCCATAATGGGCTAAGGGGAGGGATAGCTCAGTGGTTTGCTCTTTAGCCTGCTAAATCCAAGGTTCTGAGTTCAATCCTTCAGGGGGCCGTTTAGGGGTCTGGGGCAAAAATTTGTCTGAGGATTGGCCCTGCTTTAAGCAGGGGGTTGGACTAGATGACCTCCTGAGGTCCCTTCCAGTGCTGGCATTCTATGAATGGTCTCAGGCCTGATGATTTTGTACTCTATGAGCTAGATCCTCGCTCAGTGGAAGTTGGTGGAACTGTGCCAATTTATATGTAGGAACTGGCCCTGAAATGCCAAACTGGGTTATTCTTGTAGCCACAAATCGGCCAGTTTGAAAAGCGCTTCCCCTGCTCCCCGGATGTGTTCTGAATTTGGAAACGTCCGAGGGCTATTTCAGAACTAGTAATGCCACTTCACACGTTAGCATAGCCTGGTGAACACTGTGTGTGACATGAAGACCTGGGCCAAAAAATTGCAATTAATTTTTTTTGCACCCAAAAAATGCTTTTTTTCAGGCTCCCAAACTATTTGCTAAAATCTGGTTGAATCTGACAAATGATTTTGGGTTTGGGAACATTGGTGGAAAATTCCAAACATTTCAGCTTGACTTTTTGAATCAAAATCGCATTTCAATTTCAGATTTGGCCAGTTAAAACACACACACCCAATGGCTGAATTGAAACAATAGCCTCTCCCCCTTGTTCCCCCCCCCAAAATTGCCTTGAATTGGCTGAAACATTTAATACTTCAATAACAACAAAAAAAGGGCTTTGGTTCAAATCGAACTGGATTTTTTTCCAGATTTTTCAGTTCAGCCTCTGAACGGACAAATCTGTTATTTTCTTAGCATTAGTTACGTGTCCCTAATCTGCAGAGGATGTGGGTCTATTACAGACCATGCCACTTTACCGCAAGCTTTAGTGACTCATGTTTAATTCAAAAAATTGTCAATTTGATTCCTTGTATTGGTCATGATGTCGGCTGTTGCATTAGCTCCGCACTAGCCAACGTCAACTAAAAGGAAAACACTCGGCGTTTGCAAGGAATGCATGTACTTTGCTGCATTCATAGAGAACTTTTGTGTAATAAATAACCAGAAAGAGATGATTTCTATTTAGTGAACTGCAAAAGCAAAAAAGTACCTAAAGGTTTTAGCAATGATTAAGATATTACTTTATTTCCAAGGAAAGTGGGAGCTCCATAATTATTGCCTTGGGCTGTTAAAGTGTGGGTAGATGGTAATTTTCTAAGAATATAGAAAGTATCATATGAATGGGATTTTAAAAAAATGTATCTTCTTTATATTTTTTTTTCACTCTTTGTCTTTAACAGAAAGACAGCTCTGCACACTGAAAATTCCTCTTTTTAGCCACAGAAAAGGGCCTGAGCTAGGCAATTTTGTGCCAGTTGTGCTGGGGCTACATCGTTCACTTTATAATATTCTCTGAGCAAGAGGCAGCGTCTATATGCACTGCCCTAGGAGGACATGTTTTAAGTAGAGCAGGTCAGAAAATCGATTGTCCATCCTGCAAAAAGATTTCAAGATTTTGGGGGGGGGAAAAAAAGGCTTCCCAAATTGGGACAAACAGCCAAAATTTGGATATTTTCACAAAACAGAAATTCCCAGAAAGGTTCATTGTAGGTCAATCAAAATGTTTTGTTTCAATTTCCAAAATTTGTAATGTTAAAAACCATAAAATAGAGCACATTTTGAACTAAAAGTCACTTTGAAAAGAGAAATGGAAACGTTCTGGTCGGAAAAGGTCAAAACGAGATGTTCTGTCATTTTCAAAATGATTTTTTCCAAACTTTTTCATTACGAAATGTCATTGTAATGGATTCAAGTTTGCATAAAAAACAATCAATTTAACCAAAATGGCATTTTTTGACAGAAAAATGTTTTGATAAGTTTTAGACCAGTCACAAGCTTAGTCGCAGGAGTCATTTAAAAAGTGACTGCACAAAGCCCTAGAAAATCCACTGTCAGGAACAATCCTGCATCAGCAGCGGGGTGGGACAGGGCAAAGGACAGGGGTCAGCACTGCACGCACTGATTACTGCAATGTGGGATGAACACTGCTGCTAGGGTTGCCAACTTCCTAACTGCTGAAAACTAGACACCCTGCCCCTCCTCTGGAGTTTCAGCTCCTCCCAGCCCATCCTAGGACTCACCTGCCACCTGCAGAGCTGGGTTGGGAGGAACTGACATGGTGTCTGCCTGCCTGACCAATCAGGGCATGGAGGGGTGGGGGGGATCCCTGGAGCAGAGGGCCAGGGTGGGGAAATCGGGGCACAGCAGGGCAGGTGTAGGCCAACAGGATTCACACATCCACATGCACACACGCACACACACACCAACCTGTCTGCCAGAGAGACTGGAGCCAGCCAAGAGCCAGCTAGTCACTTCTCTCCATGAGCAGCTGAACAGAGAGCAGCTCCTCCAGGCTCCAGCCACAGCTGCTGTGCTTCCCACCTGGTGGTGGCGGAGGCCGGTTACTGCGGGTACTTTCCGGTTGAAAACTGGACACCTGGCAACCCTACTTGCTGTGGTCGTTCCCCTGTGCTTGGCATTCAGAATCATCACTCCATAGCTATGATGCCATGGATACCACTGTGCAGTAAGGCTGAGACAGCACTGATTTTTGTTAACGTTATATATCTAATTAAAGCAATCCCAGGGTTAAATCTGACTCAACTGACTTGCATATTTAGAGCTAGGTTTTCCCAGGCGTGGATGCAGCAGTCCGTACTGATTCAGCAAAGCACTGAAGTTCCGGGTAAAATTCTTCCTGTGTTATTCAGGAGGTCAGATTTGATCATCACAATAGCCCCTTCTGCCCTTAGAGTACATCTGCCTACGTCCCACTGTCTTCATCGCCTTCAGCGTTTTGCGGAACAGTGATGGAATAAGCACTGAATCGGGGGTCTCAGACTGTCCAAAGTTCCCAGCTTCCACAACTGGGGCTGGGTTTTTCGAAAGCGCTCCGCTCCCCTTGTTCTAAGGCGAGTGGCTGAGCACTTTGGGAAATCGGAGTTCTTTTGAGAATCTGGCCCTTTTGTGTCTATATGTGTGATCTGTGGCTGTACACCGGCTGGCTCTGGAGGTGTGATCTCTGCCTGTCCATTGCTGCTCACCCTGTGCTAAATGCAACCTTGATGGAAGTGGGCACAGCTCCCTTTGACTTCAGGGGAGCTTCATCGGCATTGAGCCTGGCTCCCGCTGGCTCCTGCAAACGTGCAGCCTCCTGCTGTGCATCTGCTCCCTCTAGGTGCAATGAGCTGATGCTCACCATGTGTGTAGTGAATGAATGTTCCACCTACTGCCGGTGCAGTCTGTACCTTCAGCCTACAGCAGTGCACTATTGACTGTTATCTGTTGCACCCCTGCTGCCTCAGTGCACCATCTACAGCAGCTTCCTACCTGCAGCTCACTTGCAGGATGTGCTGATGCCAACCTGATGCTTGTTTACCATCGTACAATGCTCCCCAACCCATGCACCCTGTGTGTGCAAGGTGCCCCTGTCATATGAATATATCTATGGGTTCCTGAGTCGCTGGCTGAATCAATGATCGCCCAGAATGCTGACACCCAGAGCCAGCACGTGCAAACAGCAACAGATGCTGGGTACAGAATCCCATTTTGATGAGTCACTGGCATAGACGAAAGAATTGTCTGTAAAAGCAATGGGCTGGCACTCGAAAATCCTGAGCAGCCCTAACCCAGGGCTTTGTGTCCTCTTGGTGAGGTGCAAAGGCGAATGGTAAATTCCATGGGGTAGATTTCAGGACCTCTCTCCTCCAGCAAGTGCATTGCAGCCCGAAGTGGGGGCACATGTTTCTCTTCTCACCCATGTTCTGAACAGTCGGGAGCTGAACACTAGGTCAGATCTGCCGTTACACTGGGATGAATCCATAGTAGCTCCATTGACGCCAGATCCAACCCACTATCTTAAAATGAGACCTTGCTCAGGACAACCCAATGGGACTAACTACCCAACCATGTCAAATACCCCTTGGCTCTTCCATAGAGAGTTCATCTGATATCAGATTTCATGAGCTGACTTCCTTCCCACAATAAACCTTATGGGCCAGATCCTCGGCTGGTGTAAATCAGCATAGCTCCCCTCAGGTTAATGCAGTTACACCATCTGAGGATCAAGCCCTATAAGATGTTCCTCCTTGTTATTCTTTGTACTGGAATAGTGCCTAGAGGTCTCAACTGCAGTCACTTGATCGAGGTCCTGTACAAGCAGGTAGCATTGGTGTCTGCACTGAAGAGCTTACAGTCTAAAATGGAGGCAAAGTGAGTGGTAGAGGTGGGACTAGACCCCTCGGTCCCAGTCCAGGGTCCTAGCCACAAACCCAAGCTACCGCCTGTACAACACACTCTGGAGAACCTTCTCCAACTTTCATGGCAACCTTTTTCTTCTCCAGCTTGTTTTCAAGCTCTCACTAGCCCATAACTATCACCGCTTCAGGTTCACACCGCGTTTTTAACCTCCCTTTCTCCCTCTGCCCTCACTCCAGATGGGCTGTAAGGTCATCGTCACCTTCTTCCTGTACTTCCTGGCAACCAATTACTACTGGATCCTGGTGGAAGGGCTCTATCTCCACAGCCTCATCTTCATGGCCTTTTTCTCTGAGAAGAAGTATCTGTGGGGCTTCACGCTGTTTGGCTGGGGTGAGTCGCCGCTGCTCTCGGGGTTTTCTAAGCTGACTGTGTGTTTGTGGGTGTGTGTCCGTGCAGGTCGAAGAGCAAATGGAGACAGAGTTATAGGGCTGGGAGGTGTTGCTTGAAACATCAGCCTTGAAGGCCTTATTATCTGCCCTTGTCCTCAAACTATCTCCCCAGCATGCATTGGAGTCCTCATCAGGACACGAAGGAGCAGTGGAGATGCTCCATGGACAGTCCTCCAGTCTGCCTCACTCCATGAGGGCAGCTGGATCCATATACTGATCCACCAATCCGTCCTCTGACTCGCCCCGTCCCCTGAATCCCCGCTGTGTAGTAATGCACAGGGAATCACCTGAAACTGCAATCTGCAGGATACAAAGGTTGCACTTCTCCTTCATGAGTTCCCCAAATCCTATCCCAGGCATGTGGCAGGACTGAGTCCCTGCAGGTAATATTTAGTTGGATGTTTCGATCACAGATTGATCCCGTGCAGAGCTGACCAGGGTGTTCCTGGAATGGAGCGCTACAGCTGATTTCACTCTTAAATAATTCTCTACCCTTAGAGATACAGGGGCCAGATCCTCAGCCAGTGTAAGTTGGCATGGGTGTGACACTAGCTGGGCCAGATTCCCTTGAGACTGTCAGCATCTGGGGAAATGGTTGTATAAATGGAATGTGCAGCCAGGGCTCAGGATGTTGGCTAATGGGGGAGTTCGACACTGTGATTTCCTTCCTCTGGCCTCAGACTCTCCTGCCACCGGATTTCTCGAGTGTCCGAGCACGCAAATGGAAACCTGCAATTTGTGGGGAAGCTTTTTTTTTTTTTTTTATGCCTGGATCTTTTCTTGGAGCAGGGAGGGATGGGAAAGGTGGTGGCAAGCCATTAGTGGAAGGCTGTTTACACACGAGTGTTTAAGAAGAGAATGTGCTTTTGTTCCCCTCTGGCACTGCTGCTGGCTTGGTGAGACAGGCAGGGACTCATGAGGTGCAGATCGTTTGAGGGCAGTGCAATAACTGCCTGCAAGCATGTCTGATGGGTGGAAACACCGAGGGAGAAGAGGAGATGTTTAAGATGGCGCTCACGGGTATAACGAGACATAATGGGGTGCTCATGGAACAAAGGAACATCCAGCAGGGAAAGCTTCTCGAGGGTGGTATCTATTCGAGTTTCTCAAGCGAAACAGCAGAGACCTTGTTTTACAAAAATGCACTGGACAAAGCCCTGGAGAATATACTGCAGGCCACAATCTTGCCTTGACACTGTATGTACTTGGCCATTTCCACCTGTGGTTTCTATACCATTGGATCTCCCAACTAGCCAGATAGTCAACATTCAAGGTGTAACGTGTATGTCACTCCCACGCGGTGTGGAACTCTGTCCCCCTCTAGTGGTGGCTAAGCCACATAGCAGTTGATAAGCCTGCTACAGCTTTGCTACTGAGCTTGGCCTTTGAGCTCAGGCAGTAGCGGTTTGTGTCGAGATCCAGGGGTCTTAGGGGTGTCAGCGTTGCAAAGGCTATGAAAGCCTGGCTTTCTCTAGTGGAAGTTGAAGAAATGATGCATTGGCTAGTAGGATTTCCAAACATCCTCTATAGGACAATTCCTCTTCCAACTGCTATTCGACTGAGAATTCTTTGGACTCACATATTTAAAAACTCTTCAAAGTGCTGGAGTAGCAGAGGCACCTTACTAATTTAGTCTTATGTCTATTTTACTTCTGAGAGAATTGCATCGAATTTATGCTGCCGCTTACTATTAAACTGAAATGCTTGTTACAGAGCAGGCCTGAGAAATGATTTCCTAGTGCAAATCCTAGCAATAGGGATGATTTGGTAGAAATAATGCCACATGTTTAGCACAAAGCAACATTGCTAATCATGCCGAAGTAGCCAAAAAAAACCCAGGCAAACGGGCATCGGATCCTTTCATTAACACTTCCGATCACTGCCAAAGTATCATTAACTTATTGAGCAACTCACAATGCTAAAGGCACACCTGTCACTATCCATTTGACTCCAAACATTCGTGGCTGTTTAATTAAATTCCTCTGGAATGAGAACGGATGATTTCCTCCAGTTGCATTTGGTTTTGCTTTATTTGGATTAGCATGATAAAAAAATACACATACACATGGCTTTGATAACTTTTGGGCATTCAGAAGGGGGCCCCAGTCCAGTGCCCTCTGAAGTCAGTGGAAAGACTCCAATTCAATACAGCGGGCACTGGATCCTACCCATACCACAGTGAAGACCAGTGTAGAACCAGCGATAAATAACTGCGATGTTCACATCGGTACATAAGAGAGAAGTTTGCCCCAAGATCTGAGATCCTTTGCTTATATAACAACAAACATCTGAGGATTTGTAATACCGTGGAGATTTCTAGGAAAATCCAAACCATTCACCATAAATCAATTTATGCTGAAGGAACCAAAACACCAATTTGCTCTCTGATGTTAGATCCAAGACTTATCCGAAGGAGATTTTTCAGTCCAGAGCCTCAGCTGGCATAAGTTGTTGTCAATAGTGGAATAGTTGGTTTTTCAGGTCACTAGCAGTTCCAAAAAAACGAGTAAAAAAAAAATTGTTTGGGATTGACCTGAAAATGAGATATTTTTTTTGGAAAATTTTCAGCAAATCAAAAAAATGAAAAAAAATTCATTTTGAGTCACACAGAATGTTTCATTCAGCCTGAAATCAAATGTTTTCTTTTGATTTTAAGCTTCCTTTTTTAATTTATTTTTTACTGTTTTAAAATTAAACTGAAGGAAATTTCAAAACGGAAAGTGGTGTCAAATAAAAAAAAATATTTAAATGGATAGATTTGTGGAGGAATTTGTCATTTTTTTTCATCAGAAACAATCTGATGAATTCAACATGAATTTGCAAAAAGTTTTGTTAACCCAAATCCCCATTTTTCACTGAAAAAACGTTTCTGCTGAAAAATTTCGCTGAGCTCTGGTCAGTAGAAGGATCTGTCCCTTCTTGTAGTAAAGAGGATACAAAGGTGACAGAAGGAACTTGTTTCTTGCAGACATCTAGGGGAAAAAAAAGATTTTACTTGTGTCAATAAATTCACCAAGAAGCTTCGGGTTCTCTGCAGCTGCTATATAAAGGAAGTCCGAGGAGCATGACCAATAACTGTAGAAAATCAGACTATTTCGGTTGTCTTTTATTCACAACATTTTAATTGTCCCTCGTACCTGGACCTCAGAGCACTTAGACACAATGAGGGTGAGTGCAATAGGAAAACCTAAAATAGACTGTGAGTTATTGCTGTTAGAGGAGCACAGAGAGGCACCAACCAGGATCAGAATCCCAGCGAGAGACTATCCCTGCCCCCAAAGTGATTGCAAGCGAAATGCAGAAAGGTCTGGCCCAACTTAGAGCAGCCTTGAGCATCTCTTCAGTGCCAGTGATGTTACTCAACTGCTTGTAGGCGGGGAAATGAAGAATAACTACTCCTGCTACTGGAGCAGAGGACAGGGAAGAGAGGCTCTTCTCCATTATTACTATTATAGCCCAGAACACTATGGTTAACACTCCAGCTAGTAGAGACACAAGATCTTTAGGGCAACCCTTAGTCACACTGAGGAGCACTTCCTCCTAATGGGCTCCTTGCATGAGCAGGTGTAACCCACACACCTCCTGGGTGTGGTGTTCTGTCCGGGGGGGCAGAGAGAGAGAGAGAGAGAGAGAGAGAGAGAGAGAGAGAGAGAGAGGGAGAGGGAGAGGGGAGGTTTGCTCTCTAGCAGTAGATGCTCATGCATTGAGGTTGCAGGTTCAATCCTGCCTGCTGACAACCAGGGTCTGTTGGCATTACACAAGCATGACTCAGTGAGGGGTGTATAATCTGCCCTTTACTGACCATGTGTGGTTTGGTGTTACAGATCACTCAGAAGATAGCACAATAGCATGGACTAGAGATGCCCCTATAGGCCTGTGAACAGATACAGTTCATCCTGGCACTCCAATGCCATCTCCCTTTCTGAACTGCAGGTAGAGTCAGGATCCTTAGCTCTTCACCATGCAGGACTCAGGGGTGTGTGTGTGTGGAGTCTTTTTTGTTCATCCGGGGGCATCTCTTTGTTGGAAGGGGGCTGGGGGGTGGGGGGATTTTGCCTAGCCTGAGATGTTTGCACCTTTTCCAGCTCAAGGGGAGAGACCTGACTTTATAGAACCTGCATTGTACACACTGTGTGTATTGACTGGGCATGCACAGCGCATACAATGTGGATACTGTAGACGTCAATGACAGCATCGCCACCCTGTGGGACTCTACCTGTGGAATGCTGGCTACACATGCAGGGCTGGGGTGTGGGTGGACGTGTGCCCGAGGGAGACCAAATTGTTTTTGTGAGGCTTGCCCTTCTTGGCTGGTTCGCCAGCTGCAAGAACAGTTCATCCTCTGTGGCTTTCACTGCCAGCGCCACCTGCCGGCTGACACATACGGCCAAGTTTTTGAGCGTGTCTTCTAATTCTGGGTCCTGACATTGTGCCTGGTTTTTAGAGTAGGCTGAGCGCCCACTGCTCCCACTGATGTTCCTGGAAGCTGTGGGAGCTTGGCACCACTTAAAATCAGTCCCCAGGGATCTCAGATTGGGCGTCCGCGGGATGACCATAATAACTGCTGGTGGGAGAGGCCAATTGAGACACAGCAGAAAGTGGAGTTAAAGAGATACTGTAGGGAACCCAAGGGTCCAGGTTCTTATGATTTATAACATAGGTTTCTTTTTTTCTTTGAAATGATTTGAACAAATAGCCATGGCCTTTGGGAAGAACCTGCAAGTCCAAATTCTGTCTCCGTTACACCGATGTAAAATCGAGATGGTCAAAAAAAAGGGAGGGGGGATTATGCAAAATGTTGTCAAAGTAATTTTCATTTTACACATTTGAAAAGGGGACTCCTTTCAAATTGTGTCCCATTTTGTATCAATTTTTTTTCTGTTTTGAAAATATTTGTTTTCAAACTTATTTGCTTTTTAAATTTTTCATTTTCCTTTCTCCCCAATCCCACAATTTTCTTTTTCCCCCCCCTTTTCTCTCTCCTGTTCCCCCTCCTTTTTTCCATTTTGCCATTGACAAAGAGTGGGGAAGAAGAGGAGAAAAGGAAAAGTAATTTAAAATCCTATTGTTGAAAAATATTGTGTTTGAAAAATGCCAACCAGCTGTAGAGTAAAGCCAGAATAACTTCACTGAAGACAGTGGAGTTACTCCAAGCTTACACTGGGGCAGCTGAAAGTAGAATTTGGCCCACAGAGCCTGTGTCTGTATTTATTTAGTGTGGCCTTGGGGATAAAGCATTGAAATACGATTCAGGAGACTTTGGGTCTATTCTTGGCTCTGCCATTAGCCTGTGGAATGACCTTGGTCAAGTCATTTCCCTGTTCCATGCCTCAAGTTTCCCCATCTGTAATATGGGAAAAATGGTATTTACCTCATTTGTAAAGTGTTTTGAGATCCACTGCTGAACAGAGCTATATAAGAGCTAGGTATTAATATTGTTTATTCATATTTATAAAACTCTGTGTGCCTGATCCAAACCCCATTAACGTTTGTGGAACTCATTGACTTCTATGGGTTTTGAATTGAGTTTTACAAGGTGTGTCTACACTGCAGGCAGGGGCGGCTCTATGTATTTCGCCACCCCAAGCACGGCAGTGAGGCAGGCTTCAGTGGCGCGCCTGCGGGAGATCCGCTGGTAATGCGGATTCGGCGGCATGCCTGCAGGAAGTCCGCTGGTAACGCCTATTCGGCGGGGCACCTGCAGGAGGTCTGCTGGTAACGCGGATTTGGCGGCATGCCTGCAGGAGGTCTGCCAGTCCCACGCCTTCAGCGTACCCACCGCCAAATTGCCACTGAAACCGCGGGACTGGCGGACCTCTCGCAGGCATGCCGCTGAAGGAAGCCTAACTGCCGCCCTCACGGCAACCGGCAGACCGCCCCCCATGGCTTGCTGCCCCAGGCACGCGCTTGGTGCGCTGGTGCCCGGAGCCGCCCCTGACTGCAGGTGGGAGCTTCTCAGTCCAGGTAGGCAAACCCACTCTAGCTGTGCTCAGGCTGATGTACTAAAAATAGCAGTGTCGGTGTTGCAGCTTGGGCAGCAGATTCTCACCTACAACTTCACTGGGTCAGGGCTTGGGTGACAGAGCCACAAGAGCTAATGGGTGAACATTCTGGTTTGGGTTGCGAGATATTCTCAGTCTCTCAAGCCGAGGAGGTCAGGTGAGCTCCCGAATTTCTGCCGGAACATCCACATGGCTATTGTTAGTGTGGTAACCTGAGGCTGTCTCCCCAATCTCAGAGACTCGCTCCCAGCTGTCAGGTAGACACACTCAAAATGGGGCCAGACTTCCAGCACCGTAAATGGGCATAGCTCCAATGACCGCAATGGAGTGACACCAGTTTACAATAGCTGAGGAGATGGCCCATGGTTCGTAAAATTGAGGTTTCCCTGCCCATATCTTCCATAGATAGTGGTTTACCCTGAAAAGGAAGTATTTAGTTGACCTTATAAAAAGTCTCCAACTTTCCTATACGTAGAATGCAATAGGGTCACAAATTATTAGGGCCATAAGTTAAATATTTCTTTTCTTTTAATGTTAACCACCGTATGTAACTGTAGAGCACGGTCTATTCAGCTTGCTCCAAATGCATCCCTCTTGCAGTGCCATTGTAGCCAGAGGAGTTCCACCAGAGTGGAACGAGGCCCAGTGTTTTATTATGTATGATTGTATCACAGTAGCATTTAGAGGCGCCGACCAAGATCGGGGCCCCACTGTATAAGGCTCTGTACATACATATAGGGCAGCGTGTAGAGTACGAACACTACACACCCATCTAGCACTGGTGTAAACAGTAGTATGGACAGTGATGAACAGCTGAGTAGAGTAGAGTGCCCTACATGCCTGAACCCCCTGTACCCTACACATCTCTCTACACACCCAAGCACTGCCTCCCATGTCTGCATTGCTAGGTCTAACACTGTAGTGTCCCACTGCTGGAGCCTGTCCCCGCTGCCCGTAGCTACACACCCCAGTGTGTGTGGACACCGCCTGCCTTTCCCTGGGGCTTGTAGCTACATGGACCCTACATGCTGCCGCGAGCGCAGGCAAATGTAGACAAGGTCATAGTGAGAGATAGTCTCTGCCCCACACCCTATTCAGGAAAGTACTTAGCACTTACTTAAGCACATGTTTAACATCCTGTGGACTTCAATGGAGCTGAAATGGGCTTAAAGTTAAACACATACATAAGGACTTTCCTGAATTGGGCCCCACAGAGCATAGAAGCTACGCAGAGTTTATAATTATTAATAACCAGCCTCAGTGTTTTGCGGGGAGGGATAGCTCAGTGGTTTGAGCATTGCTTTACTAAACATAGAGTTGTGAGCTCAGTTTTTGAGGGGGCCACTTAGGGATCTGGGGCCTGGTCCTGCTTTGAGCAGGGGGTTGGACTAGATGCCCTCCTGAGGTCCCTTCCAACCCTGATCCCCTATGAAAGAGGCTCTTTTACTACCATTTGTGGAAACTCTTATAGGCCCAATCCTGGATTTTCAGGGAAGTCCATGGGGGATTTGGGTGCATAAAGAAATTAGAATTGGACACAAAAAATAATATATTCCACTATCAGTGTTGTCTTAGCTCTTACAGGGAAAAAGTAATGCCAGGTGTAAATCCACTGAAATAAGCATGGTTAGACCAGAGGTGTATTTGGCCTTTATGCTTTAAACATATTTTCCCAGGGTTTTCTTAGCTTTTGTTAATTCATGAGGCAGATGGAAGAAGCTTCTTCTCCATCCCAGTTGAGAAAAAGCTCTTTCTTTGATCAAATTGCAATGGGTAAAATGTCAAGATGCATCAAATTAGAAGAAGGAACCCTGGCAATCTGAATGACTTGTCCAGCAAAATCTCCTAGCCCCCTAATTTCCATAGTTAATACTTATCTCTAGAACTGGTCAAAATTGGGAATTTCTGTCCCATAGGAAATGCTGAGATTTTGTCCTGAATCAGGACAAAAAGTCAAAATCTCAGCACTTTTGCAAAATGAAATATTCCAAAAATATTTTGTTTTGACGTTATCATTTTGATTGTGTATTATATGAATATAAAAGTCAAAACACTAATGTGGAAAGCAGTTTTGATCACTTCAGTATGTTCCTGCAATACATTTTATTTTTTGTCAAATCAGCATGTTCCAACTTGAAACTGTTCCAGTGGAAATTTTTCAGCTAGCTCTACTTATCTCCTGGGTTTGGAGATCAGCCTGGAACTATCACAAAGATGGTCTCTCCCATAGGATTTCTGCTGAATCCAGTTTCAACAGGCAGCAGTGAGAGGGCTATGTGAACTGTATAGCCACACAGAGCCTACTGCCTCCAGATGACCTGTAACCCAAAATGGCAGCACAAGTGCTCTCCCCAACTCCAAGCTGCATTCCCATCTGACTCTGGTGCCACAGGGTTATAAACAAAAATGAATATACAAACTGATCTGCCCTACTTGGAAACTTACTGGCTTCCCAAACTTTTGAGAAGGTCTCCAGAGCCTCAGAAGCAGTGGAAGGTAGAGAGGTTGTCACTGTCTGAGGGGATTGCCAGCAGCCATCTTGGATATGTGTGTGACGGGTATGTAAAGGTTAGGATGCTTTCTATCCAGAGAGATAGTGTGGTCCAGTGGGTTGAAAATCCAGAGTTCTGGTCCCATCTCTGTCCTGCTCTATGATCCTTGGCAAAGTCACTCGTCTCCTGCCGTTTCTCCTTCTTGCCAAGTTAGTTTGTGAGTTCTTTGGGGCAGGGGCAGTCTGTTCATATAGATATGTACAGTGCCCAACACAACGGAATCACAACTCAGTTAAGACCTCTAGTAAGATCATTGCTACTGTAATATAAATAAAAATTGTCCTAAGTCATTTGTGTCTCTGGATCCAAATTTCCCCAGAACTCCGAGGTATCCATATTTGTGTTCTGGATAGAACCAAGACATGGAATATGGGTCTATGTCTGATTCCAGACCTGTGGTTCCCTGAAGTTGGAGGTGAAACCAGGATTGAGCCCTTAGGCTCCAAACTATACTTGAGCCATGGGGGACGCCTCTAAATAGTTTCCCTCCCACCAGCTCTAGCTCTCTGCAGTTGGCTTGCAATGGACTGAGTTTGCTATACATTGTATTTACTGATGAGTACTTTTTTGTTTACAGGACTCCCTGCTGTAATTGTCACAGTGTGGGCCAGTGTGAGGGCCAATCTAGCAGACACAGAGTAAGTCTTGGTTGGAATCTGTGTTGTTTTTCTCCTGTTGTGTTATGTCTTTGCTGTGTTTTTGGAGCTGAGAGGTTTGTGGATGAATTACAGACCCCGGGGGGGGGAAGCTAGATAAAGCTGCAGATCTGAAGCAATCTTAAAATGAAGGCAGGAAATGTACCAAGCAGGGGATGAAATTCTGTAGTTCTGTTGTAACTCTCCTGGCTCATCTTTAGTTTTAAATAATTTAACCAATTTGTGGTTACCTACAACTTCACAGCTGGCACATTGGGTCCACTTGGAAGTCTGCATTAAGCTCAGGGATAGAACTATGATTCTCATGTAACCCACACACCTCCTGGGTGTGGTGTTCTGTCCCTTCTAGTGGCACCAAGACCCCTTAGAAATTAATATATTTGCTGCAGCCTTAGCTAATTGCCATGTGGCTTGAGGCTCATGCATTTAGCTCCAGAGGTTCCCAGGTTTGATTCCTCCCCCAACAGTTGGTATTGCACTCCACAAACGGCACCTCTACCACTTGAGCTAAAAGAGAATCACCCATTCACTTGTACATTACAGGGCTTATGACACACATCTGAGTAGTTCCAATCCCATCCAGCAGAGGTTAGTACTGCACTTCACTTGCTTTTTCCATTTACACGTGGTCGGAGGCACCCATGATTCTTCACCACTCGTTCCAGTCCATGGCACGGGTTCATAGGTCTTGGAGTTACAATCTTTTCATTTTCAAACTTCTCTTGACAGTCTTTCCATCATATCCTTGTTCTTCCAGGTCCTTTCGGACTGTCCCATTCTTCCCATGCTTTCTTTGCTAGTTGTTTGCCTCGCATTCCTATCAGACATCCAGCCCCCATCAAATGTATGCTCTCCAGCCTATCTCACTGAGAGTCCCAAATATACTTTCTCCCTAATTTCTTCCGTGAACAGTCTCTACCCTCTGCTTGCTCGCTGTTCTCTTCAGCATATTACTTTCTACTACCCGTCTCTTCCCTTCTTCCATCTTCATAAGACCCACAGTTTCCAAACCATAGACCAGGCAGGGACAAACACAGGCAGCACACACTTTTCCTTTCAGTTTGTTACTTAATTGCCGGTCCCACAATACTCCTGCCATCTTTTTCACTGCCGCCCACCCACACTGAGCTCTTCTGTTCAGTTCCCCAGATCTTTATCTCTCTAGTAGCACTATATGAATTTCCCAAGCATACAACTTCTTTCTTCTGATTAAGCTTCTCTTCATAAACTTAAATCAACAGATCTTCTTCCACTTTCCCTACTTGCACAACTTCCGTTTTCTATGTGTTTACCTTCAACTGTGGTCTTCAACCACAGATTTGGGTGGGTGGGGCTTCAACCCATTCTGATACCATATTTACCACTTCCTCTTTGCTGTCAGCCAAATGGGTCAGATCGGCGTACATTAGTTTTCTCTGTGTCTCCACAGGCTTGGTTCTCTGACTAATTAACTCCATAATTAGGATGAAGAGAAGTGGACTCCGCACACTACCTTGTCTCAATCCCCCTGTCACCTCAAACATCTCTGAAACTCCATGTTTGTTACCCGCTTAGCTCTTGACCCTCAGTACAGTTCCTCTATCATCTCCACTTCTTGAAGTTCCCCTCCCACCCATCTCAATACTCCAAACACCAACCCCCGAAGAACCGAGTCATAAGAGATGCCATATCAGGTCACCCCATGGTCCACCTTGCCTAATATCCTGTCTCCAACAGTGGCCCATATCAGAGCTTCAGGGGGAGTGTACAGAACAGAGCAATTATGGAGTGGTCCACCCCATCTTCACCGCCAAGCTTCTGGTAGTCAGAGGTTTAGGGTCACTCCGAGCATGGGGTTGTGTCCCTGACCATCTTGACTAATAGCCATTGATGGACCTATCCTTTATGAACTTATCTAGTTCTTTTTTGAACCCAGTTATATTTTTGGCCCCCATGGCATCCCATGGCAAGGAGTTCCTCAGATTAGTTGTGCAGAGTGTGAAAAAGTACTTCCTCTTGTTTGTTGGATGCTTTCCCAAGCTCAATAAATGCTACATAGCAGTTATGCCCTCCATTGATCACGTTGTCAAACTTACATCTCAATGCAAATACTATGTCTATAGTACTCCTTCCCTTCCCAAAGCCATGCTGCTCCTCTCCTATGTTTTCCTCCACCTTGCACCTCAACCTGACCTCCAAAACTCTCTCAAGGACTTTAAGAGGCTGTCTTAACAGGGCGATGCCCCGATAGGTATTTGGGTCACCTTTACCCCTCCAAAAAGGCACAGTTCTCCATTCATCAGATAACCTAGGTTGATCTCAGCAAACACGTAGTAATCTGTGAAGCCACTTGATTCCAATATCTCCGGCTGCATTGAACATATCAGCACTTATCTTCACCAGTTGCTTTACCATTCTTCATCATATTTAGTACTTTTTCTCCTTCCTCTACAGCAGCGGTGGGCAACCAGCGGGCCATCAGGGTAGTCCACTGGTGGGCTGCCAGTTTGTTTACATTTGCACGGCCTCCCGCAGCTCCCAGTGGCCACGGTTCACCGTTTCCGGCCAATGGGAGCTGTGGGAAGTGGCGGCCAGCACGTCCTTGTGGCCCACGCCACTTTCCGCAGCTCCGATTGGCCAGGAACGGCGAACCGCGACCACTGGGAGCTGTGGGCGGCCATGCAAATGTAAACAAACTGTCTGGCGGCTCGCCAGCAGATTACCCTGATGGGCTGGGTGCAGCCTGCGGGCTGTAGGTTGCCCGCCACTGCTCTACAGACATCGAAACCTTTTGAGATCAGTACTGCACATAGAGTCATAGAAATGTAGGGCTGAAAAGGACCTTGAGAGGTCATTTTACTCATCCCCCCATTGGTGGGGATTAGGCATACCTAGATTATCCCACACAGGTGTTGGTCTGACACACTAGCCAGTTGAAATAGCACAAGGAAGCTACTCTATGCTCACCCCCAAACCCATTGCCAATTTCAGCATAAGCTGAACATACTTAACACTAACTTCTGAAATTTGCCACCTTTTCAGTCAAAGCCTCTCAGGGCACTGGGTGGGGGGGTGGCTGTAGTTCCCGCCCTCCCCCGCCCAATAGCTCCTGGTTTTAAAATGGAACTGAACCTGATATCGTGCTGTGCAGCATAGTTTGCATGCACGATATACATCCATATCTACAAGTACGTTCCTATCCTACGAGCAAAGGTTAACCTAACTGCACGCCCTACTGCATGTGACTCAGCTCATTAGAGGACAACGTATCCCTCGTCACCTTGACACGGGGCATTTGCAAACACTTGTCCGTGTAAAAACCTTCCGCTCCTGTCGGGGCTTTCGCCACCCCTTTTATTTGCTCTCCTCAAACATCCGCACGGAACAGACGCTGGCCCCGGACGTGAAAACCACTGCTGTGGTGTGGTGCCAGCAGAGGGCTACAGACCCTTTCATTTCTTGATTGCTGGAGCACATCCAGTCCACAGCAGCGGCAGTGTGAAGCCATGATTACCATCAGACGGGCTCACTCAGGGGCCTATATAAAATATCTTTGGAGGCCTCCGTCGAGTTCCCAGCAGAGAGGTGACCACATCAGAAAACCCACCACCTCAATCAATGCCCCCTCCCCTTATGGGCAGCCAAAGCAGAGAAGCCAAGGATGTGCTAGGCCAGGAGAATGAATCTCCTGCAGAGTAGGGTTGAGACTCGTTGGCAGAACAGAATGAGGAGATACATGTAGCTGTTCTCAACAAAGCGCTTCATCCTGCAGGGTAAGCCAGGGCAGCAACTTCTACTACTGCAGCATTCACTTGGGCCTCGTCTACACACAAACCATTAACTATAGGTATGATTTTTAAAACCAGTTGAGTTAAAGCCCTCTGTGGACACTCTTAACTTTAATTTAAGCCTGTGTAATTAATGACTAGTGTTGGTAAATTTGAAAGCACAAGCTAAACTGATGGAACCAGTTTTAAACCAGTTTAAGTATGTCCACACAGGGCTTTGTACTGGTTTAAAATCCCGCCTTTAGTGAGATCGGTGCAACTTCTGTGTGTAGGCCAGGCCTAAGGAAGCAAATCCCAATACGACTTGCTGCACCCTGGCCATGACAGACTAGGGTGCAGAATTCCAGTTCAAAGAGGATTGGACACAAGCCTTGACAATGCTAACAGAGCAAGTCCCTGAAATCTGCCAAGAGTAATGCCCAACTTCCACAGCTTTCAGTGCATCTTAAGCACTAAATACCTTTGAGGATCTGGGCCTAAGATTTAAAATACATTTAAAATTGCTTTTTAAAAGCAAACGTTTTGATGCCGATCATTGCTGATGAGATGGGGAAGGGATGGCTTGGGTTGTGGTTGGGTTGGTTCCGCACATGCATAGGGCATTGAAGGGTTCCCGTTTTCAGACATTGGGGCTATTTGCCTGGGCAGATGAGGATTTACTGACGTGTTACCAATCTCTTCCTAGGTGTTGGGACTTGAGTGCCAGCAATTTACAATGGATATTTCAGGTGCCCCTCCTGGTAGCTATTGTGGTGAGTACCGGATTTGATTTGGGGTGGTGAGGGGGACAGGAGCCAAAAGTAGGCTGCTGGAAGAAAGAAACCCAGCCTGTTATCCCAAACTTTTAAATAAAATAAATACATAGGTCAGGATTCACAAGTGGCCAGTGATTTTGGGGTGGGGGCTCAACTTTATAACGGGTCTGACTTGACACGTTATAAAGGGGCCTGATTTTCAGACAGTGCTGAGTACCTGTCCTCTAAGAATCAAGGTTTTTCCAGCATATTTAATTCAAGAGTCTTTCCACTGACTTCAGAGAGCTTTGAATCAGGCCGAATGGCCTTGATTCTTCTGACTTACGAATCACGTGATAGAGCAGTGTGAGTGAGAGGAGAATCAGGCCTTCTGCACTTGGAACCTTCTGAAGTAAATGGGCTAATACATGTAATTAGTAGAGCTGATCTGGGAAATCATTTTTTATTTTCTTCCCTTGTTAAAATTTGGTGTTGACAGAAATTCTCCAACTGGCTCTGGTGGTTCCTTCTGTGCATTGGAAAGAGCAAAGTGCCAAGACCACACAATGATCATTTGAAATAAAACTGCAGGATGGAAGACACAGTTCAGATAGTTCAAGTGGTTGATTTCCAGCAACCCCATTGCATTTAATTTAAAGCCCAATTAGTAGACGACAAAGAGCTGAATAGATGTTTGTCCTTGTAAAGAGAATGCTTCTTCATGAGGTTCTACAGGGCATTTACAAATGCAACTATTTACCATGCAAACATATTCTGTGGGTTGTTTCCGTTTAGTCTCTGTGGGTTCCTATTGCACAATTGGCTGCTTTTTCAGTCCCTGCACTGGCTTGTCATCCGTTTCCGGACAAAGTTTTGCATTTTCTGGATGAGCTCTCAGACAGTTCTGGGTCTAAGGAGCTTGAAGTCCCTCCACTGCACTGGTAACTTAGAAGTTATTCAGTTGTTTGCATTTCCTTCAAAGCTTTGCTGGTGTTTCAGGAAAAACAAGAGGAATTTCCTTCCTTGTTTCCTTCAGATTGAGATCATGGCAATACAGTAGCAATCAGGAAATACAAGGCCTGATGAAGGACTGCAAAGAAACAAACACAGGTCATAGACGGTCTAATGGCTTGGCCATTGGTAGCTGGAGAGAAAGGAAGCCTTGTGGCAAAGCTAGGAGTCATGATTTCTGAGTGAAATTCCTGCCTCTGCCCAGACTTTCTGTGCGACCTTGGGTCCGTCACTTAAGAGTGAAATTCTGGCTCCGTTGAAGTCAATGGCAAAACTCTCATTGATTTCTACGGGGCCAAGATTTGCCAGTTACCTCCCTGCGCCTCATGTATCCATCTTTAAAATGGCAGTAATAAGACTCCCGTTCCTCTCTCTGTAGTCTGTCATGTCTCTTTAGATTTCATATTCTTCAGGGCAGAGACCGCCTCTTAGTCTGTGCTTTGTACAGCCCCTAGCACAAGGGGGCCCTGATCTCCGCTGAGGCCTCTAGGCCCAAGTAATCAACTCTGCAGAAAAATGTAGACCAGTTTCACACAGAGCCCTAGCCCATGAAGATACTGTCCAACAAGGGCAGAGGCCGTGCAAGCTGCCCCCATCCCACTTTGTCCGGCCAACAGGCCTCGATCCTGATTTAGAGGCACCTGACTGGTGCAGGGGGGAGGGGAAGAATCATTCAGACTTCTGGCTGAATTTCAATCACCTGTTCGAAAGGTTCCGTTCTTTCAGCCATTTTGAGGCACTCAGATGCTTAGTGATGAGTAGGGCCCTACAAATTCATCGCCATGAAAAATGCGTCATGGACCATGAAATCTGGTCTCCCACTGTGAAATCTGGTCTTTGGGTGCTTTTACCCGATACAGTGCAGATTTCACGGGGGAGACCAGTGTTTCTCAAATTGGGGGTCCTGACCCAAAAGGGAGTTGCAGGGCGGTCACAAGGTTATTTTAGGGGTGTCACAGTATTGCCACTCTTACTTCTGCGCTGCCTTCAGAACTAGGTGGCTGGAGAGTGGCAGATGTTGGCTGGGCACCCAGCTCTGAAGGCAGAGCCCTGCCAGCAGCAGGGCAGAAGTAAGTAATACCAGACCATGCCACCCTTCTGCGCTGCTGCCTTCAGAGCTGGGCAGCTGGAGAGTGGCAGCTGCTGACCAAGGGCCCAGCTCTGAAGGCAGCAGTGCAGAAGTAAGGGTAGCAATACCATACCCTGCTGTCCTTACTTCTGCGCTGCTGCTGGCATTAGCTCTGCCTTCAGAGCTGGGCACTCAGCCAGCAGCTGCTGCTCTCCAGCTGCCCAGCTCGGAAGGCAGCGCCACCGCCAGCAACAGCGCAGAAGTAAGGGTAGCAATACCGCAACTCTCCTACAATAACCTTGTGACGCCCCTCCCCACCACACACACACACAACTCCTTTTTGGGTCAGGACCCCTACAATTACAACACCGTGAAATTTCCGATTTAAATAGCTGAAATCATTAAATTTATGATTTTAAAAATCCTCTGACCATGAAATTGACCAAAATAGACTGTGAATTTGGTAGGGCCCTAGTGACGAGCATGGTGGAAAGGCAAAATTCACCTCAATGCGCCATCAAATCTCACTGAAGTAGGGCTGGCCGGAAAACAAAAATTCCACTTTGTGAACAATTTCCAGCTTTTGAAATCTGTTGTCGTTTCGCATTGGGGTGAAGAAGAGAACTTCCAAAACGTGGGTCTTCCATACCCCAGGCAAGTGCCCTACCCCGCTGGGCTCTGGAGTCAGGCTTTCTTTCAATCTCTCCTATTGGAGCTGTTCTACCATATGGAAATAACTACATGGTCACCGGGACAAAGAGAGTAATTGACTCTATAGCCTCATGCTCAGGGCACTGGAGTGGGATGGGGTTTTGCCTCCATGCTCATCCCAATGTGGAGTAGGGGCTTGAACCTGGGTCTTCCATCTCCCAGGGGAGGGGCTAGCTATTGGCTATTCTGAGATATGGTTTTGGTTTTCTCTCTGGTTTTGACCAAAAGTTCCATCCTGCAGCTGGGAAACCTTCATTGAAACCGATACGTTTCCAGGAAAAGTTTTGGTTTGGACGAATCAGCATTTTCCGTTGAAAAATTCCCGCTGGTCACGTGGTTTTTAAATAGAGCCATGGCCGTTGCTCGGGCTCCTTGCTCCGGAGTGAATTTTATCTTAAGTGCCTAGATAGATCTTGTCACACGTGCCTGTTACCACCATGAGACAATAACAAAGCTGGATGTGATGAGGTCTGCTAGGGACCAGAATAAAAGGGGTGGCCCATCCGTATCTCCGTGACACAAGATCAAGCAGAGAGCACTCAGCTTAGACACAGTTGGCCTGAGCTTGCTAAATTGCTGAGCTGGTTGTGAAGGAGCTGCGTACCTTCACCTCCTCCAGTAGGAGCTGAGGATGCTCTCTGGAAACATCTGGGAGGACAGTGCCATCTCAATCCAGTAGCGCTGCAGGTTTTGGTTTCGTGATTTAAAAAAAAAATCTTTCTCTTTTCCAGGTAAATTTTATTCTTTTTATCAATATTATCCGAGTCCTAGCAACCAAGCTACGGGAGACAAACGCAGGGAGGTGCGATACGAGACAACAGTACAGGTGAGTCCCTTTCCCTTATGGCACGAGACAGCGAGAAACACAGGATGGGCTTGACAGCCTGGGAGATCAAAGTCTCCTAACATGCAGCCTCAGCCACCGCTATGCTTTCCACCGAGCCAGCAGAGTTCCGGTGGAGCAGCAGCACATGGCGTACCGGGGCATTGCAAGCCTCCTCTCAGTGCTCCCTTAAGGAGGGTAGATCCTAGCCTGGAGGGGAGTTCAGCTTCCAAGGTCAGTTTGGCTCATGGCCTCTCTGCTGGCAGGGCCATCCAGGGCTAACGATGACAGTGGTACTTGGGAGGTGGCCACGTACACCATCTATTGAGGAGACCACCAACAGCTGTTGGGTGGTAGGAGTGTCTGGTCCAGTGGCTAGGGCCCTGGGCTGCTACTCAGGAAACCTCAGCTCTGGTCTTGGCTCTACCGTGTGACGCTGGGGAGGTTCCGTTCTTTGTCTGCCTTGTCCATTTAGATTTCAGGGGCTGTCTGTTATGTTTTGTTTGTACAGAGCCTAGCGCAGTAGGGTCCCGATCTCACTACCGTAGTGCCTCCATGCTTTACCGGGACCCAAATAATTAATACTAATGATTTTCGAACA